>NW_015166419.1:986269-993192 GCF_001447785.1 Gekko japonicus | reverse complement strand
GATTACATTTAATAAAAAGCATTCTGGTATAAATTGGATTTTTTTTTGTCTAATACTTTGTCCACCATCTCTTTTATCATAGACCAGTATTTTTTAGTTTTATTACATGACCACCACAGATGAAAAAAGGTGCCATTACAGTAATTACATTTCCAACAATTTTTTCCTATATTTTTATTATATTTATTTAATCTTTCCGGGGATATATGCCATCTATAGAACATCTTCACTATATTTTCTTTAAAAGCACTTGTTCTTGCAAATTTTATATTTCTCAACCAGATTTTATCCCATTGGTCTAAATTTATATTGTGGCCTATGTCCTGTGCCCATGCTATCATAGATGGTTTCACCCACTCATCTTGCATTTTCCATCCTATCCAAAAATTATAGGCTTTTTTGATAAATCTTTCATTTGTACCAAGCCAGATCTTATCTAATTCAGTATAGTTTTCATAAATACCCAGTTTTTTAATCTTTTGCCCACCTTGAAATCAGTTGGTTTTTCTCCCACCATGTTAAGTTTGTCCCTTGCTCTTTTAAAATATCTTCTGTAAGTAAGTTCCCTTTTGGATCAAGAAGACCCTCATATCTCCACTTAGGGTATTTAATGTAGAGCGAAGGTTTTACCAATGCCTCTATGGGAGAAAGCCATTTAGGTATTTTATTATAATATTTTTTCTTTATCTAGTCCCATATTTTATATAATGCCGCTCTGATAGTGTGTTGTTTGAAGTGAGTATTATCCAGACCCTTATCCAGTTCATTGCCGCGGCTTTATAATATAAAGCCCAGTGTGATCAGCTAGTCCACCTCTTTCTTTCCTTTCTTGTAGATATTTTAACTTTATTCTTGGTCTTCTCTGTTGCCATATACACTCCTTTATCAACTTTTCTAATTCTTTAAAGAAATTCTGGCTTCTATTAAACAACAAGGGGGAGTTGAAAGACAAAAGAGACATTCTCCCCAATAGTAATTTTTAGATTGTCTTCATAATAGGAAACAAAGTCTATTCAGAGTTAGAACAGTAACACTTACCAGATGCTCCCAATGGTGAAGCAAGAGGCCATGATCCACTATTCAGACCCATCAAAAGACAACCAATAAGGAACTGTTCCCTCTTTCCTCCAGATACATATTAATGAAACCGAGGCCTGAAGTCAAGAAAAGTTGCATCATCTACGAAACTGCTCTGCCACCACACAATCAGTAACTTCCCAGAAAAAGAATGTTCGAGATAGGACTTTCACTCTCACGACATTCAGAGATTATGACTTTTGAGGATGGCAATCCCCCTACACCCAAAGGTCTGCAAATGAGATGAACTAGCAATCTAACTGAACCAACACAAACAAGAGAGGCCTAACTTAGGTGGGGTAAGACACAACCTGCTTATGAAGATCTTCAGAACTCCTGACAATCTGTCAGTGTCCTTGAGAGGTGCCATGCTAAAGTGATGGAAGCAAGCATGACAAGCACCACCCTCTGAAATCCCAAGCCTAAATTCTACCTCAGCAACTGTGTGCAAACCATACTGGGTCGAGCTGTTTCCTGACATTTGGATGATTTAGTCCTATCTATAGACAGCTATCCAGGGATAGTCGGGAGACTTGCTTTATCCTATTTTTTAGTGAGCATCGTATGCACTGCGGGGGTGGTGGTGGTGGTGCACCTTTAAGGAACTTGAAGATTTCACAGTCACTCAAAACACAGTCGAAAATAGCCCTGGCAAGGTGTCCTCCCTCCTACGCAGAGGCAGGTGCAAACGAATGCTTCCTAGAGGTGTCAAGATTGAGCAAAGGAAACTGCCTACACTGCCCATCCACGGCTCAGAATTGTTTTAAACCACAGTATTGAGTAGGGTGTGTGCCTGTGATGAGAATGGGGAATGGTATCTCTCTAATTCAGTTAGTATTGTAGGACCAAAAGTAATTCAAAAAAGGTTACTGGCCAACTTCACCTAAAGTGCACATCTGGTGAAGAGCACGAAAAAACATGGGATTGCACTCTAGTGCATCTTTTCTCCCAAATGGCTGCAAGTTGTTTTGCTCCAAAAGGCCTTCTTGAGAGCCCTCCTAAATGCAGTAGAAGCCCTTCCAGTGTTCCACCAATAGCATGAGCATGATAAACACATTTAAAAATCTCTCAAATTCTTGTTCACTTGCCATCCCCATGTTCCTCTAGGAATTTGGGTGAAACTCATTGGTGCACAAAAAGAGGTTGCAAGGTTCAGGAGGGAAGTGGCACATATCACCCATACCCACAGGTGAACACTTTGAGACTGTGGTTCTTCACGCACACCATTGTGTCCCAAGGGGAATGTAGGAACAGACTGTGGTTCTTCACGCACACCATTGTGTGTGAAAGAAGTGTCGCAAGGGGAATGTAGGAACCTTTTCTGCCAGGACACTCTCATGATCCCCCTGCTGCTCCCCAATAGTGCGCACCACTGTTAAGTACTGGTCAATGGAGAGCAACACCGCTATTTGAAGCCTTTCAGATGACACAACCCATTTCACCACGTAACACAGTACAGAGCAAGGACTGACAATCTAAGCACTCAGATCAGAGACTTGAACTTCTGTGGTTGTTTCAAGCAAACAGCTGTTTTTAGATACAATCCAAAAACAAAAGTCACGTAAACAAAGGGAAAGAAAACAAAAAAAATGTCTAAGGTCCTGATCTTTTCTTTTCACCTCCCCCTTATTTGTTAAACATCTGGCCTGATTAACAGTTATGGAGAACTGGAAAGTATATTCAGTGTTTTGTGTCATAACTTGGTCCTAATAAAAGATTATTAAGTGGATTTTACTTTAGGATCGGCGTGACTACTTCCTTTAAATACAGGAGAAGTAACTCCCTTGCATTCAGTCCTGCTTTCCTCACACCCTGACCTCAGGGTGGTGTTATGATTGGCTAGGAAGTTGATCAGCAGCACATCTAACCAATTCTTTCATATACAGACAGGCCACTGAGGAACAATCTCTGTTCCAATAGCAGTTACCTGTTCAGAAGTCACATAAGGCCCTAGGAAGGCCAGGGGAGTTTCTCACAGCTTCGCATCCTCTGCTGGACCTACATCATCCCTCTCAATTACACATACATACCATACATACACACTCCACATCTGAACTGGGGAGACAGTGTTATTTCAGCCCCTCCTATCATGGAATCTCTGCCTGGGAAACAGGACACTGGACTAGATGAACCACTGGTCTGATCTAGCAGTGTTCCACCACCTATATTTCCTGGGCAAGTTTGTTTTATAATAATGGTCCAGCCACAGAGAAGGCCCTATTTCTTGCTAATGTTTTAACGTTCCAGAATAACACAATCTAGAATACAGCCCTTAGAGAGGGCCTTGGCAGGCACATGGGCTCTCTTGGGTAGAGCATGCTCTGTGAGACTTGTCAGTCCCAGGCTAAGTAGCACTTTCATATTCAAAACAACATCTTGAAATAAATGTAGGAACACATTGCAATCAGTACAGTTGGGCATAGCTCCAGATGGATGTGTTTTCAGCCTATCCTGACAAAACACCAGTTGTGGAATTCCATACTAGCTGCAGCATCTGGACCATCTTCAAGGGCAGACCCACTTAGAATGCATTACAGTAGTCAATCACACAGGTTCCAAAAGCATAGAGAACATGTTTGCAAAATTCAGATTGCTTGGGGACTATGTAAATCGACATAAAAAGTGCAACGGATTAAAAATGATGATCCTCACCATCTTTTCAAATTCTTTATGTAATAAGAGATACAGGGACATTTTCAGGCTACACATGTCCTCCAACACACCATTAATCAGTTGTAGCTCTCCTCATTCCCAGAACATCCAACCATCCAAATGGCAGGTCCTTCCTGGATTCACCCTCAGCCTTCAGCCATCTGAGCACCTCACAGCCTACAGGCACTGGTTCAGAACCCAGACCACTCCTCCTGGCTGCTTAGTTAATGAAATGAAATGTAGAGCTGGGTGTCATCACCCTGTCAACAATGCTTAGCCATCTTTCCTTGTGGCTTTTTTTTTGAACATTTTAAATTGGTTTTCTATTATAAATAGGCCATGGGCCATCTTCATTTCATTAACGGTAGCAGCAGCATCATCAGATCGAGATGAATGCTGTGATTTCAGATACAGTATGGGCAATTCAGATTTCTTTTTGGGAAGGAGCTGTCCACCCCATCCCTGTTATATGGAGGTCTACAGAGGCTCTGGGGGTGTAATAGCAGGGCCTCAGCAGGATAAACTGCTGTCTGAAGCAGTAGATGAAATCTAAAGAGCCAGGCAACCAATTCCTCATGCCCAAAAGAGCTTTCGGCTGGTGCTTCTCATGAGTATGCACACACCCCTCCCCAAATTGCTTCTGAAACTGAGGGCCAAACTAGAAGAGATGCTAGAAGATCCATGGATGAATCTCCCATGTGTTCCCCAATCAGCAAATAGCAGCAGTGTGGGGGAGAATTAACAACCCCACCCCTACCCCCAAATTCAGAAATGTTCCCTTGGAAGACCACTGAGCAGTGGTAATGGTAAAGAACTACTGTTTCTTTGTCACTACCAATATCTCAGCAGGGTATAGATGAGCTCTACATTGTGATCTGTCTGATTTATCTTGGTACCACGGATATGGAGGATCTCAGCACCATCCTAAAAAAAAAACTCCCACAGATCAGGGCAGGGTTGCCATCTTCCTGCCCCCGGCAGTGGGCAGGTGTTCACCCACTAGTCTATTCACATGCTTTCGAGTGTGTGTGCGTGGGGAGATTGCCTCTGAATCCAGAAATGATGGCAACACTTTAGGAATTTCAGCCACATTTCTATGGGCTTCACCACTGTGCTTTGGGGGCTTCCTAGGGCATAATCCCTCCCCCTGCTTTCTCCTGCCATGACAATTAGCAGGCCTAGCAACCCACTTGCTTCCACCACAAGAAGCCAATCATGGCTTTCCCTTCACCTTACTGGAACAGGAAGTGCTTCAGAAGAGCCCCAGAGGCATCGCCTTTGTGTCTGCAAGGAACACACATGCCAAAAGAGCTGCCTTCATCATAGAAGGGTGCTTTGCTTGAAACCTCTTATTTTGTGAAACTTCCCAACATTTTATAATGGGACCTAGCCCACATGGCAGCCATTTTGTTGTTGTGCCCACTTTTGTTGTTGTTCAGTCGCACAGTCGAGTCCGACTCTTCGCGACCCCATGGACCAGTTCACGCCAGGCCTTCCGGTCTTCCGCCGTCCTCTGAAGTTGGCTCAATTTCATGTTCGTTGCATCTATGACACTGTCTAACCATCTCATCCTTTGCCGTCCCCGTCTTCTTTGCCGTCCCAGTCTTCTTTGACCTTCAATCTTTCCCAGCATCAGGGTCTTCTCCAGTGAGTGCTCCCTTCTCATTTGGTGGCCAAAGTATTTGAGCTTCAGTTTCATTATCTGGCCTTCCAGGGAACAGTCAGGGTTGATTTCTTTGAGGATTGACTGATTTGTTCTTCTTGCAGTCCAAGGGACTCTCAAGAGTCTCCTCCAGCACCATAGTTCAAAAGAATCTATTCTTCGGCGCTCGGCCTTCCTTATAGTCCAACTCTCACAGCCATACATGACTACTGGGAATACCATTGCTTTGACCATGCGGACTTTTGTTGGCAGGGTGATGTCTCTACTTTTTATCATGCTGTTTAGGTTCGCCATCGCTTTCCTCCCAAGGAGCAGGCTATAGACAGCTATCCAGGGATAGTCGGGAGACTTGCTTTATCCTATTTTTAAAAATCAAATCAATCTATCCAAAAGTTGGTGACTTTGAGGTGCTGAGATCACAAAGGAGGCAGCTTAGCTTCAGAGAAGAAGAATGGGAAAGAATGAAGAAAAGAGAGACACAGACAACACCCACTGCCTACGCAGCACAAGTACCCAAGTTACTCTGAAAACACTGTAATCCACTAAAGAGAAAATTATACAAACCAGTAAGCACACAAAGCAAAGCATTTAATATTGATTCATATATTCAATATTTCATGAGAGCTACCTTTCCAGCAAACAACAAAGCTGTATGAGAGGAAAGGCTTGACTAGAGAGAGTTGAAACTCAAACAAAACGGTAGCAGCAGCATCATCAGATCGAGATGAATGCTGTGATTTCAGATACAGTATGGGCAATTCAGATTTCTTTTTGGGCTTTCCAGCAAACAACAAAGCTGTATGAGAGGAAAGGCTTGACTAGAGAGAGTTGAAACTCAAACAAAATGGTAGCAGCAGCAGCAGCATCAGATCGAGATGAATGTTGTGATTTCAGATAGAGTATGGGCAATTCAGATTTCTTTTTGGAAAGGAGCTGTCCACCCCATCCCTGTTATATGGAGGTCTACAGAGGCTCTGGGGGTGTAATAGCAGGGCCTCAGCAGAGGAAAAACTGCTGTCTGAAGCCGTAGATGAAAGCTAAAGAGCCAAGCAACCAGTTCCTCATGCCCAAAAGAGCTTTCGGCTGGTGCTTCTCATGAGTATGCACACCCCCTTCCCCAAATTGCTTCTGAAACTGAGGGCCAAACTAGAATTGATGCTAGAAGATCCATGGATGAATCCCCCATGTGTTCCCCAATCAGCAAATAACAGCAGTGTGGGGGAGGATTAACAGCCCCACCCCTACCCCCAAATTCAGAAAAGTTCCCTTGGAAGAGCACTGAGCAGTGGTAATGGTAAAGAACTACTGTTTCTTTGTCACTACCAATATCTCAGTAGGGTATAGATGAGCTCTACATTGTGATCTGTCTGATTTATCTTGGTACCACGGATATGGAGGATCTCAGCACCATCCTAAAAAAAAACTCCCACAGATCAGGGCAGGGTTGCCATCTTCCTGCCCCCGGCAGTGGGCAGGTGTTTGCCCACTAGCCTATTCACATGCTTTCTGATTGTTGTGGTGGGAGAAAGAG
>NW_015166419.1:974840-986012 GCF_001447785.1 Gekko japonicus | reverse complement strand
TGTTGTTGTGCCCACTTTTGTTGTTGTTCAGTCGCACAGTCGAGTCCGACTCTTCGCGACCCCATGGACCAGTTCACGCCAGGCCTTCCGGTCTTCCGCCGTCCTCTGAAGTTGGCTCAATTTCATGTTCGTTGCATCTATGACACTGTCTAACCATCTCATCCTTTGCCGTCCCCGTCTTCTTTGACCTTCAATCTTTCCCAGCATCAGGGTCTTCTCCAGTGAGTGCTCCCTTCTCATTGGGTGGCCAAAGTATTTGAGCTTCAGTTTCATTAGCTGGCCTTCCAGGGAACAGTCAGGGTTGATTTCTTTTAGGATGGACTGATTTGATCTTCTTGCAGTCTAAGGGACTCTCAAGAGTCTTCTCCAGCACCATAGTTCAAAAGAATCTATTCTTCGGCGCTCGGCCTTCCTTATAGTCCAACTCTCGCAGCCATACATGACTACTGGGAATACCATTGCTTTGACCATGTGGACTTTTGTTGGCAGGGTGATGTCTCTACTTTTTATCATGCTGTTTAGGTTTGCCATCGCTTTCCTCCCAAGGAGCAGGCGTCTTTTAATTTCATGGCTGCTGTCACAGTCTGTGGTGATCTGGGATCCCAGGAACGTGAAGTCTGTCACTACTTCCACGACTTCCCCTTCTATTTGCCAAGGAGTGATGGGGCCGGATGCCATGATCTTAGTTTTTTTTATGTTGAGCTTCAAGCCCACTTTTGCGCTCTCCTCTTTTACCCTGAGCAAGAGGCTCTTGAGGTCTTCTTCACTTTCTGCCATTAGAGTGGTATCGTCTGCATATCTGAGGTTGTTGATCTTTTCCCCAGCAATCTTAATTCCTGCTTGTGATTGTGTCCACTACCTGTTATCAAAATGTCAAAAGTTCCCATATGTTCAACAAGGCAGGGGAGCCCTGTGGGAACCTGTAGAATCCCTCTGCCCTTCAGAGGCCTTCATATGTAGCTACATCAGAAGCCCATTCCTCCTCATGGTGCCAAAAGTATGGAACGCCCTTCCCCAAGGATATGTTTATCACCTTCTATTAGTGGTCCTTGTCCTGTGGAACCAGTTGCCTAAAGAGGAGTGTGTCTTGCAGGATATTTCTAGGCTCCACCGGGCATGCAAAGCTGCTTTTTCCCCCCCAGGCAGCCTTTTGGTGACTGCAATTCATCAAATAGCTGGTAAATTATGCTTCAGCTGTGGCTTCACCATCCATGAATCCTGCCCGGCTTGATGGTTGGTAGATTTCAACCATGATATATTTTTAATGGCTTTATATTTAAAAAATTTATTTATTGCATATTTTATACCGTTTTATCTGTTGCATCTTATATGTTGTTAGCTCCTCGATTCCTGGGGAGAGGGAGCAGGATATAAACTTGATAAATAAATATGGTCCTTCCACCACCAAGCAAAGGCATTTCCGCAACAATCCCTCTTTCCTGCCTGATATTCTCTGTCTTGTGTTCTATATATGTATTTTTAACTCTGGTTTTTAATTGATTTCATGATGTAATTTTACTGCGCTTGTTTTGTCAGCTGCCTCGAAGGCACTGAATGGATAGATAGGCAGAATATAAATGTAAACGACATAAAATGACACTCAGCTATATCTGTAGTTGGGCAGTCAGTCTGACTCTACCCTGGAAGACCTGGACCGGATGTTACAGGACATGGCTGGATGACTGGCTGAGCCGATCAAAATTGAATCTGATGAAGACGGAGGTCCTGTGCCTGAGTCAGAGTGGATCGGGGGTAGGAATCCCACTACCAGCTTTCGATGGGGCGCCGTTGGTGCCAACGCCGAGGGTCAGGAGTTTGGGAGTGCTCCTGGATGCAGCCTTAACAATGGAGGCCCAGGTAGCAGCCACTGCCAAGGCAGCCTTCTACCAATTCCGGCTGATTAGGCAGTTGGTTCCCTTCCTTGAAAACAATGATCTGGCAACAGTGATCCATGCAATGGTCACCTTGAGGTTGGACTACTGCAATGCTCTCTACATGAGGCTGCTCTTGGCGCAACTCCGGAAGCTGCAGCTGGTGCAAAATGTGGCAGCCAGGCTGTTGATAGGTCTCCCTATGCGAGAGCACATCCATCCTGCGCTGAAGGCATTGCACTGACTGCCAATAGCATACTGGATTCGCTTCAAGGTGCTGGTTTTGACCTTTAAAGCCCTTTATAGTCAGGGACCTACCTACTTGAGGGACCACCCTTCCCCACATGTTCCCCATAGAGCCCTACGGTCAGGGTTGCAATACTGTCTGCCCGCAAAAAAACCCCCCCCGGTCCTAAGGTTGCCAGGCTGGTATCAACCAGGACCAGGGCCTTTTCTGTGGCAGCTCCAACTTACTGGAATGAGCTTCCGGACGAGATCAGCGCCCTGTGGGACCTTTCATAGTTCCGTAGGGCTGCGAAAACAGCTTTTTCGTCAGGTACTTAGGTAAGGAGCTGTGTTATCATCTATGCCCCATGCCAATTCTATTTCCAGCCTGAGCCCGCCGATAGTGGATATACCGCTGAATTGATAGTCAAACTTGACTTGACTTGATATACCGCTGAATGCACTTTACCACAGCTATACCGCCATCGTTATGTTGATGGTTTTAATAACTTTTGTGTATTTTATATAGATATTTATATTGTTATCTTATCTATTGTTTCTTATGTAAGCCGCCCTGAGCCTACCTCAGCGGGGAGGGTGGGGTAAAAATCAAATTAATAAATACTAGATAAAAAATTAAAAAATATACAACTAAAACCAGTGTCCGTTTCATACCCACATTTCTCCCACACACCCTGCTTGACCTCAGAACAAAGTCCAAAGTAGTGTTCAGCTTCTGTGCTACAACTGTTGAAAGGTAGCAAAGGAGTCATCCAGCTGATGGTTTCATGGCACAGCCAAATCCCTGCTAAGCCAGTCAAACAACTACTTCACAGTCACTGTGCATTGCATAAGCCAGAGGTGGCCAAACTGTGGCTCGGGAGCCACATGCAGCTCTTTCACACATATTGTGCAGCTCCCAGCAGGGCGGCTGGTGAAGCCAAGGGGAGGCATACATCCCCGATCAGTCTTTCCTTTCCCAGCTAGTGTTCCCTTCCTTGGGTAGGCTTCATGTGTGTGGGGGGGAGCAGAGAAAGAAACCAACTTTAAATGCGTTCTCAAAGTCCCACCACCACCACCCAGCTTGGAGAAGGCATGTGTCTCTTTAAAGCCCTTCTCCAATCCAAGCAGCTGGCATTGGGGGGGGGGGGGCTTGGAGGATGCATTTAAAGTTAAAGTTGCTTTCTTTCCACCTCTCTTCCCTCCCCCACATCTTTTTGCTTCCTTTCCACTTTCCTTCTTTCTTTTCACCTTTCTCTCTCTCTCTCTCTGCCTTCCTTCTTCCCTCTCTCCCTCGTCCCCCCATCTATTTGCTTTCTTTGTTTCTCTCTCTCTCTCTCTCCTTCTGTCTTTCCACCTCTCTCATTCTTTCTACCTTTCTCTTTTCCCCTCCCCCCTCTATTTGCTTTGTTTCTTTCTCTCTCTCTCTTTCTTCCACTCTCCCTTCCTCCCTCCCCCTCCCCGATCTATTTGCTTTCTTTGTTTCTCTCTCCCTCCCCCTTCCTCCCTCCCCCTTCCTCCCTTTGCTTTCTTTCCACCTTTCTTTCTCTTTTTCTCTTCCTTCCTTCCTCTCTCTCTCCCTTTCCCCTTTCCCTCCCCCATCTATTTGTTTTGTTTCTCTCTCTCTCTCTCCACCTCTTTCATTCTTTCTTTCCACCTTTCTCTCTCTTTCTCTCTCTCTTTGACAAAAATATAATTAGCAAACAAATACATATCACTGGACAAATAAATATCAATATCTGTTTTTACCTCTTTTGTTTTTATTTTGGCAGTCTCATTTAATGTTAATAAAAAGCAAATTTTAATATCTTTCAATTAAAACGTGTGTAATATTTGTTCATATCCTGTGGCTCTTGAACATCTGGTTTTATTTTATGTGGCTCTTATGTTACGAAAGTTTGGCCACCCCTGGCATAAGCCATATTTCACCACATAAGAATGACAATTAATTGGCCCTATTTTAGGTTACATCTATCAAAGGAGGTATTCTAGATTAATATCTGCAAAGGAGGCTAGACAGTTCATGTTGAAATTCAGAGAGGTTTTTTCTTCTTCAGTGGGTTCTATATCTCTAACTCTTGCAAAATTTGAAAAAACAAAACCCTGACATCCTATGGACATTTTTCCCCCTTAACTTTAGGAAGGAGAGAATCTGTCCTAGCTTCTCTGGTCAAAAGACTTTGCCTCTTGCACTCTTTTAAAAATAAATGGAAGGCAAATTGAAACTCAGCTCACCAAACATGTTACCAATGTGTCCATTCTTAGTGAGGGGCCGCAGTTCATTTTTCCCCATGGCATATTGTTTGTAGTTATCCCAAGCAAACTTCATCATCTGTAAGAGAAAGAGAAAGAAAGACAACTAGTGGTTAGCCAGACATCAAAATTACTGATGTCAAAGCCTTTATTTAAAGAGAGAAAGTAATAGCCACTAAAGACAAGTTTGAGTTGGGGACCTGGATATAAATCTCTGCTCAGGTATAAAACCACAAGATAGTCGATCCTAATCTGAGTTTAAGCCCAAAACCTCTTCTCTGTAGCAAACCCCCAAGTATTTTCACATATTAGCAGCTCCAGAGGAAAAGTAAGGGAGGGCAATTTTTAGGAACATATCGGTTTCCTGAACTACATCTGGGCTGAACTCCTGTTTCCCTTCCTGTTGCAGGTACTAAAGCCTAGGCATGGCCAGAGGTGCAAACTGATAGGCAAGAACCAAAGGGATTGTCACCCTTGGCCATCAGCCTGTCTCTCACAGATTGCATCCTTGAGTGAGCCAGCCCAGTGGACCCAGGACCAACCCAGGACGGAACTTGTGCACTCTTGCTTATTTAAAGTGCATATTTGTAAGTCCCTTTGGTGTTCTGCTGTGGAGAAAAAGGTAAAAACACCTCAATAAATAAATACATAAAAGATGCCAGGGCCCTGGAGTAAGAGGACTCACTGCGAAGGCTGGAGGAAGCTGGATGAAATCTTTAAAGAAAAACACTGCACAGATTTAAGTAATGAAATCATCGAATTGTTCAGGATGTAGCACTTTAGGCTGAAGGGAAGGGCTCACGATACCACAAACACTCCTGCACTCAGAAAAAGTAGCGCACCAGAAAGACAGCTAGGTTAGAAGTTTCCTTCTTGATGCACTGGTTTGCTAGGTGCAAGGACTCTTTTGGAGGAGGAGCACGGAGGACTCCTGCAAACTGAAACGGCAGGTTAATTACCTCAGCAAGGATCAGACCAGAATCTTTGCTTTCCTCTTACGTCTTAACTAGGCATACCCAGCATGCCATTAGAATAAAGCAGAGCTTAGAAGCAAGATCCTGTGTAGGTAGCCTAAAAGACTGGGCAACTGGGATGGGAGTGAGAGAGTCCAGTACAAAGAGTAATGAAGCCATCATTTAGGCTGGATCTGACACCACTTGAGAAGAAGTGCCAGGACCCAGGGCAATCTGCAGGGGGAGCAGTAAGTGCTCATCTCTTCTCCCACCCACAAATTACTGTCCTGATGCTATTTTGCAAGGGGAAAAGTGGACAACATAGTTTTGCTTGTCACTATTCCATGGAAACTTGGAAAGTGAAGTTCTGTGTATTTTTAAAAAGAGAGTTCAGTGTATGGCTTGACTTGCTTGCATGAGCCATCTAGTCAGAGGACTCTGGTACGTGCTGTGTTTATAATCCCCCTCTGCCTCTTGTTGGCTGAGGGAACTCACTGAAGATCTGTGGCCTGCTCCCCCAACCCCAATCCAGAAGTCAGCACAGCACACAGGACACAAAAAGCCTTGTTTTATACAAGTTCTTAATGCAAAACACAAACCCATTAACTGCGACGTATATTCCATTTCTCTTCAGAATTCTCTTTCATATTGACAGCCTTTGTATGTGACATGAAAAGCCTGAGACTGAAATGCCTTTTACAAAAGAAGAAACATGGCTTCGCTTCACAATGAAACAAGAACAAGCTAATTCCAAGTCTGGGACAGAAAGGGTACAGAACTGAAGACATGATTGTCAAAGGAGACTCAATTTGGAAATAAAGTGGTACTGGACACCAATCTTGAGCAAGTCATTACATCACTTTTTTGAAGAGGGAAATAACGTGACCACAGAACTCCTGCCGTCCAACTGTTCTGCTGGGTGGACTACAATGAATTTTGAAAAATCTTTGCATTATAGCATTTTCGGCACCTGGTGCACATACACAAAGCTTATGTCTGGCCAAAAACAGATACGTGTTTGTCCATATGCAAAGGTTAAATTCTTGCTTTCATTTTATAAAAGCTTCAGTGCAAACACAGAAACATCCACCAAACAGAAGGGAAGAGGGGAAAAATAACCTTAGAATTAACAGAGAAATTGACATATAGACATATTCACAGGAAAGGTGGTGATGATCACTCCTGTCCTCAGTCGACTCTTTTGGCTGTTGCTGGGTAAGAGCTTCCTCCCTTTGAAGCCTCAGCAACAGCGGTGGAGTTTACCTTGAGGAGGTGAAGGAGCGTTAAGCAGAGCTCACCCTGCAGCAGACAAACCTCCCCTGGCTCCTGTGCACAGCCTAAAACTCTACCATCTGCCTTCCATATATGATCATGGGTTGGGCAAGAGACTACTGGAAGTCCCATAGGTAAGCCAACATGAGCTTCCTAAAGAACATTAAATTGAACAAATAATCTTCAGGTCCTGGGGAGAAAAGGCCTCATGTCTTCTTAAAGATCCCTTCTGGCACAAGCTGTTCCCTGGCTATGCACAGTGTGGGTGGGAAAAGACTTCCAAGTAATCATCAAATTGGTCTTCCTGGAAGGACGCTTAAGGTCACTGACACATCCACACAAACACAGAGGATCTTGCCTTCCCTTCACAGGCTGGGTTCCAGCTGGCAGGGAAGTGAAAATGACAAGTATCCTTGAGACCTGAACTCTGGTTCCTTTCCAAGCTTTTCCACCAAAACAAGGCCTCCTCTGTTTTTCATTTCTTTTTAAAAATCCAGTCTGGTTGTCTGAGATCTCTGACGTTGTGATCCTCAAGCAACCCAGGTCCAGAGCAAACTTATGGAAGAGGGCAATCTTCACAACAAGTGGCAGGATGATACAGCCCCCCAAAATGTACTCATTGGCCCAATTAAGACATTCTACGCATGGTTACTACCACCATAACAAAAATCACAGCCATGGGGTAAGGGCTCCACATACTTTTGCCCAGGGGTCGTTTC
This sequence comes from Gekko japonicus, assembly GCF_001447785.1. Lineage (NCBI taxonomy): Eukaryota > Metazoa > Chordata > Lepidosauria > Squamata > Gekkonidae > Gekko > Gekko japonicus. The sequence continues at coordinate 978,719 of NW_015166419.1, read as the reverse complement.
GTAGAAAAAGAGCTAGGGGGACTCATTAGCATAACTCATTAGCATATGCCACCCCCCTGACATCATCGGAAGTGTGTCATAAGGCCACACCCCCTGACATCACCGGCAGTGTGTCATAAGGCCACACACCCCACCCCCAACGATACCGGCCGCTGCCGCCGGCCTTGCAGCTCCACTGCCGAGCCCCATGAGGGGCCCGGCGGTGGACCTGCAAGGCTGGCGGGAGTGCAAGGAAGCCCCGCGAAGGCCCTCCCTGGCCCCAGGCAGGCAAGGGTGGGGAGAGGCAGGGAGGAAGCAACTTACCCTCCCTCTTCTCCTGCCTCCTCCTGGCTGAATGAGGGCCTGAAGCAGGGCGGCCGGAAGCAGGGGGCGGGGCTTCGTCATGTGCCCCGCCCCCCGTACCTCACCCGGGGGAACTGCGATCCCCCACGACCCCCCCGAAATGACCTCTGCTTTTCCCCCTTTTAATTTATTTCAAAAAGAAGGGCTCCACACACCTGGAGGATCATGTCCTTCCTCCTCAGTTCTACTGATATATGCCAATAAAGGCTGACTTGACTTGACATGTATGACTGCTGGACCCCTTCACTCACTGATCAAACCATGCAAGAAATTATCCTACTGTATTCAGCACAAAATCTGGCAATCTCAGCTGTCCAAAGCTCATCTTAACACCACCTTTCCCATCCTTATGCCTGGAACTCCCCCCCCCCGAACACCAGTGGGTGCCACCTCTCCTTCCAAACACCATCTCATACCATCCATTTTCTGTGAAGCTGTTGGCTGTTTGCCATGCTTGTACATGCCTTCATTTCCCCCTCCACTGCTGGCTTCGGCCATAAATAAAACTTTATCTTTATCCCCTCCACTTTCTTCCTTGGAGTATCCCATTTAGAAACTAACTCCAGGTACCAGTAATATACAAACAGAGGCATCTGGATTAACTGGAGTCAGTACCCCCACCCAATACAAATTAGGATTCTAAAGAGATGGGGGGAGGGGGGTGTTTTGAAGCTGCAGTTCAGTTCTGACCAGGATTCTCTACAGAAGGAGGAGCAAGAGCAACACATAGCCATGAGCTAGGTATGTGCATAGGTCTAATTGATATCAGTGTCAAGTGATGTCTCAATGCAGACTTTGCCTGTCAGTGAAGACAATATCCCCAACCTTGTGTTTGCCACCCATACACAAAATCGTAGGGATATACCCTTTCCTCTTCAATCCATCCCCTCTGGAGGCTTTTCCTCTATTCAAGGTTCCTAGAAGTCTTTGGCAATTTAGTGGGGGGGAAGTTGTCAGGAGGAAGAGGCATTATAGAAGCAAAGCAGTGTGTGGGGAAAGGATTATCCACCTCCCCCCTTTCTGTAACCGTTTCCCCCTGAAACTATATACAAATGCCCAAAACCATTGTTTTTCCTGTGCTGGTGGGAAACACAGAATTTGGAAACCCCCATTAGCCACAAAGACAAAGTTTCGGCTCAAGACCAATCTCACTCAGTAACCCTTGAAATTCCAGCCCAGCGCTCCTTAAGATAAGACAAAAATCCCTCATGGACTAGATATATGGCTGGTGCACATTACACCACACTACAAGATTATTGTTCTTCATTAAGCAACCTTGAGAAGGCATTTATTGATTATTCCCATTTGTCCATGCAGATTTCCCAGTATATAGGAGGATAAAGTCTCAGCACATCCAAGATTTTTCTAGTTGTTTTCATTCCTTCTTTGTTCTGTGATTCCCTTTCCAGCTGTCTGCTTTCCAAACCTAGCATTACTAGCATCTGGCAGAACCCACTTTAATTAGCACAGGCACACACACACGCACAAACTATACACATAATGTTCTAGTGTTTCTCTTTCTCTCTTCCCCTCTGATGTAAAGGGGGGGAAATTGATCTTCCAAACTAAATTTTAACCAAGCTGGCCACGTGGACAAGGTAAACATGAGCAGTACAATCTGATACCACTCAGATTTCAAGGCTACCACCCACAGAGGAAGGGAGCTGGGATTTTTTTTCTTCTTAAATAAGCCATTCAGCTTTAGATATCTGGCTGGGATGAATCAGTCTCTAGAATTTATTAACTCTTGCAGCCTAATGTACTCTCTGACAAGAACACAACCTTCTGAGTAAGCTCCTAAGTACACGTCACTCATCTGATTCAAAAAATTTTCATGTCATTTTGCCCATGAATCTATGCATTATGTTTTCTACCAGCGCATTCACATTTCAGTATAGAAAGGACTGAATTTTTATTTTATTAATTCAGACTTCCAAATAAAGTCGTCCCCCCCCCCAGCCTGGCAATACAGACATTGTGTCATATGAACCTACCAGGAACAAAATGTCCAGCTTTTTCAAAGATTCCATTCAGGCTACCTGGATACAATTTTTACTCACCACAGGGGACTAAGCCAGGAGGTGTTTCAATCAGTCATGTGACTTGTAGGTCACCTAAAACCACGGATTAGTGTTTGCTCTACCCAGGGCCAGCTCACTCACTAGGCAAAATAGGTGTCATATGAACCTACCAGGAACAAAATGTCCAGCTTTTTCAAAGATTCCATTCAGGCTACCTGGATACAATTTTTACTCACCACAGGGGACTAAGCCAGCAGGTGTTTCAATCAGTCATGTGACTTGTAGGTCACCTAAAACCACAGATTAGCGTTTGCTCTACCCAGGGCCAGCTCACTCACTAGGCAAAATAGGTGTTCGCCTAGGGCAGCCCGGCCCTTAGGGGTGCCTAACTGCCCCCGCCCCCCCTGCCAAAAGCCCCCCCCGACCAAAAGCCCTGACCGGGTGGCTACCGCCGCCTCTTTGCCCCTGAAGTCAAGCCGTCTTGCCCCGCCCCCCCTACCGCTGGGGCTGAGGGGGCGATCCTCCAAGCCGAAGGAACCAGCTAGTCCATTCCCCGCCCCGAGGCTTGGGCAGCCAGGGCTTGGGTGGGGGTGGCGGCACTGCCACCTGCACCCAGCAGCTAGCGGGGGGGTTGCCGCAGAGCCGCCAGCGGCGCCCCTCCCCCACACCGGCACATGCCAGGCTCCCGGGCCCATTTCAATAATGCAGACAACAAGCAGGAGCTGTGGGGAAGGGAGGCGTTTCCCTCCTCCACCCGCTCCCAATGCTACCTCTAAGTAGAGTCTTGTGAGCAGCGACCAAAGGAAGTGCCCCAGGCGCTCCACGTTGCCGCTCTCCTCCAGCATCTCGCACATGCTGGTCACTTGCCGCAGGCTGAAGTTGAGCAGCAGTAGCTGGAACATGGAAGCAGTCAAGCTGGGCACCCCCGGCCCGGGTCTAGACTCTGGAAGACCCCCGCACACCAGGACTGGCCCGATGGCCCAGCCGCCTCCACCTGCCCGGAGCCTGGGCCCAAGCGCTGCTGAGAGGGGGGAAAGGGCCATGCAGTCCCGGGGTGACCGAGGCGGAGGGCTAGCTGGCAAGGAGTGCTCCTGCGCTCAGGCGCCAGCAGAAAGAAAGCGCTACCGCGGCCTCAAGTTGGCGCATGGGGGGAGGAGGAGGGAGGAGAGGATTGTGTGAATGGAGGAGGGGAAGGGAGGCTGGGAAGAGAGATGGAAGACCCCCTCCCCGGGCTGGACCCCCACCACCACCATGCACGCACACATTCTCTCTCTTTCTCCACTGCCGCTGCTGATTTGCTGCCAGTTGGCCTCTCCAGATTGGCTACGCCTTGGTTTCCATGGCAGCGCTGACTGTCCATCACTGTCAAGCTGGGCTGCCAATCAAACCCTGTACGCTCCTGGGAGGAGGGTCCCTCCCTCCCTCCCTCTCCAATTTCTTTCAGGGTCTCCCAGCTTTGGACAGTGCCCAGAGACCGCAGGCTTGGGGGGGGGTATCGTTTGTATTCCTGGCTAGG
>NW_015166419.1:921381-974698 GCF_001447785.1 Gekko japonicus | reverse complement strand
GCAGGCTTGGGGGGGGGGTATCGTTTGTATTCCTGGCTAGGTATATTTGCGCACGTCCAGGACCAGAGGCCAGCCGGGTGGTACGCTGGAGTAGACTGGTCTGGAGCTGTGGGCTGCCAGCCTCTGCTCTCTGTGTAGAGTCCAAAGAGGCTCTGAAATCAGACGATTCAGCCGTGCGTTGCTTGAGAAGGAATCGTAGTCAGACGAAGGAAGGTTGGAATGTTTGAAAATTGGTGGGTGCACGGGGGGGGGCGCCAGAAGGTAGCCTCGCCTAGTGTGCAAAAAACCCTGGAGCCGACCCTGGCTCTACCATCAATGGTGACTTTAACAGACTCAGAGCTTTACAACTCATACAAAAAAAAAGACCTGCTTCTCCTTCCCTCCCCCCAAACCAAAAATGCACATATTTCTCTATCAGTTTTAACAACAATAAGAACCACTGGCAAAAGAATATTGTGGTGCTCACTTGAAATCAATGCTTTTAAATTTGGATTGGTCACAAAACTGATAAGGTTTGATTTTGTTTGTTTTTAAAATACATTTGGATTCTAGTCCATTACCATCACAGGGAATATTCTATATTCCATATCCCCACAATTTAGGAAAAGAACCTTTTCAATATTTTCTTCTTCTTCTTTTTTAAATCAAAACAGAAAGAGTCTGCCTAGAGCTAAGGAGATCAGGGTTCAACACACTCCCTCACAGTGAAGGATCAGTTCATCCTGTCTCGGCCCAGCCTCCCCCCAAGTGTTGTTGTGAAGATAAAATGGGGTTAAGGGGGATAATGCAATCCATTAATTTTGTTGGAGGAAGCAGCGGAGCAAACATATACTCTGTAAATAAGCAGTGATTTATTAAGCTGTAAGAGAAGTTGCATGGACTCAATAAACAAAGCCATGGCCCTCAGTTTGCAAGAACTGAGCAAGGTTGTTAACAGATAGGATGTTTTGGAGGTCATTTATTCATAGGGTTGCCATAAGTCAGAAGCAACTTGGTGGCACCCAACAGACACAGGCAGTTGCACTTAGGAGAATTCATGCCTACTCTCTGAAATCTGAAAAGTACCTATTTTGGGGCTTTGGTACTAAAAGAACAAACGTAGTCAATCAAACAAATCAGAAGTAGCCTAAGGTGGATCAATTAAAACATGCTTTATATAAAATGTTTGCTTTGTTTCCTTGATAATGCCTATAGATATATTGGGCTAATCCTACAGCTATTATAACTGCTGAATAAAAGGAAATCCCTGCCCCCTCAAATACCAGGGGAGAAAATATTCCTGTAGAGTAATGAAATGACCCACAACCTAGAGCAAAAATTTCATCGGTATTTTTGTAGCTCTTTTTAAAGTTTCCAAAGCATATCGCGTATGAAGATAGGATGCTGCTTTATATCAATTAATCTGACTTTTGGTCCACCGATCCTAGTATTCACTCCAGCAACAGGCCCAACTCCTTGAGGACAGAGGCACTGTTCTTTTCCAGCCCTCCCATACAAATTACCATTTTGTTGCCTTGTATGTACCAAGATCCGCTCACACAGTGGGTAGAGATCCAAAGGGTGGCATTTGTTTTCAGTTTTTCTAACAGAAAAATTGGAAATTTGGGGGATTACTGAGAAAGCTATTTATATATTCTCCTTTTGAATGAGCAAAATGCTTTTAGGGACAAGGTGGGCATGCTATAGGCATAAATCCAAGATGCATTTATGCACCTAGAACAGGAGACCCTAATGTGGTGACTGTGGCCACCATGGTGCCTGCTGACACCTTTCCTGGCACCTGCAAAATGTTTTTAGAACCTAGGCACGGCCAGGTGGGGCTGCTGCCCAGCAAGGATTCTGATTGGCTATGCAGATTTTTTAAAAAAAACAAAACAAAACATTGCTTTGGCAGCAATCTGAACTGGTTAATCTCATGTCAGAACTTTATTTTCCCCTCCTTTCGTTAACCTGAACTATGGTGCTGGAGAAGAGTCTTGAGAGTCCCCTGGACTGCAAGAAGATCAGATCAGTCAATCCTAAAAGAAATCAACCCTGACTGTTCCCTGGAAGGCCAGATACTGAAGCTGAAGCTCAAATACTTTGGCCACCAAATGAGAAGGGAGCACTCACTGGAGAAGACCCTGATGCTGGGAAAGATTGAAGGTCAAAGAAGATGGGGACGGCAAAGGATGAGATGGTTAGACGATGTCATAGATGCAACGAACATGAAGTTGAGCAAACTTCAGAGGACGGCAGAAGACAGGAAGGCCTGGCGTGATCTGGTCCATGGGGTCGCGAAGAGTCGGACTCAACTGTGCAACTGAACAACAACAACAACAACAACCTTTCGTTAAAACAAAGGTAAACTGCAGCAGCCATTATGTGGCTAGCTCCACCTCCTGAGAAAGCCACTTTGTGGTAGCCATTTTGAAGTTGTGCCCAACATGCTAAGTCAGAATTCCAAAAGTACCCACAGGCTCAAAAAGGTTAGGGTCCCCTGACCTAGAATAATACCTAATCATCAAAAGGGGAGCATGCAGGGCTTTCCTTACTTCTCAACAGTTGCATGACTTGTTGTCCTTTTGACCTGACTTGTGGTTGACCTTTTCACCTCTCCCTCAAGCCACTGAGACAGGACACCCACAAATTGGGTAGCAAGTTACTTTTGCCCTACCTTGCTGGAGGGAAAAAAGATCAGAAGAAGGTGGGGTAGAAATTGCCCTAAAGCCTCAGAGGAACACTCTGAAAGTTTAGTTGAAAAGTTCGCTCTCTCTAACCAGATAGCCAATATTAGGTACATTGCTAAGAAAGCATACAGTGCATCAGCTTGCAGTTTTTTCTCAAGTATTGAGTATATTTGCAGTGTTGCTTGTAGAAAACTAAGGGTTTTATAACTTTTAAACTCCATAAATATTATCAAAAACTGCAACTTTATATGCAAGTTATAAATGATGCATTTTATGTTGTTAAAATAGTAAACTTGGGCCCCGGTCACACGGGCAGGAAACTGCAGAGGAGAAGCGTGGCTGTTTGCCCTGGGGCAAACTACTGCGCAGTTACGTGATCAGACCTCCTGTGGAGGTACCATGGAGGTACCGTGGAGGTTCCATGGCAAGGGAGAGGTGCCGATCACAGGACAAGCCGGCGCACAACGAAGAAGCGCGCGCCGCGGCAAACTGTTTTTTATTTTTGTGTACATGACAAATGCGCATGCTCCGTTGGGTGCGCATGCGCATCCACAGAGACTTGGACAAAAAAAACAACACCTTATTTGCAAGGGGACATGGGCGGGCGCTGGATGCCACCGGAAACGCGATCAGACGCCCGCCCTTGCCCCGCAGTTTCCGGAAACTAGTACCTCCAAGGTACTAGTTTTTGCCACGCAGTTTCGGCTGGAAGCCTCGGTTGAGCCACGGTAGTGCTACTTTTCCCAGATGTGCTGGTGAGATCGCGCCCGGAAACTCCGGCTGTTTTCCGTCTCACTTGTGTGGCTTCTGTTACGTGTGACCGCAGCCTTGGTTTAGGTTTGATAGGACAGTGTTTTGTATATATTTCAGTTTCCCCAAAAATTTCTGTATACTCCCCAAAAGGGGGGGGAATTGTTTTTGGGGGGTTTTCATGGCTTCAAAATGTCCAAAAATATTACATCTCTAGGAGTGGGACTCTTCTGCTGCAGCCCAAATTTAAATTCCTGGGGGTCAGCAGTCTCTCAGGAATGGTAAAGGGACCAAAGTTGGGGTCTTGGGAAATAGTAAAGACAGCAAAGTTTGGGCAGAAAGAATTCACTGAAATTACCAAAGTGCCCTTCCACCTTTGGAAAGGTGTGACTGCACACAAACCACTGGGCACTTAACCTGGGATGTGCCCTACCACTGAACTACAGTCTCACAAAACTGTTCCAAAAACCCTTTAAGTTTAGCTAGTACTAAGACCAACACATTGCAGATGTGGGCATCATCATGGATGAGGAACTATGCTAGGCTTGCATAAAGAAACAAGCTAGATGTTAAGTGGAGAAGGAGGAGGGGGAGATTGGATTTATACCCCACCCTTCACTACCCAAAGGAGTCTCAGAACGGCTTACAAACTCTTTCCCCTTCCCTTCCACACAACAGACACCCTGTGAGCAGCGTTCCCTCTAAGCTGAGTTAGTGTGAGCTAGCTCACAGTTTTTTAGCCTCCAGCTCACACATTTTTGTCTGAGCTCAGGAAGGATGGCTCCGGAGCAAACTAATGTATGCAGTAGCCAAATCGCTTGCTCATAGCTTTAATGCCAGTAGCTCACAAAGTAGAATGTTTGCTCACAAGACTCCACAGCTTAGAGGGAGCATTGCCTGTGAGGTAGGTGGGGCTGAGAGAGCTATGAGAGAAACTGCTCCTTTTCAAGAACAGCTCTGACAGAACTATGGCTTGCCCAAGGTCCTCCAGCAGCCGCAAGTGGAGAAATAGGGAATCTAACCCGGTTCTCCCAGATTAGAGTTCGCACACTTAACCACTACACCAAGCTAGTTCTCCAATTTAAACCTGGCTAAATTTAAACCTGGCTTATATCTTCAGGGGACACCGAACCCACAATCTGAACTGGTTAATCTCATGTCAGAACTTTATTTTCTCCTCCTTTTGTTAAAACACCTACAAATTGAGGATATGACATAATGAATAAATGTTGTTAATCTCATAATGACATTAGACTTCTTTTTGGTTTTGCTACAACATACTAATAATAGCTACTCCTTTAGTATTAGTCATGGGCCCCAGTCACACAGCAAAGTTGCCGTGGGAGAAGAAGAAGAAGAAGAAGAGATTGGATTTATACCCCGCCCTTCACTTGGAGTCTCAGAGCGGCTTACAAACTCCTTTCCCTTCCCCTCCCCACAACAGACACCCTCTGAGGTGGGTGGGGCTGAGAGAACTCTGACACAAACTGCTCTTTTTCAAGGACAGCTGTGCCAGAGCTTGTGACTGACCCATGGTCACATCAGCAGGTGCAAGTGGAGGAGTGGGGAATCAAACCCGGTTCTCCCAGATTAGAGTCCGCACACTTAACCACTACACCAAACTGGCTCAGATGGTGGGCAGATTATCCAGGCGCTATCACACCCCAACATTTGGGAAGTGGAGCGCACCCGTGGCTTACCGCCGACGATGCGCCTTAAAAAAACTAGTACCTCCAAGGTACTAGTAAACGTTTGCCACGGGCTGCCTCCAGACGCCCGTGGTGTGATTGCGCTGGTGCGCGGTATTCCCCTCTGGTCCCTCGTTTACCCGCCAGCGCCGAGGGAAGGACCCGTGGTGTGCCGCCGGTGCATCTGATCGCATAATCGTGCATCAAACTGCGCCAGGGCAATTAGCCACGCCTCCCCCCTGCGATATCCGGCCTGTGTGACTGGGGCCATGGTACATTTTTTTGTCCAATCAAGAGACTGAACAGAGCCTATTCCCCCCCCCAAAAAATATATTTTTAATCAACTTTCCAAACTGCAATGGATTTCTGTTTTGACTAACCAAATACAAAACTAGTCTGAATTCCCCCTCCTATTATGGAAAGCCTTAGTATTAAAAAGTGAATTTCTGAAAGCTGCTCATTTGCTCTCCCACTTCAGTACTGAGAATCATATGGAGGATGGAACACTTTCAACATGTTGCCTGGAGAAATGGAAGAGCCAAATGTTTTCTCCCTTGTACATTAAGAAAATTTCACTTACGGTTCTCATACATGCTGTTCTTAACTCCATTTGTATATATAGTTTACACATCGGAATATACTTTTTACTCCCCCACCCCCCAGTCTTTCAATCACTGCTCCAAAATAGCCAGCGTTTTCTAGTGGCAAAATTATTCAGACTGGTATACAGATCCCTCTTTTCAATTATTTGCCTCAGATCATGAGGCTATACAATGGTGCTCAGGTTTCTTGAAAATCACAACTCAAAATACCCCTAATCAAATCTTGATTCATTCATTTGTCAGGCGCACTCTTAAATCTAACTGTTTTCACCAAGCCTTATGAATCTGCTTCTTGGAAGTTGGCAAAGCTTTCAAGAGAGAAGAGCCACTGCTCAGTGGGCAAACTTCTGCTTTGCATGCAAAAGGGTCCCAGGTTCAATTTCTGACACTTTTGGTTCCAAGGTTCAGGGAGGACGTAATATGAAAGCCTTCCAACAGAAACCCTGTTGCCAGTCAGAACAGACAAGACACAATCTGATAGACCAGTGTTCCACCTCAGAAGGCAGCTGCATGTGTTTGAGGCCTGGTTTCAACAACAAGAGCTTACTTTGATAAAACTGTTCTGTCAATATCCACATCAACACACCACTAGCTTCCTTTACTATTCAAAAGCAAGGACTTATTTGCTGTATCATCCAAGGCAACCACCTGAAGGCCTAACTACGCAATACATTTTCCTCATGCTGATGAGATCAGGCACGTAGAACTGCGAGTTCTATGCAGAAACCTTCATTTCCAGACATGAACAGGCCCAATTTAGATCAAGTGGGCAGCTGCATAAGCCTGCATCATTTCCCCGACCTGAACCAGCCCTGGAGACCTGCTATTTGCTCCTCTGAGGAAGCCTGCATGCAATCCATCAGTACACATGGTTTTTTAAACATGGCAGGGGGGTGGAGGATTAAACCACCACTCCTTGTGCACTATGGACCCAATCCAAACTGAGCCATGTATCCCTGGGAATTAAGTTCCCAGCAGGGGACTCAAGGAAAATATAGTATATAGTTAGATCCTGAGGAATCCCAGCTGTGGAACTCCCTGCTACAAGGAGGGTCAAATGTCAACTTTTTAAAAATGTACCCAACACATTGGCCTCATTGATCTTCTCTCTCACCCTTTCAAGGCCTCTGCTGGATTTGCACTTTTTATGATTATTTTAACATTGTTGTTTTAATAATAATAGTATATGGAGACAGATACAGATTTTTAAAATGTAATCATAATGTTTCTGTTCCTCCATAATCTACTCTTGTTGCTCAGAAGCAAGAAATCCATGCAGTTCCCATTGATTTCAAGGGAAGCTGCAGTTACATAATGGTGAGAAAACTGGAATTGCTGAAAGTCAACCAGACTTTAAAGCAATTAAGTTATTCCTGCTCCTGGTGTTAGAAAGGCGGGCCGTTAAGACACAGGAGGGAGGTCCTTGGGGCATATGATAAAGAAGGCAGGTCAGTGCCGAAGTCTTTATCAAAGAGATGGCTTACCACCGAGATAAATCTAAAGTGTACTATATGGCCCTAAATCAATATTCACAAGAACACCTTGGGTTAGACCTATTTGTTACTGCTCAAGAAATGAGCAGGGGAGACATGTCAAGTACATGCACAAGTGGTAAAGCTTTTCCTGAACTGCTTCTCTTTGGGTGCGTTCAGACGGGGCATTTCAGCCAGCATAAACTGTACCGGTTGGAACCGGTGCAGTTTATGCCGGCTGAAACGCGATCACACTTACCTCCTGTCTGCGGAGCCCATCGCTATATGCCCGTTCACATGCAGCGGGCGTAGACGGGTTATTATTATTTTTTTTAAAAAAAAACAACCTCAGTTTGAGCATGCGCATAGGCAGCCATCCACAGAATGGCGATCTTCACGCATGCGCAAAACACCCTGTCTTACATTTAAAGTTTAAAGGTAAGGACTTACCTTTAAAGTTTAAAGACCAAACTGGCCTCCCTGAGGTCTCGGACTCCTCCAAAACCTTAAACTAAGGACCTTTTCTTTTTTTCTTAAACAAACACCGGGGTGAAGCTTCGCCCAAGCGCATATCGCCGACCTAACAAAAAAAATGGCGGGCGAAAATCGGAAGCCTCGGGTTTCCGAACGGAAGTGGCTCTACAACGTTGGAGAGCGATCAGACGGGGGGGGGGGGTAAAACGATTACAACTGTTGCCCTCAGGATACCACCACTTGGGGACCTAGTGGCAGAATACAACAGTGTAAAACTCTTTGCAATGGTTAGGGACGGAAGGCAGATGTTTGCCGTGTGAACGCCGGTAAGTACACCGATTCCAACCGGCACCTATACCGTTGCAAATGCCCCGTCTGAACGCACCCTTTTTGTTGCATCCCCCCCCCCCATGGAAGCCTCCTGACCCTATAGCAAAATAAATACATGGTAGCTTCTTTTGCAGACAGGGAGATTATTGGGGGGGCCACACAAACATGCAACCTCCCCCCCCCACACACACACAGAAGAGTCCAGAAAAAGAGCTTTGTCTCTCTCTATTTCCCATAAATTGGCACTCACATTAGGGCAGTAAAACATCAGAACGCCATTGTGTTGCCAAACAGCTGCTGGATCAGTTTTATCCATCCAGGCTGGGCAATTAAAGCAAGCCTAAAAGATTAAAATTAAAGAATGCCAACTCATTAGCCTTCTTTCAAGATGTTCTCATGAACAGGACCTAGGACAAAATATCCTTCCATTTCAACTTTCTCCACCTATCACACTTAACTCTTGCTTTAGTTTACAACCGCTCCTGAGGCCTCTATGCAGATCTATCCACAAAGTATGGCTGCTCTCAGGAGGCACCCGCATTTAAGCTTGGGGCTATACACTGAACTCTTGCTTTAGTTTACACCTGCTCCTGAGGTTATACTACTAACCTTGATTATACAGAACACCCCAGAGCAGTAGCAGAATAGATAATACCAAATCAGCACAGGCTTGGGATTGGGCATCACAACCTGCCTTTAATGCCATGGCACCAAACAGGTGGTAGAGTTATTTATTTCATTTGGATCCCAATCAGGATCCAAAGCAGCTCACGTTCTCCCCTCCTGCATTTCATTCTCATTACAATCCTGTGAGGTAGGTTAGGCTGACAGTCTGTGACTGGACCAAGGTCACCCAGCAAACTTCCATGGCAAACTGGCCGTTCAAAGCTGTGTCCAGTCTGACACAGCAGCTTTCTAGAGTTACCTTCTAGAGCCAGTGAAGACGTCATAGATCTGTGGCTGATCACACATGTTTTTAATGCACAAAATCCCAGATTCAATCCCTGGCACCTCCCTGTGAACAAATCGCTGGTAGGAGACCTACTCATAGGCAGGACTAATGGTACTGGAATAGATGGACGAATGGTGCCAGTCCACATGAGGTCACTTTATGTTCCTCATACCGTCTTTCCAACAGTTTATGATCTCATACCACCCATGCACTAACTTCTTTGCACATAATTGCAGTGCCAGTTTTGTTATATAGCTGGATAATAAAACATTTCCATTCACCAAGGAAATGGTATTTCTTTCACTCCTCCTGGTCTTCTAATCTTCAAGAGGGTCAGGACTGTTCTTGCCTTCCAACTAGTGCCTGAAAATATACTGCCCCTCTGAGAAAAACAGCAGTTGGCTGCCTCTGTTAATTTACCTATGAGTAAGGGCTTTCATAAATGGGGGGGGAGAGACTCAAGCATATGTAGATACCTACTGGGCAAGTGTACATGCATGTAGGTGGACAAGTAGGAGCCCTGAAGATTCTTGGGCTTTGCTGTACTGTTTCAAAGGCCGCCTCTGATTTCAGCCATTATAAAAATTGTGACATTTGCCTAAAAGGTTTTGCTCAGCCAGGCAGTCACTAACTACCACAGACGTATACTTCCTCCATGTTAAAAAGGCTGCAACTGGCAGAACAGACCAGCACACCACAAGAGGTTACTAGGCAACGCTCCGAAATGGACAGCAACACAGATAATCCATTCTAAAGTAATTACTTTTTTAAAATTAAAGATTACTGTAAATCTAATAGATCCCAACAGGAACTTGAGAAATTTAAACACACACTGGCCAACTTTTCAAGCAGTCGTATTAGTGTTTAGCTATTAACGATAAAACACTAGGAAAACAGGAAAGATTTTAATTTAATAGGACTTCAAACAGATGGCCACTAGCCTTTCATTATTTAACGGCCTTTATGCAGATCCATCCACAAAGTATAGCTGCTTTCAGGGGTGCCGGTGTTTAAGCCCAGGGCTATACCCGATTCACAGCTCATCTGGGTTTAGCCCCACACTTCAAATTAAATTCAAGACTTCTTTCTATGAAACGTGCAGTTTCTTTATTTAGAATTTTTGAGTATGTGCATAATGGTAGTGGAAAGTGCCATCCAACTGCAACCAATTTATGGAAACCCCATAGGATTTCCAAGGCAAGAGATGTTCAGGGATGGTTTGCCATTGCTTGCCTCTGTGTAGCAACTGTGGACTTCCCTGGTAGTCTCCCAACCACATACTAACCCAGGCTGACCCTGCTTAGCTTCTGACATCTGACAAGTCTGGGCTAGCTAAGGCCATCCAGGTCAGGGCATGTGTACAATACCATTCTTAAACACTCATCTGCAATCAGTTCCCATCCATCAAGCCCTTAGTAGGGTTCCTACTCAAGTTTGAATCCAACCCTTCTGAGGCTAGAAGGCCTCAGCCTAAAGATCTTCTCCAAGCAAGAGATTAACCATGGTTACTTATTCTACCATCTACAAAAAAAAAAGTTTTAAAACTATACATTGCCTTTTCTACCCAATTTTCAGGGAGGAGGTATGACTCAGGGATAGAACACAGAAGGTTCTAGACTCAGTCCCTAGCATCTCCAGTTAATAGGATCAGGTAGAGGGTGATATGGAAGATCCAAAATGCAAGAGCTGCTGCCAGTCAGAGTAGAGGATCAGGTAGAGGATGATATGAAAGATCCAAAATACAAGAGCTGCTACCCGTCAGAGTAGAGAATACTGACCTTGATAGACCAGTGGCCTGACTCAGTATAAGGGAGCTTCATGTGTATTCAAGGCAACCCTTAGTAAAATCTAGTCCATAAATATAATGGGCCAAAAAGAGACTGATAGACTCCCACTTATACTGCACTTCATTTTTTAAAAAATGACATTAACTGAGAGATTCAATCATCCATCTAGAACATAACTCATTGTTTGGCCCTAAAGTTGCTAGGAAGGCTTCCCGCTGTGCTCAGAAGGGCTTGTCGTAGTATTTGTTCCACAACCATATCTTAACTTTCAGAATTGATTTTGGAGAGTGAGACTTGGGTCCAGTTAAACCCCAACAATTCCTGCATGAGAATTAATATTTCTTCTTCCATATTTTCTCCAACATTGGTAAAAGAGAACCATGAGAAAAACAGCATTAATCAAATTCCCCTGCCTAGACTAGGGAACCTGATTTATACTCTTGTTCTCTGTTGGAAGCTCCAGCTGTGATGTCCCCTATCTCAGAACTCCAGACTGAGTGGCAAGAGAGGCTAGATAGCTAGACAGGCACACTGACACAGGGCAGCATTTCAACATATAAGCAGCCCCCCTCCCATGAAATGATATGGTCCCAACCGATCAGTGATTACCAACAAGGTGCATGGGTACCATGGTATCCACTTTCTTCCTCCCAAAAGCACCTCTTCCTCAAAGTCAAGAGCCCGTCTTGACTTTCCTGCACTTCAGTGGAACAGTAGGTACTTCAGAAGACTGCAGGAGGTATCACATTTTGGGGATGCAAGGAGCACTCATTCAAAAATAACAGTCCCCATCATAGGACAACTGACTTGGAACATACTGTGGCATCTCCCCAAAGGCAGCCATTTGTGACTGGTCTCCCCATAACTCTTGGATAAGCCTTCAATAAGATGCTCAGCAAACCAATAGCCGCCTCAGCGGAAATAGAGCACACATCTGGCACAAAGGCAGCTCTTGATAAAACAGTATAATGGAATTTATTTCCAAAAATGATTAGCAGGGAGGTCACGTTTCGGTAATATTTCCTGAGGAGACGACAGGAGGTTAATAAATGTGAAAAGCATAATACTTTTACTCACATAGATATTTCAATAATACAGTGTTTCCCCTCCTCCATTTGAAGATGGGTGAAACCAAATGGGCAACTTCTGGTGCACAGAAAGTATCAAACTACAATTTGCCATTTTCAGCACCATAATGCTAAACAGTGCCTGTATGGAAGGTAATATCAAAGGTAATCTATCTCCCTTTCATGAAAGAGGAAAGAACTTGAAAAAGTAAAAAGGCTGTGTGAAAACTGGCAAGGTTAGGAAAACAAAAGCCTTCATTTTCAAAACTACAGCTGCCAGCTGAACGTGAGATAGGTGGTCATTTATCATCTCATAGAAAACTGCAAAATGTAGAATTGATTTTACAAAAATAAGTAATTTGGATGCTTTCATTCATTCATTTATTTATTTATGCAGTCCTCATAGTAAATTGAACAAGGTAAAATATTAATTCTCACTCTGAGGTGGAAGAGATCTTGGTGGGTGATTCCCACCATCCTTTCAGGGAGGCAGGAAAAACTTTTTTTCTCTTTCTGTCTGTGTCATGGGAGTCACCTGCTTTCTCAGTTCTGGTAACTCTGAACAGCAACTCTGAACAGCAGTTGAAAAGTTTTACACCTCACTCTACATGTAACGAAATGTTAAAGAACAGTAACAGGTAACCAGATAATCAGATAATCAGGGAATCAGATAATTAGAGAGAACTATAGAGGCACACAGGAAAAACAGCTTATAAAATATTAATTCTCACTCTGAGGTGGAAGAGATCTTGGTGGGTGATTCCCACCATCCTTTCAGGGAGGCAGGAAAAACTTTTTTTCTCTTTCTGTCTGTGTCATGGGAGTCACCTGCTTTCTCAGTTCTGGTAACTCTGAACAGCAACTCTGAACAGCAGTTGAAAAGTTTTACACCTCACTCTACATGTAACGAAATGTTAAAGAACAGTAACGGGTAACCAGAAGGAATCAGATAATTAGAGAGAACCATAGAGGCACACAGGAAAAACAGCTTACATTGACAATGACTTCAGAAGGGACAAGATGTCCTGCTTTCCTCAGAGGAGAAGGACCCTTCATGGAAAGTATCCAAAGGTCTGTTGTCCTTCTGAGGCAGAGGACATCTTGGAGGGACGTCCCAAAGCAGTGTCCTCATATTCTGGATGGGTCATGTGTCTTTGGTATTTATGGCATGTTGCAGTACTCTTCTGCGGAAGGCAGCGTCGGCTGATGCGTATATGTTCTTCATTTTATAATGTCTAATAACAAAGGTAGAGACGGACAACCATGTTGCTGCTTTGCACACTTCTTCTACTGATGCATGTTTGGCAAAGGCTGCATTCATGGATGCGCTCCTCACCAAGTGGGCTGTGATCCCAGATGGGATTTCCAGTTTGTATAACTTATATGCCTCAATGATGCAGGTTTTGAGAGTAGTGCCGATGGCAGATTTTGACATTTTTCTTCCTGTGTTTTGAAAAGAAATGCTTATCAATAAGGAATCCATTTTTCTAATATGCTTGGTTCTGCATATGAAAGTGATCTCCTCCACTTGCAGCTGCTGGATGATCTTGGGCAAGCCACAGTTCTGCCAGAGCTGTTCTTGAAAGAGCAGCTCTCTCAGAGCTCTCAGCCCCACCTGCCTCATAGGGCGTCTGTTGCAGGGAGGGGAAGGGAAAGGAGTTTGTAAGCCACTCTGAGACTCCGAGAGAAGGGCGGGGTATAAATCCCCTCCCCTCCTCCTCCTCCTCTTCTTTCAGGTGTTTTTGAATCCAGACAAAAGGATGGAAGGCAGATTTCCTGAGACCTGTGAAAGGTCGAGTTAACCTTTGGTTGAAAGGTTGGGTTTGACAGCTCTGGTTTGACAGATAAGGCGCCCAGCTCAGATACCCTCCTGGCTGAAGTCACAGCTATGAGGAAGAGCTCTTCATCCTCAACCATTTGATAGGAATCTCCCTTATCAGTTTGAAGGGAAGTCTAGTAAGTGCCGACAGAACTGTGTGCAACTTCCATGTAGAAAATGAATCTATGTATCTGTGGATGATTTTTGAGAGTTGCACCCTTAAGGAAACAATGTCAAATAGTGGTAAAACAGTAGATAGTGCCACCCACCTGTCTTCTGAGTGTGGATAAGTCCAGTCCAATAATCAGTCCGTCTTGTAAAAAGGCTAATACTGACTCAATTGAAGGGTTTAGTGGATTGATCCCCTTTCTCCTACTTCATCTAGCGAATGCTTTCCAGGAAGCTTTACGGATTCTAAGATTTGACTGTTTCCTAGAGGCTACTAGTGTATCCTTCACACTTGAAGAGTACCCTAGGCAGAGGAAGTCGTCAAATGCAACCACTCTGGGTGAGGGTGCCATACTGGACTTTGCTGAAGCATGTCTGGAGATACTGGGAGAGTAAAAAGTTGAGATAACTGCCATTTCTTGAAGATCTGAGAACCACTGACAGCAAGGCCATAGTGGTGCCACAAAGATGACATCTGCCCTCTGTTTCTTGATTTTTCTTATCAATTTGGGAATGATTGGTATAGGTGGGAAGGCAAAGAGGACACCATTCCTCGGGCATTGCGAAGTTAGAGCATCCGTTGACTTGGCCTTGGGATGGAAGAACCCGGTGAAGTGGATGTTGATGCAAACAGATCCACAAGTTGGAGGCCGAAGTGGGATGTGGTTAGCTGAAACAAGTCTTTCTTGAGAGACCATTCTCCATCCTGAATGGTCTTCCCTGCTGAGCCAATCCACCTGAACATTTATGGACCCCTTGATGTATTCCACTTTTATTGTTGCCAAGTTCTTCTCCAACCATGCTAGGATTCTGATTGCCTCCTTGTGAAGCTCAGATGATCTTGACCCCCCCTTGCTTTAGTTGAGATGTTTTCTGTTCTTATCAAGACACTATGACCAACTATCTGTGTGCCAATGTGGAGTAAGGCGAGGCATATTGCTTGAAGCTTCAATAGACTGATGAGGACATGTATCTTGTTCCATGACCAGTGGCCCTGGGCCGGTTTCTCAACTAACATTGCACCCCATCCCAACCAACTGGCATCCATGAAGATTTGCTTCACTTCTGGGATGTAATATTTCTTTCCTTGTAGAAGGTTAGGCATTCTTATCCACCAAACCAGACTGGATTTTACTGATAATGGGACAAGGATGGAAAAATCTTCTTTCCTCATAATCTGAATTTGAAAGGGCCTAAGGAGTATCTGCAAGGGTCTCGTATGAAGGATCGCATCGATGCTTGAAATTAACAGGCCCATTAATTTGGCCAGCATCATCAGTGAGGATGATTTGCTTATGATGACGGACTCTGAAATCTCTTCAGTCTTTCTTGCTTTCTCTTCTGAGAGGAAAAGACAGTTTTGCCCTCCTTTCCTCAGAGGAGAAAGACCCTTCACAGTTAGTATCAAAAAGTCCATTTTCAAAGGTCCATTTTCAATGGTAGCAACTTTACCTCAAAGAGAAAAATCTAATGCTTGCATACATGTCAATTTCCCCGCAAAATGTATGTTTTTCTCTATGGCTTTCAAGTTTCTGGAAATTTGACATATCTAATCAACAGGAAGACAGGAGGGCCTGGTGTGATTCGGTTCATGCGGTCGCGAAGAGTCAGACTCGACTGTGCGACTGAACAACAACAATCAACACTTTACATCATCACGTTAGCCTTGACTGTACACAGTAATGGTGCCAAGAAGAGACCAAAGAGAATGGGAACGACAAAGCAACCTGCAAATCTTCGGACAAAAAACCAAAAACCCTATCGACCCCTGCCCTTGACTTGGAGAATTACTAAACAAAAATTGACTTACATCATACAGTGGATTTTGTCAAATGTTTTCCCAGCATCAAGTGTCTGAACTACAACCAGATCACCCTGCTTCTGAAGTGACACTTAGGATTCCAGTGAGGACAGATGGATCTGTACTGTTCCTACATGCCATTAAATCAACCCTAGTCAGGGTTATGGAGATCAGACGGAACATTTTGCAGTCTGAAAGTGAGAACAGAAGTCCGAATTCAGAACTGTCTTTCTTCCAAAAGCGTGGGCATTGATTGGCTCTCAGCAAGCTTGGTTCTAGTATGCCACATGTTGCTGCCAAATGTCTGGGACAACAGTCTTGGAAAACCAAGGACATCCCAGCCCCGCCCTCCTGGCAATTTAAACCTGAAGCAAAAGATAAATTTGACTAAGGAATGGATTGCTTACAAGCAGAGACAAGCTTTACAAACATATGAAAAAAATCTGGAATCCATTTTTAGAATGCTTTGACTAAAACACTTGGCTGATTGTATGCCTGCTCAGACACTGGGATTTCTCTACTTTTCTTTTTAATTCCTTTCATCTCCACCATGTATATCCTACCACTCTTCCGTTGTTTAAAAAAGTTCACAAGTGATACCAAATGAGCTCTATTGTAGAAAGAAGATGTGCTGAAATAAATGCTGATAGTCATTAAGGTGCCACTGGACTTAATGGTGCATCCTAAGGGATGCATCAAGTAGAACCCAACTGGTCCAGTCCAACTCACTCTGTCTGTACATGCTTTTTTTTAAATCCTGCCCATCCTCCAAGGAACTCAAGGTAGCATACAGGGCTTTTCTCTCCAACAATGGCCATTTTGTCCTTGTAAAAGCATTGCCAGCTAAATTAGGGGGCGGGCAGCAAGGTTCATGGCTGGGCAGGGATTCGAATATGGCCTCAGTCCAACACTCTAACCACTATATATTGCCTTGATTCTTCCTGGGCTACTTCAGAATGCTTATAAAAAACAGAAAGAAACACACATACCAGTAAGCCAACATGGAAAAACAGGAATGTCTGTTACCTGTAGTGTAAGTCAATAGCAGCAATAAGGGTCATTTGTTTGGGGTGGACTGGATAACTACCGATAGTCAATAATAAACTGCAGATTAGGTGCTAGCTTAATGAGAACAGACCAAACAGAGAGTCTGCATACAAAGGCCTTCAACTGAAATTGAACATTTCAGCCTTCATTTTAAAAAGAATTGGGCTCCCGCCCTCCTGGCCCCAGAGGAAGACAGGACGGCAACAGCATTGTGACACTAAGCCTCACAATGTGGGTGGAGGTGGAGCCAGCCCCTTTATAGGCCAGGCTCCACTCCCTCTCAAATCAGTTGCCACCTCATGCTCTGGCTGTGAGGAGCTCCAAGCATGTGCAGGGGCCTACCTAAGTTGGCCTGGAGCCTGGAGCGGCGGTTGAGAGCAGCAGTGGCAGCAGGAGCCTGAAGGAGGGTTGTGGAGATCGGCAGTGGTGGCGAAGAGTGGCATGGGTCCTGGCGGCATGGATCGGTGCAGCGGCGAGGAGCTTGGCGGCAGAGACTTCAGCAGTGCGGAGCATGTTGGGGAGCATTTTTGAGGCGGCGCAGGACAGTGGCAGCAGGCTGAGGCAGCTGCAGTGGCTAGAGGCGGCGCTGTAGCTGTGGGAGCATGGGCTGCTTGGAGGTGGGGCCAGCTGGGTGTTAGGGGGCGCATTTAATTCTGGCCTGTTGTGGCCACATGTACAAGGTCTGGGCACTGTGCGGGAGGAGCATTCAATGCCTCGGTTTTTGGGCTGTGGCCTGTTATGGCCGGGGATAATTCCTTGGGCAGTCAGGCGGGTTTTGGCCTTATTGGCTAGCCACCTATATCGGCAGGCTAAGGGTTTTACCCTCCCCCCCCTTTTAACACTGTTGGATTCAGTAGTAGGTAGGAGGAGACATCCCCTATAAGCAGCAGGTTAAGTAAGAAGGAGGGCTTTGTTTCCAGTTTTGGGCTTATGGCTCCTAAGAAAGGTAGGGGCCCTTCCAAGGGCAAGCAGCCGGCTCCTAAGAAGCTCCCAGCCTCTTCGGATGATGATGAAGGAGACCCAGTCAATGCGGCCATCTTGGCAAGGCTGGAGGCCCTGGAGAAGCAAAGGGGCAGGCCCCCTCCACAGACTAACGTGCCATCTGGAGCGAAAAAGGCCAAACAATCTTCTGCTTCTTCTTTCCAGGCCCAAGAGTTGGCTTGTCTGGCGCTCCTGGAAGATGGTCAGGGTACCTCCACGGTGTCTAGCAATGCAGCGGCAGTGTCCAAGCAGCAGTCCGGTGATCATCAAGCAGTGGAGGGCATGGAGGGCCAACAATTGGAGTTGTATAAGGGACCTCCATCACAAGAAGAAGAAGAGATTGGATTTATACCCCGCCCTTCACTTGGAGTCTCAGAGCGGCTTACAAACTCCTTTCCCTTCCCCTCCCCACAACAGACACCCTGTGAGGTGGGTGGGGCTGAGAGAACTCTGACACAAGCTGCTCTTTTTCAAGGACAGCTGTGCCAGAGCTTGTGACTGACCCAAGGTCACATCAGCAGGTGCAAGTGGAGGAGTGGGGACTCAAACCCGGTTCTCCCAGATTAGAGTCCACGCACTTAACCACTACACCAAACACAAGAAGGTAAGGCTGACAATGCATGCCATGGTGAACCGTCGTGGCCACGGGGTCCTGGCAGATAGGGTACTTCATGGACGTCATCCAAACAGAACACTATTTCACAGAGTTTAGCTGCATCATCACCAATAGGCAGGTGGCCAAGTGTGTCGTCTTATACAGGATGGGGCAGCTTGGTACCTCCATCATCCCAGTATTTGCAGAGTGGGTGGCCAGGGTGGGGCTATCCGAATCCAGGGGGGTCACACATAAGAACAGGGTCCTGCTAAGGCATTACCTGGTGGGGATATAGCGATGCCTCTAGGGGATCACCTTGCTGCAGCTACATGGGATAAAATTCTTAAGGGTGACTACATAGATGTTTTCACGCTATTATTTAGGGAGCTTGATAGAAAAAAAGATAAGGAAGACTTTCACGCTCTTATTTAGGGAGCTTGATAAAAAAAGAGGAAGATTTGGAAGAGCATGACAAGGAACGCCTTAAGAGATGCAGGGTGGACAGGACCTGGGCTAACTGGTACCCAGGATTCCTCATATATACTGGTGTGATAGTGTGGCATCAACTTTGGAGGACTTCTGCAACCCTGCAATATATGGATATAATATACAAAGCCTATACGGGTTTTACCAGTTCAGCATGGATGGAATATGATGAAGGCTTCCACATGCGGCCTGCAATGAATCCAACTTTGTGGAGGGACCAGATTCATCCACACTTGTGGTTACAACTTATGTCCACAGCATGGCCATCCGGTAGTGAGCATTCAGATGGTGGCCACGTGATGCACAGGGTGCAAGGGCAGTCCAGTGCTTGCACCTAGGCGGGGCATGTTAATCAGCGATGACGCTTTGCTGGGAATTTACCTCCCAGGGAACATGCGGTAGGAAGTCTTGCTCCTTTCAACATGAGTGTCCCTTGTGCGCAGGGTCTCATGCATTTGCCAGCTGCCCCAAAGCAAGGGTCTGGTTTGGAGCCTCAGGGGGCAAGCACCCAGGTGGGGGCAGTGGCCAGAACATCCCCGCTGAAAAAGGGTGCCAGGAGCTGGAGCATTGGTTACAAGATCACCCCAACCTGCAATGTTGTTGTTTTTGTTGTTGTTATATTTCTGAATCGCCCAATCCCTGAGTACACAGAGCTCTGGGCAATTAACAACAGATTAAAACATACAAAAATACAGATTAAAATCAACAATTTATCTTAATTTCACAATCCCCAGATGGCGTCTATAATTTAACTTAAAAATCTCCTCTGGATTGTTCTTCCATCTCATGGGCAGGTTACTGGAGGAGGCCGAAGCGGGCAGGGTAGGAGGGTGCCAGCTACGATGGAAACGGTCGCTGTCCTCAGCCAAGAGCCTGGCGGAACATCTCTGCCTTACAGGCCCTGCAGAATTCCGCCAAGTCCCACAGGCCCCTGATGGTATTTGGCAGAGAGTTCCACCAGGTCAGAGATAGAATTTATTTGTTAGAAGGGTTTACTTTGGGTTTTAGGATACCTTATCAGGGTGAGAGGAGGCCATATTGGGCTCCTAATTTGAAGAAGAAGAAGAAGTGATTGGATTTATTCCCCGCCCTTCACTACCCAAATGAACCCTCTCAGCAAGCACAATTTTTGGTGCTTCCCTCAACTCCAGCATAGGCAAGGCCTTTCTACCAGCAGACAGGGCCAAGAGCATTAAGGCTATGGTCTCAACATATTAGAAAATGCTGGCAACCAATGAAGTCCATCCAACAGTTACTGGGGCGGATGGCTCTACTACTGAAGTGATTCCACTAACTATCGTTGTGCAACACTGGAAATGTTACTAGCACTTTATGAATGGTTTTACAAATGTTTTACGTGTGGTCTCTTGTTTTCTAAAGTAATCCATTCTTTTATCCAAGACATTGCTGCTGCGGAGTAATAGAGCTTCCAATTCGGGAGTTTCACTCCCCCTTGTTCTTTCCGGTCCTGTAAAACCTTCCATTTGATCCGAGGGGGCTTATTTGCCCAAACAAATTTTCTACATATTTTATCCAATTCATTAAATATCTTCATATTTCTCAAAATCGGGATATTTTGTGCCAAGAACAGGAACCTTGGCGGGGTAGAAATTGAATAAATAAATAAATAATAAAACCCTATTGTGCTATCGGATCACACTGCTGAGCAGCTAGCTTTTGAACACGCTGGCAGACAGAAAGTCTTCACCCAGGAAAGATGACATTTCTCTGTCACAAGCTGTTTGCCTACAGTGAAAGGTCAGGAAAAGGACAGAAACCCAGATATGCGGCTTATGCGGCGAAACAGCAGTGTGGAAATTCTCAAATCTATGAAGATGCCAAAACAACATTTGGGTTTGTTTTCTGATCTTTTTTGCATCACTTCTCAAGGCTGATTACACTCCTGGAGCCTGACGGAAGAATGCAATGTGTCCATCGAACATAATTAAATGTATGGGCTAATTAATGCACAAGTCAGCTGCAGCACTGCAGATCATGTTGCATTTCCAAAGGGCCCGCAACTGCAGAACAAATTCCTGTCCCTGCTTTACAGTGTATCGCCAATGCTCTATGGTTACCCAGCATCCTTCCCAACTACTCTGGTCTGTGACTGAACACAGCTTCTCACGTTCTAAATCTCTTGCCATCTCCTTGCTTCCTGAGTTAAACTGGAGACCGGGACTTCTGTTTTATCCAGCTTTCCAGTTGTGCCCTCTCAAGATTAAAGATTCTAAGCAGGGCTATTTTTGGGCAGGAACGCACAGGAACGGAGTTCCGGCCGGCTCCCAAGTTGGCCACACCCAGCAGGAACTCATTAGCATAACAGGCCACACCCAGCAGTAGAAACTCATTAGGATTGGCTACATTAGGGGTGTGCGGCCTAACATGCAAAGGAGTTCCTGCAACAAAAAAAGGCCCTGGGTTTTGACAACAAACAAGGTAAACAGAATAAGAAGCAAAAGGTGGGTGTGGCTGGATGACCACACTTCTGGTAACATGGGGGTGTGACCTAATATGCTAATAAGTGGTGCAGTCAGGGGTGTGGCCTAATATGCTAATGAGTTTCTGTTGCTGGGTGTGCCCTATTATGCTATTGAGTTCCTGCTGGACTTTTTCTACAAAAAGAGCCCTGAAATGCATAGTTAGAAGGGAAAGGTTCTAAAACAAACTCCCATGGAATTCAAGCTCTCATTTATTTTAAAGCAAACGTTTCTAGCTCACATATTCCACTTCACACCTGAAAGTATGTGAAAATTTTCTAAGGAAGGCTTAGCACTCAGGAAAACTGCATCAACCAGGAGAAGGCATGCTTTAGCACTAATCCTAGGTCCTCCCCATGGGCCAACATCCTGTTTCCTTCACACTTACCTACCTTTTGCCTATCAAGGTCCATAAATCCATATTACCTTATTTATGTATTTAATTTATACCCCACCCTGCCCTAAAAATGGGATCAGGGTAGCTTTCCCCCTACTATCCCTTACTGAAGGTTCCATTCCTGACAGGGAACAAGCTAAGCAACATCTGACACAAAGATCAGATCAGTTATTATACTTAGCAATTCTCTTACAAGAGATTTCAAAGTTGTTATTAAATTAAACTCCACCACATGTGTGACCAAGGCTAATTTCTCTCCCCATTTTGCAAATGAGGGAAGCATTAACAAGTGGGAGAGTTTAGTTAGGCAAGGTCAGACCTAGCATCAGTAGCAAGACTAGGAACAGCACCCAGGAGGCCTCCTGACTCTCCATCCCCACCACCATGAAAACTGAAATGCAAGAGAGAATCTCTCAAAACATAATTTAGCTAGCTTCTAATTAAATGCCTAGCAAAATTGGCTAGAACCATGTCAAATCTCTGTGTATGTGTTAAGTCTTAAAACAGGGGCTCCATTAAGCATTAATCCCACAAGGTACCTAATTTGGGAAATATCACAGCAGAACTGGTTGACTTTGCAAGTTATTGTTTCCTAGTGAGGCAGGCAAATGCAAGAGAGCAGCAATGGATTCTGAGGGTAAAACAGCAATGCCAGGGGCTAACTGGGGAGGGTCATAAGGAAAGGCAAAAAGGGTCCTTTCACCTTGCTTAATTAACACTTACAGAGAATTCTATTAGTGGTTGAAATGTTTGGGTTTTGACCTCCCTGAGGTTGCAGGAAGCCCTTGATTTGCTTCAGTCCCAATCAACTCATTCTGCTAAATCATATTCTAGTGCAAGGCAAAAAAACCCAAAAACAAAGCAGCCCTCCAGTTCTGCATAATTCACAAGTTTGCAAATGGAGGAAGATAAAGGATTCTTCACAGCATGATTTTCTTACCCAATTCTATTATTTGGTAAGGAGTAGGGATGTACATTTGGATGTATCTTGTCAAAATATATACCCCCAAAATACCTTACTAGGTATTTTTGGGTATATTCAGGAATATGGACTGTTTAACCGGATCCCGAAAAATCTGGAAATATTCGTGTATATAGAGGAATATTCAAGGTTGCCATTTTAAGGCACCCAGGGCTGTTTTTCTTATATTTTTTCTTCAAGTTTACAGAACTCCCAGGCAACAGGAGGGAGGGGGCATCTCTCACAGGCAATGGGATCAGACCTTAGGGGGAGCACAAATTGTCTACCTGTCACTTAGGCCTCTAGCTGCCATGGAGTGAGGGGGTGTCTCTTGAATTTTAAGTTTCTTTTCTCTGTGCCTTCAGCGTTTCTTTATCTTTGTAACATGAGCGCTTGGCCTTGGTGTCTAGCACCAGTTTTCTCTTCGGAAAATAGATCTGTTAGCTTTGGCGGGCTTTCACCTATTCCGTGATTGGCTCCAAGCCATCAGGAGACCCTCTTGAGTTATGTATGCTTGCTTCACGCACTTATTGCCAGTTCTGACACGAGAGATGTAAAGACCATCTGCATACTTCAATGTTTCAATAAACTTTACTTCTTTGCATGAAAGTTGTTGAGAACTGATTGCTGCAGGTGTCTGACACTACCCAATCATGACAATTCTATCATTCCTCCATGGGACAGAGGACAGAAGGCATGTAGCTGGACTCCGTTTCATAGCTAGACTTTCTGGAGTGGTGCTGCTGCTCTGATCTCTGCCTTGGAGATCTGCCTGCCTGCCAGGGAAGATCTTCTTGTTCTGTGCTTGCTGGACATCTTCAAGACGGTTTCTTGTTTGTTTTAAAGTATTATTTCAAATTTTCTGTGTTTTTTTTGCTCTTCTGGAGTTGCGATTGGGGGTAGGAAGGCCTTTTTCCCTTTCTGTTTCTTTAAAAGCAGTTTTCTTTGGTTTGGTTTTGTGCTGTTCTGCTTGGCATTTTCTGTTTCTAAAAGATTTTTTATTTTAAAGGGTTTGTATTTGGGGGGGAGGGCTTTTCCAAGTTGTTACAGTTTCAAAATGTTTATCATCTTGCATTCTTCTGATTCCAGCTTTACAGTTGTTCTTCTATAGTTGTTTTAAACATCTTTCTGTGTTGTGGTTGCATAGAGTTTTGTGGTGTTCCAATTGGTTTTTAAAAATCTGATTATTAACAGTTAACCATAGGTAAGTGTTTGTGTGTTTTTAAAAGCATAAGATTGGTTTGGCTTGGATTCTCTGGTTGGACATTGGTTCTGTTGGGCTTGTTAGTTCTGTTTGTATTTGGAGGCTTTTGGTCAGTGGATTGCTCTTATGTATTTGGCTATTTGCTTCTTTGAATCTTTTCCCCCGAAGAAGACAATGGAGACAAATAGGTTGGCTGGGCGCCTTGTTCAAGGGCCTGTAGAATTAGACCCCTTGGTCCAATTCACTCAAAACTTGGAGAGTCTTTATGCGACAGGCAGCACTAGCCCCCCTGAAAGTTTGGTTTCATTTGGTTAAAAAACAGCCACTCTGTCCCCCCACCCCCAAAAGTGCCCCACATAGAATAATGAAACCTGAATAATTCATAAATCCTGTGGGGGGACAACCCTAATCGATATTGGGGGATCCAAATACCCCCTTATATTGGTATTTTGCCCTTCATGAAATATGATTTTTAAAAAACAACTGGTTTTTTTTTTAAAAAACTGAACTTTCCCAGTATGAAGAACTTTTATGAATAGCTTCTAAACATTCCTCATTTCCACAGTGCCAACTTCATCATAGAGAGCAGAGGTTTTCAAGCTTTCAACCCTTTGGGGAACCCTTTCCATTATAACTTCTATAGGAAGAAATGTATGTACATCTGCCATGGAACCCCACAGATGATACAGAAAGTTTAGGGCATGCTCTAGAAGATACCATCAACATATGCAGAGAGCTGGCCAGCTTCACTACTAATCCAGGTGAACCAAGAGTTCGCTCAGCACTCCGCCATGGATGCACCTTGCAGGCCAGGACCAGCAGAAATGGGCAATCTGCCTTCCATGACAGTTTGTCATAGAAACCTACTGGTAAGCTTCTGAAGACCCCCGACATAAGATTGGTTTGGCTTGGATTCTCTGGTTGGACATTGGTTCTGTTGGGCTTGTTAGTTCTGTTTGTATTTGGAGGCTTTTGGTCAGTGGATTGCTCTTATGTATTTGGCTATTTGCTTTTTTGAATCTTTTCCCCCAAAGAAGACAATGGAGACAAATAGGATGGCTGGGGCACCTTGTTCAAGGGCCTGTGGAATTAGACCCCTTGGTCCAATTCACTCAAAACTTGGAGAGTCTTTATGCGACAGGCAGCACTAGCCCCCCTGAATGTTTGGTGTCATTTGGTTAAAAAACAGCCACTCTGGCCCCCCACCCCCAAAAGTGCCCCACACAGAATAATGAAACCTGAATAATTCATAAATCCGGGGGGGGGGACCCTAATCGATATTGGGGGATCCAAATATCCCCTAATATTGGTATTTATGCCCTTCTTGAAATATGATTTTAAAAAAACAACTGGTTTTTTTTTTTAAAAAAACGGCACTTTCCCAGTATGAAGATCTTTCATGAAAAGCTTCTAAGCATTCCTCATTTCCACAGTGCCAACTTCATCATAGAGAGCAGAGGTTTTCAAGCTTTCAACCCTTTGGGGAACCATTTCCATTATAACTTCTATAGGAAGAAATGTTTGTACATCTGCCATGGAACCCCACAGATGATACAGAAAGTTTAGGGCATGCTCTAGAAGATACCATCAACATATGCAGAGAGCTGGCCAGCTTCACTACTAATCCAGGTGAACCAAGAGTTCGCTCAGCACTCCGCCATGGATGCACCTTGCAGGCCAGGACCAGCAGAAATGGGCAATCTGCCTTCCATGACAGTTTGTCATGGAAACCTACTGGTAAGCTTCTGAAGACCCCCGAGACTCTAGTTTGAGAATAACTTCCCTAGGCCCAGTTTCTCTGTTATGCTTCAATGTCAGGGATAAGGTGCCCCTTCTTTCTCCCCTCTTCTATGCAAATTCCTCCTTCTCATGTCAATATTAACCATGGTGTGGCAATGCACCTACACCAATGCTAACTAGGGTTCATACACCAGCATCAAACACCGGTTTCAAACCCTAGTTCACAGCTAGACCACATTATTAGCCATGGATGTAGCAATGGTATTAGACCATAGTTAATGATGACAAGGGAAGGGAGGGGGGAGCACATGGTTAAGTGGTCAGCAGCACTGTGTCAGTCCCAAGCCCTACAAAGCAGAATCACTTCAGGCCTGGCAGAGCCATTCAGACTGCAGAGCAGTTTGCTTCCAAGTTCACACCTCACTGTATCTTCTGCCATGTAGTTTTGTTTTTTTAAAAAAAAAAAAGCTGAAAGTTTTCTTGGCAGAAAATATCAATGAGTGTAAGAGAAGGGGGAGCAAGAGGAAGAATGCGACTTTTATAAGAAATGAACCAGAGACCTTAAGAGATTATTTTAATCAAGGAGAAAGTAATCATTAAAAGAGATGAGTAGGCAGCTCTCTGAGCAACATTTTTCGTCTGAAAGAGCTACAAAAGAGCCGCAACACAAGTTTTCATTGCTATCAAGAATTCAGCTTCTTCATCATATTCATAGCACAGCTATGTGGAACAATTTTTTCCTTTTTGTTACAAATGACCACAAGGTAGAGTGTTTCTTTAGAACATTCCAGGTGATGACAACTATTGCTAGATCATCCTGGAGGGGGTTTGTACATTTCTCTTTTTTAACCTGGAGTAGTAGTTATTAAAATGTTCAAATATTTCATTTGACAGTTGTCAAAACGTATCTGACATTCTTCATTACTGTCCCTCAGTCCAACTCGAGATATGAAACACACATTGCCTCTCTTTATTTAAAAAAGGCATCCCTCCATGTCTCCATCTCCCTTTGTCTAGCATTGTGAACAATAAAGATTATAGAAGGAGTAGATTGTCAAACCTGGGTCCTCCTTTGCCATTGACTTCACATGTTCTGTTTTCACTACCTTTGATGCTTTGTTCTTTCACTTTGGGGAATGGGGGGGCAGACTGTGTGAGAGTGTGTGTGGGTGTGTAAGACTGTTTTGCTGTACTAATTTACAACTGCTTTCCAAGTGGGCCTCCCAATGATGGGAAGAATGCACAATGACCTTGAATGCCAGCCTCCGCTAGCCCTCTTGTAGTAGATTAATGTAACTGTAGGTTTGCAGGTAAGAGAAGGAGGGCTAACGGAGCACACTAGGTTACGGCGGGCTGAATGAATGGAGCCTCCGCTAGCCCTCTTGTAGTAGATTAACGTAACTGTAGGTTTGCAGGTAGGAGAAGGAGGGCTAATGGAGCACACTAGGTTAAGGCGGGCTGAATGAATGGATTGAATCATGTATAATTTCCAGTCCAGTCACCTTTATTGTCATGTAACCCTTGCAAACCCATATCCAAAAAAACACAACCCAACCACAGCATAGAATGTATGATTTCAGAACTGGTGCCAAAGGAGTCACTTCTGACACAATGGTCTCAGCTTGAAGCATCTTCATCTCTCAGTAAACAAATCACTGCCAAGAGAGTGTTGTTGGGAGCAAGTTTGTTCAAGTATCTGACACAGGTGAAATGATTCTCAAATTCATTCCCCTCATCACTCACTCAATGCTTCCACAGAAATTCCCCTTTCCATTCTATTTTTTTAAACAGGTGTATTGGTTAGAATAAGCCACAGTTAACACTAAGACTGTGCTTATAGGCACAATATGTAGCGAGGATTTAAAGCGGACCTCCAAACTCAGCAACAGGGAAATACTGCTTACTGCCAATGCAAACACAATGCTATACTATGAGTTTGTATCCAGACTAAGTGTTGTACTAACAGAAGAGGAAATATAATTTCCACCAGTTCTGTTCCATTAGTACAAAACTTAGTCTGGATCTAACCCCATGGAAGGAATACTATTTGTCAGTTATTACAATTCAGAGCAAATTCAGCATTATTTAAGGGGAGGGAGGGTGAGAATAAAGTTCCATTTTGCACGTCTAGAGAAACCAGAGTAGTTTTTTTACAGATGATGTTTTTTATGAATGGCTTTAAAAATTATCTATAATCAGTTTCATTTTTTTAAAAACACCTAGTTAAAAATGGAATTTGAACTTAATGCAGACATGTGACACTAGCAGAAACTTTACAAGAAAAGCAGCCTTTAAAAAAGATGAACTGTGGGCAAAACATTCTTAATGTTCATGTAATTAGACTAGGGCTAAGGACCAGCAAGCCACCACAGGTGATATCCACTGATCCATCTGGGTGACTTCTTATCCCTATTTCAATGCCAGTAACTATTTGATCTTTGCCACTCAGTACTTCAATTATAAATATAAAATCAAAGGACACAGACGTTTACCTCCCACCCCACAGAGAAGACTGATCTGCCCAACAACTATAATTAGCAATCACTTCAGGCTGAAATTATTTACTGGGGAGGGGGGATGGTAGACCACACCAGAAACAAACATGGGACAGAAGAACTGCTTGGTAATGTGGATTCCAACCAGCAGCTATCTTCAAAAAAGTGATCATGGCTGCAGGTTGTAACAGAGAACCTACTGGGGACCATGAACACTAAGCAATCTAAAAATAGACAATTTATCGTACACCTTTTTCTAAAATAACACACATATTGTTAAATAATTAAGAAACGTATAGTGTACCTCTGAGGCTGTGAAAGCTCTATTCTGCTTTAAGTCAGTAAGTTTTTGTGATTATAGCAACCAATTAGCATGCACTTTTATTTAAGTATCTAAATAATACATGGAAATTTTAAATCTAAATCAATCAGCCTATTCCCCCCTTACTGATTTAAATCTCCTCAATTAACAATTCACCCCAAGAAGCAGCACAGAGAGATTGATACTGAGGCAGGAAGGGAGCAAAACTGAAATGGTGGGCACACAAACCTATTTTGGGGTGAGAGGGGCTTGGTCACCACCCCCTATATGGAAGGCCTGACCACCACATCGTGACATCACAGGGGTGGTGGCTTGGCCTTCCATCCCAGTCCCCTATTCTAGAGGTGACTGGGGATGGTAAAGGGTTCTACTTATTACCCCACAGAGATGAATGCAGGCATTCTAGAGTTGAATTAATGTGATAAATGAGAGAAATTTCCACCTGCATCTGCAGAATTCAACAAGCCATTAGCATTTATAAAATCAATCTTAATAAAATACTTATTTTCAGTAGTTGCCTGACATCCCTACAAGCTAAAAACACTATAGGAAGCCTTGAAACCACTCCTAAAAGTGGGGAACCATATTTATAGACGGTCTAAGAAAAATATAGGAGAATCAAATATTAAGGTTCCCGGGGGGGGGTGGGTATTGGAAACAGGAAGCCAAAAGCTACTTAGTATTGGCATGCCAATGGACAGAGTAAGCAGGTGGCTATAGAGAGGTTCTGTGTGTTTTAAAGACTACAGGGAGGAGGAAAAAGGCTTTGGTCCCACTAGTGGTATTTCACATAGGAGCAAAACATCAGTGACTCCTTTATATAAGACAAAAGGGACTTGGGGGCATCACAGGTAGGAGACCCCTTCACCTACACAACCTCACTCCAGGTGGTGGTGGTGTTTGTCTGGTTGTTTTAAACATGCTAGAGTCCAACCAATGGGGGGGACAGATGGACACTGACTAAATTCTCTTTGGTCACTTAAAGGTAAAGGTTCCCTTGCTCGAAATCCGACTCTAGGGTTGCGGTGCTCATCTGCCCCATTGGTGGACCTCCTGACACCACCTGGTACTTCTGGCCACTGTGTGACACAGAGTGTTGGACTGGATGGGCCTTTGGTCTGATCCAACATTGGCGTCTCTTATGTTCTTATGATCTAGTCCAGTGTGATACAGGTATATATGTTGCAGTATCGTATTTATGACTTAGATAGGCCAGGCTAGGCCAATCTCATCAGATCTTGGAAGCTAAGCTTCAGCCCTGGTTAGAACTTGCTTGGGAGACCAACAAGGAAGTCCAGGGTTGCTACACAGAGGCAGACTCCTGGTGGGACCATAAGGCAACTGTGACTTGATGGCCAAAAAATAACACACACACCCTAGTTCCCCCAGCATCCTGGCCCTTTTGTGCACCTCCCAGGTTTTCATCAGCTTTTCTCCAATCTTTATGAAACCTCCTTTGCTGTGGAATTTTGGAAAAGATCACAACAAAGCTTGGATGGCGGCTGCGGGGGTGGGAAGGCCTAGATTTTCCCAGTCCTGCCCACATCAGTGCTATTTTCCCTTCCTCAGATCCTGCAGCAGCCACTACCCCCTGCTCGTGTGATGAAGAGTTTCTGATTCGCTTTTTAAAAAAGAATGGCAATTAACGTAGTGATATCTGCATACCACTTACCAATATAAAAACCTTTGGAAAATGCCCCCCTTCCAGAGGCATGGGGCAGAATGGCTACAGGGGAAATCATCAGGGGAAATCATCAAATGGAAGCATTAGCAACAAAGGGGCTTTCCACAGGAAAAGCATCACTATGTGGAAAAGTTCTAACTCTCTTGAATCACATTTTTCCCTTCATTTTCCACACAAAGATGAAAGTAATCTTTAGCATGGGGTTTTCACTCCAGGGAGTTTTACAGCTTCAGCATAAGTCAAAGAGGAAATTCTCCTGTCTCTCTAGATATTTGGTCCTGAGAAATACCTGGAGGCTGCCTCAAGGGCTCTGACAGGGCAGACCAGTCTTTTCTTGAAGAGGTAGCAAAATTTCTCTGAAGCTCCTAATTAGGAAAAAAAACCTACACAAAAAAGTGTTCCTGTCTCCATGAAAATCTCAGCATGCCCTCTACAAAATGCTGCCTTGGTCCTGCAGAATACTAAACACCCTGCTACCAGAATACAAAACAAACAAACAGAAACCCACCAGAATCTTTTACTGGAATGATCTGGTTGGCATAGAATCATGCAAGCTTTCAAATTACAAGAAGGTATTCTTCAGAGAGATCAAAAGTTCAATTGCCATCTTGGACAAATGTGTGTGTGGGGGGGGTGTTGAGATTTTGAGGGGAGAAGCAACCGGTGTAAAGGGAACTTTATTATTCTCCTGTCCAGTTCTTTTTTTTTCCCTGTAGTAGCAAACATGCATCTCAAAACCGCAGCTTCCTCTTCCACCTGCCTGGTCCTCTCCAAATCTCCAGATTTGGATCTCTAAGCATTTAGTTTGGGCCTCTGAAGCAAACAACGTTATAGAGAGCACTGAAGACTGGAATCTTGCAACCTAACTTAAGGGTGGAACATCAAGAAATTGCAGCCCATAGATGTATAGATACAGGTTAAACGGACACACATATACTTTACAGGTACAACCTGCATCTGAAAACAAGGGGGGTGCACCTTCCTGCAGCTTAAGCAGACACCCCCCCTTGTCTATAATCCTTCCACAAAATAAGCTTTTTATAGCACTCTGCCTTTCACCCCAGGCCATTTTCCCAAATGGAAATAGTACTGGGTGGGGAGTTATTTCCCCATTCTTGCTACTCCATGTGGAATATTCTGTGCATGTGGAGCAGCAAAAACATGGAAATAACCTCCCCCATTGCTGTTTCAGCGCAGGAAACCAGCTTGGGGAGAAGCAGGAGCCCTTCCTTCCACCACAACGGTGTTCCAAGCCCAAACGGGCTCTGCTTTATTTTTTAACAGCTTTTCCCCACAGGATTCAAATGTCTACTTTGGCACTAAGGAAGAGAAAAGAGCAGAAGATTTCACCAGTGGTCAGTAAACTACATAACTCAAGATTCCATACACACACCTCTATCAGGAATGGGTCTCTAAAAATCAATGTAATTGTTCTGGAGGCATAATCATTGCAATGTATGAGATATGTCTCAGGTAGTACTGATGAAAACCGCCCTGTAAAAACAGCACATGGATTGTAGCATTCTCATTAATCCATGTCATATTATCAAAGAAGTTTTCATCAATCATTAGTTTTAAGAGATTAATGTAATAAAACATTCACATCTCTCTATATAGTAATGCTGTTTTAAAGTGGCAACATTCCATGTGCTCCTATTGGCTGTAAAATGCTCTCCCACAGCCACTGGCCCATCAGCCGCCACTCAAGAGTACTCGCGTGTCATTAGCCAGGTGCTGGGTCGGCTGCTCTTCCCCGCCCACTCCCCCTTCAGCCACTCTGCCCTGTCAGAATTACTTGCAAGCGGCTTTCTCTCTTGACAAAGATGCTTCTCCTGCTTTCCTCCTGTATGGGAGTAACTTTTACCTCAGTGGCTGTTGGTAGATGTAACGAAATGGCAGTTTCCTGGCTGCTGTCTGTGGTTGTTTGTTTAAAATGTTCCGCCATAAGGTTTAATTGAGCTGTAGTTCCAGAGAGGGGCCTGTCACTCACTGGGTTGAATGGGGCTTCCTCATTTGCTGGACTACAATTTCCAGCTGCCCCAAGGCCAAAAAGAGCAGGAAAAGAGGGACTGTCCCAAGGGGCAGGGCAGCATCAATATAGACTGAAGCCCATACAGGGTGGAGACAGTCTTCGTCCTACAGGAGGTTAGGAAAGGTTCCTGCTGCCTGTGCTGACCAGGCTGTCCAGGCCAGAAGCCACAGAGTTGGGGGAACCCTGGGAGGCAGCAGAAATTCAGCCAATCCACAGTCAGCTGGACTAGGGAATGAATGGAAGTTTCCCTGCTCTCTTGGGCCAGAGAGAGAGAGAGAGAGAGTGGAGCACAGAGACAGAGGCTGGTGTGTAGGGGAAAAAGAATGGTGTTTAACCCCTGTAGATTTATGCCCCTGTGGGTTCATAGTGTGTCCTTACCCCTACAGCTGTGCCTTATTTATTTAGTGTATGTGTGCTCCATAACTGTGTAAATACTTAGATAAAATCTTTTATTTGGGCTAATAATCTGTGTTGTGCTCTGACCACATAGTCTCCCCCACTCTGCACAATAACAAAGGGAGGGGGTAGCCCAAGGAGGCAAGGAAAGGACAGACCCTTGAGTTGCCAACTTTCCAGGAATCCCCCCAAAATGGGGGATTCCATCTCCAAATAGGGAGATTTGGCCAGAAGGGTCTCACTGTCCCTCTAAAAAGGCAGAGACAATTCAGTGAGAGGCAGCGAATTTAAGGAGTGAGATACGCCCACAGGACAAGGGTGGAAGGCGAACAGCTGAGTTGTAAACTGGAGCCCATTTCGCCACAGTGGGCAACGAAGCTTGGTTCAGACAAAGGAAGGAAACCCTTCACAGGCCTTTGTGAGGAACTCATTGGGACCAGTCTGGCTAGGGTTGTCAGCTCCAGGTAGGGAGATTGCTGGAGATTTTCTGGTAGAGTCTATGGAGGCTAAGGTTTGGGGAAGGGAGAGGCCTCAGCTGAACAGAATGCCATAAAGCCCACCTTCCAAAGCAGTTATTTTCTCCAGGGGGGGAGATCTGTTGTCTAGAGTTCAGTTGTGATACCTGGTGATCTTCAGGCTCCACCTGGAGGTTGGCTACCCTAGGCATAGCCATTAGTGCTTCAGAGCAAAAAATAAATAAAAATTAGTGCTTCAGAGCAGGGTCTCTAAGTTCCAGGTTCTTGCTGTAGAAGCTGAGTGGGTGATTTTGGACCAGTCACAGACTTTCAGCCTAACCTACCTCACAGGGTTGTTGTGCAAGTCAAAAGGGGGAGAGGAGAATGATGTTATCCACTTTGGTCCCCATTGCAGAGAAAGACTATTTTTTCTCCTGGAAAACCATTGTTGCCAATCTCCAGGTGAGGGCTGGAGATCACTCAGAATTATAACTGCTCTCCAGATGGCACAGATCAGTTCCCCTGGAGAAAATGGTGGACTCTGTGTCCTTATACCCTGCTGAGATGGCCCCCCATGACAGCCCATGTGACGTGGCAGTCAGGGCTTCAGAGTACAGTGGAGGCTGCAGGTGTGGGGGGGAGATGGAAAGCTGAAGAGTGAGAGGGAAATAAAGGCAGGTTGATAATTGGCTGGGAAGGAGATAGAGTTGCCAACTTCAGGTAGGAAATTCCTAGAGATTTGAGGGATGGAACCTGGAGAGGGTGAGGTTTGAGGAGGGATGGGACTTCAGACAGGTACGATGCCATAGACTCCACCCTCCCAACCAGCCATTCCCTTCTGGGGAACCACTGTTTCCAACCTCCAGGTGAGGGCTGGAGATCACTTAGAATTACAACTGATCTCTAGGAGGGAGGGCAGAAGTCAGGTGCAGTTAGAGGGGCAGATAACGATACGTTGATGGTTAGCTGGGAAGCAGGATTTTTGCTCACAAGACTCCAAAGCTTCGAGGGAGCAACAGAGGGTGCCCAACTGTAGAAATGACCCCACAGAGACCTGTGTGGTGCATTTTCTGGTCCACATTGTGTGACCTTGGACACCAGGTATAGTGTAATATAAGGTATGTGAGACTTTACTTCTACATTTGTGCCTTTCTATTACATACTCCTAATACGTACTTAACCTGCTTCTAGCCTATGAATTCGTTACACACTACATCTTTCTCGAGATCGTTGTATTGCTTTCACAACGGGCTTCACTGCTAGTATGAACATAACAGTGGAAAGAATAAAGCATTCTTTTTGATGATACAGTAGGCCCCATATTGGAAGAGGCATTCCCTCCCGTGCAAGAGAGAATGAAGGATGCCTCCTCTCAGAACAAATTCACCACCCATTAATTTTTAAGTGCTTACATTCAAAATAACGAACCTTTAAAAAAATTAATCTACTGCCAGATTAATCTTCTGATCAATAGCTCTGCAAACAATTCAAGCAAACAACCATATGCGCCAGACATTGCAGCCCCACTGCTTTGCCTTATGTGAACTCACTGGAAACCTAGCCATGCCTTCCCAAGATCAACGCTTAACATGATTTCAACATATGACTGCATATACAGACCTTTTCCTGCTACACCAGAGTACATCCTTGCAGGGGAAGCCACCCTTGGACCAGTGCTGGATAGCTTGTGACTCCCTAACCCAAATGCAGCCCTCCAGCCATATATTCTAGCTCACCACAGACTCCATTCTTACCTGTCTGGGACTGCAAAAACTGAGGGAAGAAGTAGTCTTGCACTGGACACTCTACAGTGCCAGTCTAAGGACTATCCTTACAACATGAGCTTTTGGGGAGATAGACCCTTGTCCTTTCCACCCCCTCCAAGTCTTCTATTATTTTTATTTACTTACTTCATTTATACTCTGCCTTTCTCCCCAATGGGGACCCAAAGCAGCTTACATCATTCTCTCTGCCTCCATGTTATCCTCACAACCACTCTGTGAGGTAGGTTAGGCTGGCAGCTTATGATTGGCTCAGGGTTACCCAGCAAGCTTCAATGGTAGAACTAGTATTTGAAATTGGTTCTCCCATATCCTAGTCCCATACTCTAACAACTACACCACACTGGTGTATAAATACAAAATATTTGTCTAACCTCTGTTGTGTAGAGAAGTTATCAATATAAATAAATACTGGCAGTTTAAAAGGAATCCTCTAAAGAAGCAACAGCTAAATCTGTTAGATAGGCTTACTTAGATAGACTTCACCTTGATGTGTCTGCAATCTTAGGATAACATCAGTTCTTAAATTACTTTCCAGTGAACATAGCTAAGCTCTTGAAGGCCAGCTAACGCCTGGAAACGCAGGTATAACAGGAACCTTGTTTTTAAAGACTTTCATATCAAGAAAGCTAGTGCCACAGTTTCAGTTACAGAAGAAGTCATGCTATCAAGGAAACCAGAAACTTCAAGAGGAAATGAAAACATTTGGAGGTGTCAGAAACTGAGATTCTCTAGAGACACACCAAAACCAGGTGTTTCCCTAAGAGACTGAAGTCCTGTCCCATTTCACCGTGCCATCCTTTTTGTACCCAGCGATCAAACACCCAAATGGCTAGTTAAAGCCTCCTCTTAATTGCCTCCCCACTTCCAGTATAATTAAAGGCCAATGGCAAGTTCTCTCCTCACTTCCATCTGTCTTGCTTACTTCACTCAGGGGGTAAAAGATGAAAAACTGCAGTAAATTGTGTGTGGGTGGGTGGGGGGAATAAATAGGAAAAACAGGTTGCTTACCTGTAAGTGATGATCTTCAAATGGCCATCTGATCATTCATCCCCTTGGGACTCCAGGCGCCTGCACCAACCATGAGCAGTGACTTCTAAGCTCCGGAAAAGGATCTTCCGTGCCCCTTCCCCTGTGCATACCCAGGAACTCCACTGCACATGCTCAGGGCGGGGCATAGAGATCCCCGCCAGTTCCTTCTGAGTGCTGTCCAACCCAACTAAAGATTGTAGGTTGCCAGAGGAGGGGAAGGTCAGGCATGTGGTGTGAATACACAGAAGACCACTCGAAGATTATCAGTTACAGGTAAGCAACCTGTTTATCTTCTTCGTGGTCTCTGTGCAACACACCCTTGGGAGAGTAGCAAACTGTGACCTACCTGGTGGCAGGCGATGGCAGCTACTCAATCACATATCGATTGGAGATCAGCTCATCCCACTGCAGCACGGCTCCTGGCTCGAACGTCTAAGGCATAGTGCTTGATGAACATGGTAGGCATCGCCCAAGTTGCAGCTCTGCATATCTCCTGCAAAAGGGTTCCTCTGAGGAAGGCTGTAGACGTGGCCAGCGCCCTCATGGAATGAGCCCAGACTGGGCCAGGAAGCAGATGTTTAGCCAGGAGGTAACACAACTTGAGCTGCGGTGGCTCAAGTGGTTAAGACGCTGAACTGCAGGCTGTGGAAGATCAGTAGTTTAGCAGTTCAAGACCCGGGTGCCGCAAGACGGAGTGAGCTCCCGTCTCTAGTTCCAGCTCCTGCCAACCTAGCAGTTCGAAAGCAAGAAATTGCAAGTAGATAAATAGGGACCACTTTGGTGGGAAGGTAACAGCGTTCCGTGCGCCTTGGTGTTTAGTCATGCCGGCCACATGACCACGGAAACGTCTTCGGACAGCGCTGGCTCTTCGGCTTTGAAACGGAGATGAGCACCGCAACCCTAGAGTCGGATTCGACTGGCTTTCGAGCAAGGGAACCTTTACCTTTTTAACACAACTTAATTGTCTCCACTATCCATTTCAACAGCCATTGGGCTGAGATTCCGAGTCATTTTTGATGTTCCACGTAGGAAACGAAAAGGCGGGTATCCCTACGAAGTGCTTTCATTCTGTCCAAATAAACCAAGAGAGCTCTCCTGACATCAAGTAGATGGAGTTGCCTCTCTGAATCGGACTTTGGGTCAGGGAAGAAGGTAGGTAAGGAGACTTCCACTTGGAGATGAAAGTCCAAAATGATTTTTGGGAGGAATTTGATGTCAGGGAGTAATGACACTCCTTCCCCGTGGAAGGGGAGGTAAGGTGGATCGCATCTGAGTGCCCTCAGTTCACCCACTCATTTGGCAGAGGTAATGGTGACCAGGAAGACCATTTTCCAAGACAATAGTTGGAGGTCACATGTGACCATTGGTTCAAAGGGCCGTTGAGTTAACCCACGGAGGACAAGGGGCAAGTCCCACACAGGGGTAGGTTCCATCACTGGAGGATGGAGATGTATCAGGCCATTCAGAAAGCATTTAGTGTCCGGTGGGGAAACACAGAGAAGCCATCTGTGCGATCATGGTGGGCCGAAATGGCTCTGAGGTAGACCCGCAGAGATGAATGACTCATAGCCCTATCTACTAGGGTTAGAAGGTAGTTAAAGATGAGGGGAAGGCCCGCTGCAACCAGGGAGACCCCATGGTCCCACTTATAGGTGTAGGACCTCTTCATGGACTGTTTCCCACTGTCAAGCATGACGTCACACACCCATTGGGACAAGGGCCCCAGATTATCCTCCATACCGTCTTTAGCTGGGGAACATCATGGTGGATGACTTTCCCCCCATGTGAAAGGAGGAGGTCTGGGGCAGCAGAAAAGTGGTGAACCTTCCCCTGAGATAGATGGAGGAGAACTGGGAACCAGGGTTGGCATGGCCACCATGGAGTGGTAAGGATGCACTCTGGTCTCTCTCTCAGGATCTTGTTGGTGACCTTGGTGATGAGCGGGATTGAGGGAAACATGAACAGGAAACTGTCTGACCAAGGGATGGGTAAGCCATCCCCCAGAGACAGTGGATCTATGCAACAGAAGTTCTGGCATTTCTTAGATCTTGTTGCAAAAACAGGTGTTGCAAACACATCTGTGGTTGGATATCCCACCTGTCGAATACTGGGCAAAGGTGAGTCCAGTTCACTTCCCATTCGTGTAGTGTGGCTCCCCCCCTGCTCAGGCACGTGTGTGGCTACCAGGAAGATTCCCTGTTGCAAACACCATGACCACAGCTCTATTGCCAGGAGACAAAGTCTCTTGGACACCATCCTCCCTTGACTGTTTATATAACTTATGGCTGTTGTGTTGTCTGTGAGAACAGAGATAACCTTTCCCTGTAGAGTTGGAAGGAATGAGAGGAGGGTGAACCGAATGTCTAGGAGCTCCAGAAAGTTTATATGATGGCGACACTGAAGATCTGTCCACATCTAACCCACCAACATACCCCTGAGGTGGACTACCCATTCCCACAGGAAGGCATCCGTGGTGAGAATTTCCATGGGAACCGAGTGTTGGAATGGGGCTCCTTCCATTAGATTGGGTTTGTGTTCCCACCAAGAGAGAGACAGAAGTACATGCAGAGGTATTATGAAACTCATGGACTGGATTTGTAGGCCTGATTTGAAGCACTTAAGAAATCAGAGTTGCAGAGGCCTCATCCTAAGTCTTGCAAATGGTAGGACCATGGTTGTGGCTGCCATGAGACCCAGTAAGCGTTGGATGGAACGGGTGGTTGCAATGCCCTTCAATTTGATTTGGCCAACCAAGGATGTTACGGCCGCTGCCCTCTGAATGGGAAGGAAGGCCCTGCATAGCATAAAGTCTATGACGGCTCCTATGAGCTGTACCCGTCTGGACGGGGAGAGTCATGCCTTCTTCCTGGATTTTCCTAGCCACTGTCTTCTTGTCTGCAGGAAGACTGGAAATGGTCTCAGAAATTTGTTCTCATTGTGAATATTGATAACGGCTCATGCAAGCCAGGTAACTGGCATTCTTAATCCCTAAGGTTGCCATGGAATAGAAGTGTCTACTGAAAGAATCCAATTTCTTCCCTTCTTTATTTGAAGGTGCAGAGTAGGTGTGTTTACTCTTGAATGAGGAGTTGACCACCAAAGAGTTGGGCTTGGGATGTGAGAACAAGAATTCTGCCCCTGTCTCTTGAACCTTAT
This sequence comes from Gekko japonicus, assembly GCF_001447785.1. Classification (NCBI taxonomy): domain Eukaryota; kingdom Metazoa; phylum Chordata; class Lepidosauria; order Squamata; family Gekkonidae; genus Gekko; species Gekko japonicus. The sequence continues at coordinate 935,875 of NW_015166419.1, read as the reverse complement.
ACATGTGGTCCACCCATCTTGAGGATATAGGTGTAGATGTGGGCTTGTTCCAGGGTTGTTTTGCATCTTGAAGCATGACCGTGGACATGGGAAGGGCTACCGCTGTAGATGTGTCCAGCTGTACAATGTCGAAAACCATATCAGTCACATCCCTTCCCATGTACCCTCAAACAGAAGGTAAAAGGGATTATTACCTCAAGAATCTCTGATCCCAGGGCTATGTATGGACTCAAGGCCTCACCTTGTATGTCCACCAGCCAAGATAATTACTATAACACCCCACGCCCTCTCCCAGGTCGTTGGGGCAACCGAGCTGTGGCGTCACTGCCTGTATAGGCTTATAGTTGTATTGGATTTAAAGTATTTTTACTTATGATGTGACTGATCAGTTCTCACTATACTCTATCTGACCAGGTCACTATAAACGTTAGACTCTTCGGGGGAGGGGGGGTTGGTATATAACTTATGGATGTATGGAGGACAACTGCCCAGTATAATTCTTTACTAGAAAGTCAGACACCAGTGTTTGTAAAAGTCAAACAGTAAGCTTCTTTATTTCTCAGAAAGCCCAACAGGGGGATGGGATATATTTACACAGGATATTTTGTTTCCTTGTAGAATATAACTTTTTACTTCGCCTTCACATAGACTGTAGGCTTATCACTCTCAGTTTTACACAGAGGTTCTTCAGTTCACTAAACACACTTATGATCCCACTCTTCAGTAACTGTTTTGTGGCTGCCCTTTGGACTTTATCTGTCTGGACCCTTTGAGTCTAACTGGGCACCTTTCCAGACTCCTCCAGACCCTTAGCCCTTTCTTTAGCCACCTCTACAAGTTCCTTTGGAGCAATGTTTCTGGTGTTTGTGACCACTGAGGTCTTATACTGTTCACTCTCTGTTCACTCTCCTCTTTCCTTTAGAGGGTACCAGTGCAGAGTTTTATTCAGCCACAGTTTTCTACTCAAACTGATATCAGGCTGTTTCCACAGAGCCACAGAGGTTTTGTTCCACCTCAGAGCTGTCCAGTTAGCTGACCCCTCTCTGCTAACTTCTCTTCCAACTCTCCTTCTCAACTGTCAGCTCCCAACTGCCAGTTGTCCACAGTTATCTGTCACTCAGTGAGAATTCCGAGCCAAAAGGCTCCCTCCCTTCTCAGTCATGTGACTCAGCATCGTCTTTATTTACCTGCTGCTGTCCACTATCCTTTAATTCCATCACAATTACCTTCCAGTAATTTTCCCTAGAAGTATTCCCAAAATGATTTCCTTTCCATATATCTGAAGTAGTAAGCTCTGACTCACAAAACTCATGTTAAAATAAACATTGTTACTCTTTAAGGTGCCACTGGACTTTTGTTTGATTTTAATTACCAAGCATACCTCTCTTGATAACTAACCATGTATTGTTCATATGTTTATGCCTGCAGAGGAACAGGACACTATACTTTCCTTACATGAAAACAAAAGTAAGAATAAACTATCACAAATTCACACCTATGGTAACGATTTCTGATTTATTTTTATTGACTGTGGGGATTATTATTTTAATTTATAGTTAACTTTTCTCAGTGGGACCCAAGTTGGATTACAAATGTAATTAAAAAAACTTTTCAGTTAATCAGTAAGTGGATTACAAAACATAGTCAAAACAAGCCTCACAGATAATAGAAATTCCTAAATTATAAAGATCACATAAAAAAGACACAGGTTGAATCTGTAGTCAAACTGCATAACGAGATTTAGCTGCCGCTAGTCCTTATTTGAGTCTGCCACAGGATAATTGCTTTTTTTTACTGTCACTCTTCTTGTAATTGATAAACTTATAATGAGCTTCCTCTGAAATTGAACTCTGTAGTATTATAACGAGGGAAGCCTCCCACTATTCACACGCCAAATAATAATGAGACTCAAAAGTGGTGTTTCTGCATTACTCAACATATGTTGTGTTCTTAGAATCTTCTAATGGTAAAGCTAACCAAGTTATTCACTCATATGGAACGAAATTATTATTATTTAATTATTATTCAAATTTGTACCCCACCCTCCCCGCAATGCGGGCTCAGGGCGGCTCACAATCTCCCTTATAAATAAAAGCCGAATGGTGATGGCACTTCTCTAGAACATTCCACATGCTCCAAAATCAGTTCGCTCTCTGATCTGTCATTCAGAAGGTCTCCCTATCCACTGGCTGCTTTGCCTGAGTCCTGCCTCCAACATTCTAAACATTTTGCTGTTCCTCTCCCCCCCATAGCCAATCAGAACACAGAGGTTATTTGCATATGCAGCCTCATTGGCCTTAGCCTCGGAACACAGAGGTTGTTTGCATATGCGACTTGATTGGTTTTTGCCTCTAACATTCTAAACAGTTTTCTGTTCTGAGGTAAAATGTGTCCAATCTCCAGGTGAGGGCTGGAGATCACTCAGAATTACAACTGCTTTCCAGATGGCACAGATCAGTTCTCCTGGAGAAAATGGTGGGCGCTGTATCCTTATATGCTGCTCAGGTGGCCCCTGTATGACAGCCAATGTGACATAGCAGTCAGGGCTTCAGAGCACGGGAGAGGCTGCAGGTGTGTGGGGGGTGGAAAGCTGAAGAGTGAGGAATAAAGGTAGGTTGATAATTGGCTGGGAAGGAGATAGGGTTGCCAACTCCAGGTGGGAAATTCCTGGAGATGTGAGGGATGGAGCCTGGAGACAGTGAGGTTTCAGGAGGTGTGGGACCTCGGACAGGTACAAACCTATAGACTCCACCCTCCAAACCAACTATTCCCTTCTGTGGAACCATCATTGCCAATCTCCAGGTGAGGGCTGGAGATCACTCAAAATTACAACTGTTCTTTAGGTAGCAGAGATCAGTTCCTCTGGAGAAAATGGTGGACTCAGTGTCATTATACCCCGCTGAGGTTGCCACAGCAAATTGACACTCAGTGTCCAAGGTCGGGGCACCCACCCAGAGCCTCATTCTACAGGTCGTTGTATTTATTTCCACAACGGGCCTTTTCCCTAGTCAATACATAATACATAAATACAGTTAAAAATGACACAAAATCATATGAAAACAATTCTATTGTTATTAAAGGTAAAGGTTCCCTTGCTCGAAAGCCAGTCGAATCCGACTCTAGGGTTGCGGTGCTCATCTCCGTTTCCAAGCCGAAGAGCCAGCGCTGTCCGAAGACGTTTTCGTGGTCATGTGGCCGGCATGACTAAAAACCAAGGCGCATGGAACGCTGTTACCTTCCCACTGAAGTGGTACCTATTTATCTACTTGCAATTTCTTGCTTTCGAACTGGTAGGTTGGCAGGAGCTGGAACTAGAGACGGGAGCTCACTCCGTCATGCGGGACACTCGGGTCTCGAACTGCTGAACTACCGACCTTCCACAGCCTGCAATTCAGCATCTTAACCACTTGAGCCACCGTAGCTCCTCCATTGAGCCAGGGTTCTATAATAGTGGCGGCTCCCTAACGAAAAGCCTGGCGGAAGAGCTCCGTCTTGCAGGTCCTGCGGAACTGCAAAAGGTCCCACAGGGCCCTGATCTCCTCCGGGAGCTCATTCCACCAGGATGGGGCTGCCACTGAGAAAGCTCTAGCCCTGGTAATAGCCAGTCTGGCCTCCTTAGGGCCAGGGAAGGTCAACTGATTTTGAGACCCCGACCAAAGTGCTCTCTGGGGTATATATGGGGAAAGGTGGTCCCGCAGGTATGCTGGTCCCTGGCCATATAGGGCTTTAAAAGTAAGAACCAGCACCTTGAAGCGGATTCGGTATGCTATTGGCAGCTAGTGCAGTTGCCGCAACACAGGCTGGATGTGCTCCCACCTGGGGAGACCCATCAAAAGCCTGGCTGCAGCATTCTGCACTAGCTGCAGTCTCCAAATATGCGACATAGGCAGCCCCATGTAGAGAGTGTTACAGTAGTCTAGTCTCAAGGTGACCATAGCATGGATCACTGTTGCTAGGCCAGCATGGTTGAGGAAGGGAACCAACTGCCTGATCAGCCGAAGATGATAGAAGGCTGATCTGGCAGTGGCCACTACCTGGGCCTCCATTGTCAAGGAAGCATCCAAGAGCACTCCCAGACTCCTAACCTCCGGTACTGGCACCAACGGCACCCCATCAAAGGTTGGGAGTGGGATCCCCAAACCCATACTACCCCGGCCCAAGCACAGGACCTTCATCTTCGTCAGATTCAGTTTCAACTGGCTCAGCCTAAGCTATCCAGCCATGGCTTGTAATGCCCGGTCCAGGTCTTCCGGTCTGGAGTCGGACCGCCTGCCCAACATCAGACAGAACTGAGTGTCATCAGCGTACTGGTGACCTCCAGCCCATGCCTCCAGGCAATCTGGGCAAGGGGGGGCATGTAGATGTTAAACAACATCGGGGAAAGCACTGCCCCTTGAGGCACTCCACAATCCAGTGGGTGCCTCTTGCTGTTCCCCTAGCACCACCCTTTGTCCCCGACCTTGGAAGAAGGAAGCGAGCCATTGTAAAGCAAGCCTTTGTATTCCTATGTTGGCGAGGCAGCGGGCCAGTAGCTGATGGTTGACTGTGTCAAACACTGCCGACAAGTCCAACAACATCAGCACCGCCGATCCGCCTACGAAGGTCATCTGTGAGTGCCGTCTCCGTCCCGTGACCAGGGCGAAAGCCAGACTGGAAGGGATCTAAGATAGAAGAATCATCCAAGAAGCTCTGAAGCTGACTCGCTACCACCCTCTCTATTCATTTGCCCAAATAGGGCAAATTGGAAACCGGCCAATAGTTGGCCAATTCAGCTGGATCCAAGGATGGTTTTTTTCAACAGAGGGCAGACCACTGCTTCCTTAAGCCCCAAAACCTGGAGAGCATATGAAAAGACCTGCTCACTGACCCCCAACAGTAGACTGTCAGTAAAGATCCAACTCAGAGAGAAAAAAACTAGATTTTATCTCAGCAAATACTGCAGAAACTTATTTTTTAAAGAAAGCTTTGTTATCCGGGACTCACAAGGAACAGACATCTGTTAACCAAATATGACATATACTCAAGCTTATTGTTCTGCCTGGCCCCAACTTGGGGAAACTGTAGGAACCAAAGCTCACCCCAATGGAATGCCTAGGGAAGAGCCCTCTCACCTAGCAGAATCCTTCCTGCCAAGCCACAGAGGTGTCCTTCACAGCAGACAGACCAGCAAGCCATCTGCTTGGGAGTCCTCTGGCAGAGAAGGCTTCCAACACCTTGAGGCAAGCTGAGAGGGAAGGAGGTGCACAAAGATGTTGTCAGTGCTAGCTGTCAGAAGCCCAGATATGGCTGTAGGCATCCATTGGCTGGCTGGACAGGTGAAAGTCAAACAAGCACACATGCCCAGATATGCAGGGGTATTGTGGCTGAGGAAGAAGATCTTGCCCTCAGGTGATGCTTGTCAAGTGATCCTTCTAGATAAAACCTTTTTACTGTTAGGAATGGATGGATATGAGCTTATGTCAGAGCATGAACTGTCCTGAGTTCCCCATAGAACACCATATTTCATTGTACAAGATGGAGGAGGGGGGGGTGAGAGAAATCAACTTGGCCAATGCCACCTTTCAGCCATTCTGTCAGTCTCCTTTCATTTCAAGGTGGACAGCACAGATGAGTTTCTATCGTCTGACACTATTCTTATTGTAACTTTTTCATGCAGTACGTTCTGCTGCTCATGTCACTATTTTTAGAGCTGAGCACAGAATAAATGTTTATTAAAGGGGTTTTTTTTGGGGGGGGGGATTTTGAGTTTCTTTCTCCTTGGCCCAAAAAGGAAAATCTCTAGTTAGATGGAAAACCTGAAACAGAGGACCCAAGGGGTACAAGCAGCTTTATTTATGCCGTGTCACAGATTTACTTTATTTATAATCTGCCTTTCTCAGTGAAACTCCAGCAGAATTACACAGTGTAAATCAATGCAATCAAGAAGAAGGAACATCTAATAAGAAAGGCAATAGGACTAGGATAAAAAGATCTGAAACAAAGCATAAAGTATTTAAACATGATACGCAATGGGAGCAGGACAAAACACACAGTGAATAGTTAACATATATTACACAACAGTGTAGTCCAAAATCTAGTTCCTTTTATCCAGTATTAACATAAGATAATCAAAATCTCTAAGGGGTGGCAACATAGAGAGACTCCTGGTTCCCTAGGTTCTGGTGCTTCCCCCTGGTTGCGCTCTTTGAGGAAGAGGTAATGGACTGTGGCTCCTCCTCCTTCTCCCCAGCCATTTCCACCTGCTGTTCCCTCTGTCCATATCTGTTGGCCTGCGCCCTCTGCACTTTTTTTGCAGAGTCTACACTTCCATTACATGAGTTATTCATTCTGGAGAGCAATGCTGCCTTTTATACAGGGGTCACAGATACAAGCCAGTTTGTACTCCCCTTCCTTGCCGAGAAGATGCAACATAGGGGTGATGGCCACCCACAACCTCTCCGCCAAGATCTTGACCCATGGGAGAACAGTCATCCCTTTGGGGCCTAGCTCCAGTGTGACGGCCAGGACCTGGTCCAGACCTTAAATCAGGGGGATGACTTGCCCCAGGCTGGCTTTATGGGGCGCAGAGCATATTGGTGGTGTCCTGGAAGGGCTTGAGAACATGCAGTCTTTGGGAGAGGGTCAGTAAGTCCTTGGAGCTAATGCTAAGCTCCTCTTCCCCATGCAGGATAGTTATGGAGGAGATGACATCCTGCTCCACCAAACAAGCAATCACGGTGTAGGTGGAATTCCAGCGGGTGGGTAAGTCCAGGATGAGCCGGTGTTCAGGCTCCTCCTCCTGCCTCTCACACACCAGACAGGCAGACTTGATGCTGCATGAGAATTGGGCAGCCAGATACCAGCAGGTCTTGCGCAAGGACTGCATCTCGAGGGTGGCAGCATCCCAGGTGGCCCTGACAGTGTTCCCCATCCCAAGAGCTTCCTTCACCACCAGGTGAACTAACACCAACCTGTTAGTGTTAAGTACCTGTTAAGCTTTGGAGGACCCCATTGATGTTTCCAAGGCTGGAGAAGTACATCCCCCCTCTTGCTTTGAAGTTTTGTAAACGTTTTAATTGAACAGAGACAGTCTATCTTAAAATGTATCCATTCACAAACCACCACAAACAGCATGAAAGTTTGTGGAATGTTTGTGCCTGTCATCCTTCCACGAACATCACTTCGTGAACCATGAACTGGCCAAAATTCATGATGAACTTTAGTTCGTAAGCCGGTCTGTGCCCATCCTTAGTGGTTAATCCCGTAACATTGGTGCACTGTGCGGGAGATCCATTTCAGGTGTTGCAGTGGCCTGTGTCAAACACACATGCCATCTTCCCACAGACCTAAAACTGGGAACCTTTAAGGAAACGGGGGCTAGAGAAAGGCATAACTGGTAGGGAAAGTTTTTCCTAACCCAAAGCTCCACCTTAGAGACAGCATTAGATCTTAAACAGGACTTGAACAAACCAATTCCCACCCATCCCACCATTTTCTTTCTTCCCCCACCCCTTTCCCTGACACTAAACCACCTTAAACTTTCCATGCAGGCTCAATCTCCATCAGGCCATTTGGGGGTCAGTGATACGTATCACCTAGCTAATATTTTTTGTCATATCTGCAAAGAATCTACCTTGTCTGTTGGAGGCCCCATTTCACTATCGTAATGGTATACCATTTTTGATAGTGAAGGGTGCAAACCCATGAGGCACTGCAGCTGGAAGGAATAAGGTACTGGGAAGTTTCAGGGGGGGCCCTCCCCATTTCCCCTTCCGTACATTCTCATAGACTAGAGCAGGCCAAGTTCTCCACTTTGTCTCTCAGCATTCCATGCCGCCTGGAACATACACAGTTCTCTACAGGCCATTTCAGAGGGTTTAATATTCTTTTGTTTAATTCACTTTTTCTTTTTGCTGCTTTCATGATTAGCACTCGTCATCACCCATTTTGCTCTTACGACAGAGTATTAGTGAAGATGATGTTGATGGCTCAGTGACTTAAGAAATTAAAACGTGTAGAGCATCTAGAAAATATCAAGCTGCTACAACTGGAACGCTGCTGAGAGGCAGCCAGTACTCATGAACACTACGCATCAAAGAGCTCTTTTCAAGTCGGCATGCATAATTCTTAGAACCAATAAGATATGAAGAGAAACTGTCTGCCATAGCCATGATATGGGAAGAAGACTGAAAGTCTAACAGACCCAATGGAGCATGACAGCAGCTTTCCCCCTCGATACTGCTTCCCAAAATAGTCACACAGGAAGTCGCTATGCACACATGGGCCTCTGTAGCTTTGGAATTCTCTCCAATCAAAACATTGTGTATGATGCATACGTATTAGCGCTGCCAACCAACTGAAGAGTTTTTGGTTGACAAATTATCTGCCTTTTACACTTTATGATTAATCAAACTTAAATAACTGTGCTTAAAATGAAAAACTTCAATACCAGCACTTTTCTGAGATACTGAAGAAAACAAAGTATAACATTTAATAAAACAAACGCTACCATTGGTTAAAAGGGTGTCAGATCCAAATGACTGGCTCGGATCATCAAGGAATAGAAGACGACCGGCCAGTCGGAATGGCCGATACAAGAATCAAGGGGATAGGGAGAGCAAGGAAACAAAGAAGAGAACCAAGGAGGATGAAGACCATAGAAGACACCAAACAACCAGAGGGGGAAGAGGAAGGAAAACTGGACCCGACAGAAGAGATGCCAGAAGAGAAGATACAGGGTCCCTATGGCTTTAAGCGGGAGGGGTACAGGTTGATGGGAATAAAGAGGAAAACACTCTCAACCGCTGAGGAACCGATTAGAGCGAAAACAAAGACCGGATCAGCTGTGACGTAACACTGACTGGGAGTTTTCGGGCTAATAAATGGCAGATCCACCCATTAGGAAGGAGGCTGCTAGGAAAGTCTGAGGTTTGAGAACTATCATACCTCAAATTCCAACACCTTCCTCCTCCCTCTAAAGTTAGGAGAACCTCGACGACAAACGGACTTCGTGACAAAGGGCACACCAACTTTATATATAATATCTGCTCGTCCCCATTACTCTCTCCAGTAATTCTGTGTAACCAAAGCAGCCTAAACTCCCAACAGACATGTCCTTACCTGACTGGCTGGAGAACAGGAGAGGTCTACCACTGGCTGTTAGCCATGGAAGCTAAGTGGAACATCAAAGGTTAGGGGCAATGCTGTTTGTTCTCATGGGGCTTGTTGTACAGATTCTGCTGTTACATAGCCCCTTGTGCACAACAGGCTAGTGTGTGCCCCAGAAACCCACTTAATCACAGTAGGAGTTTACATTCAGTCATTACCAGTAATCCCTCAGGAGAGATCCATACCGCAACAGCTTGGCATTTATATGAATAGTACATTGTCTTGCATAAACAGATGACTACAAATCAACATTAAAAACAAATACAGAGTATCCAAGAACAAATATTTGTCAACAAGTCAAACGTCCCCAAAAGGCTGGCATACGTTTCAATGGAAGATGCTGCTGTGCTAGTAGCATCTTACGGACTACAACTCATTAAAAATGATCTCCTTTACTTGTGTGTTTTTGTCAGTAAAGGAAATCTGCATATACATTAGGCAATCAGGCATGCAGATGAACAGCACAAATACATTTTTAGCTCTATTACTCATATGCTCCAGTATCCAACCACTCCCTACCCCAAAAGAGACTGTGCAGTGTCAGGCAGGTGAATTCTAAAACTGTGTTGGCATGAATACACCAGAGATTGATGAAGCGCACAGCTCTAATGTGGGGGGAGGGCGAGGGTGAGAAAGAACTGTGCCTGTGATATAATCTCTTTTCTTCACTCAGCTTCTAGAGAACATAAGGCAAAATGTATTAGACTTCCAAATATATTTAACACTTCTCTTCCCCCCTCAAGAACTGAAAAAGGAAATATAATTGCTATACAGTGGGGGGCGGGAACTGGTGCTATTAGTCTGTTTTGTTTGGATTAATGTGGACATTCACACTAATTCACAGAAAGGTCAGTGAATCATATGCTTTAAACAGGAATGTCACCACCTGAACACCTGAACCTAGCTTACCTGGGAATGTGTACACTCAAGTCTCAAACCCCTTTTCAGTATAGAAGGGAATAGTCTTGGATTCACAACAGACCCCCACAAAACGATATACACAGAGAACTTTCTTTGTGTATGTTACAGGGTACTACTGCTTTAAAATTTTCTTGGAACAATTTCGGGGCATTTTTTCTCTAGCTGCAATTTTCCAGGATGGCGGATATAGTTACTACAATATTTAAAATTCAAAAGGGATGCTTATCTTGGGGTCAAAATACATGTTTTGAGGTTGATAAAGCCAAATACGGTATTATAATTATTATATTAGTTGTTGAGACAGCCATTTTTTCCTGTAGCTGCAATTTTGCAAGATGGGGGATCTGGTTTCACATTCTTGTAGGATGATCACATTGGTGTAAAAACACCAATTTTGTAAAAACTAAATAAAGTATTATTCTTTAAAGTTTGTAATATTTGAGGGGAAGGATAAACCGAGACAATTTTTTTATGTGTGTAATATTGGGACAAAATGTAACAGGAACATTATTTAAGTTGACAACTCCTAAAAGTACAGAATTATTTATTCAGCTGCCTTAAACAACAGTAAACAAAATAGTAGCATGCTTATTTGATATTTATAATGCTTACATGTTGGTTAAACTCTCATTCTTAAACAAAGGTTACATTCCTAATATGCAAAGTAATTTTCTATGCAACATTTTTACAGTTCATTTGACTCTTGCAGAAAAGGGAACAAAGTAGTCCAGTGTTCTTCCATCTACATGCAATTAGATTTGCAAGTTTTACAGCCACAGAATGTCAGTAGTTCCTCTGGTATGGGTCTGAGACACTTTGCTGGTATCAAACACCTGTCCACCTGTCCAAACATTTCTGAGTTTTGAAGTACCTGCCTCTCATTTGTATGAACAGAGAGAAAGGTTGTCACACCTTATGTCCCTCTTTGCAAGTAGGAGCATCAGGATGGCAAGTTGAGCCCTGACCTGGATGCCTAGGAAAGCCTAATCTTGTCAGATCTCAGAAGCTAAGCAGGGCTGACCCTGGCAAGTACTTGGATAGGAGACCTCCAAGGAATATCAGGGTCAGGACTCAGTAGCAGGCAATAGCAAGCCACTTTTCCGAACATCCAAGCCCCAATAGGGGTCACCAGAAGTCAATCATGACTTCCAGGCGTGCACGTACATACACAAATACAAAAAAATAAAAATAAAAATGGCAAGTGAGATCACGCCACTGAAAGTTTCCCTCCATAGCTCCAACATTTGGCCTGGTCGTCATCATGGTATACCTCCTGGTGACTGATCTGTGTTTTCTACCCAGATGTCTTGGTCTGCTGCCCACTGGCCAGACCCAAATCTCAGTGAGGTAATGAGTCTGGTCCCCCCTCTTTCTGTCACATGACTGCAATATCACATACTTCCAAGTTCAGGTGCTGGCTGCCCCCACTGGCTGCCCCCTCCCTCCCCTCTTGCAAGATTTAAAGGGCCCTCCACCTGATCTTGCAGAAGGTTCAGGAGAGGGGTGGGCACCAGCTATCATTCTTGGGGGTGGGGCTTGGCACGGGGATGTACCCAGCATGACATCATCATAGTGGGTGAAAAGTACGCAGACGGAGAGTGATTTCAGCAAAGCGTACTTTATTCGATCAGGAACAAGACGACTTTGGCCGGCTCGCAGGCCGGCTTATATCCCCCGAGAAACCGCCACCCAAAACACACCCCTACTTCCCTATAAGTTATTTACAGTGGCCAAGAGCCCCATAGGCTCTCGGCCGGGAACCTAGCCCCCTGATTGGAGCGGGCTAGGATCTGCATAGTCCATTGTCTCTTGGAGCGAAGCTCGACGTTTGTCTCTGGACTTGTCTGGACTGGATACTTTACAGTGGGGATGCCCCAGCCCCACCCCCTTCAGGAACACCCCCAAAGTCCCCCACCAGGGACAAAGACAGACCTGGCAACCCTAGCTATAATGGATTCCCACAAAATCCACAAAAGAGCCAGGATATCTGGAAAGAGCGTTCAAATGGGAGCAGGTGGCACAGTACAGCTATGACAGCAGATGTGGGAAGCTGATTTGGGCAGCAGCTTCTCATCCCATGTACTTTTGACAAAATAAACCCTGCTGCATGCTTTACAACAGTCACATTCTTTTCCTGCATTGCAATTGCCCTCATGCAGTAAAAACATCACACACAAAGTCATCTTCAAGCAAAAGCATTCCAATGAAGAAAGGTTTTATGCTGCCACAAAGGTATCCCACACAATTAATTCCTTGCTTAGGGCAGAACTACACATTACAAGAAACTCAGAGGTGCCATCAAAAATTGCATTAGTAGTTCAAGTTCCTCCCCTTACTCTGGAATTGTAGTTAAACTATCATCACACAGTACATTTCTCTTCCTGCTCCCTCTCCATTTCACACACAGTTGCCAGATCCCCTCCTCACTCCGGCCGCCCCAAGCCCCACACCCCAAGAGCAACCACCCACCCAGCAACCCCCCTCCCCTCCTACCCAATTTAAAGGGCTTCAGCTGATCGGCAGGGACCACGTGGCTCACCGACCAGCTGGGGGCCCCTTTAAATCTAGCAGGAGAGAGGGAGAGGAGCGGTTGTGAGCCGCATGCTCGGCTCGCAAAAAGACCCTTTAAAGAGTCTTTTTGCGAGCAGGGTGGGGACCGTGGCGTGCAGGACTAGGGGAAATCAGCACCACGCACCACAGCCCCCACCCCACTTGCAAAAAGACCCTTTAAAGGGGTTTTTTGTGAGCCGAGTATGTGGCCACAACTTTAAATCGGGCAGGAGGGGAGGAAGGGGGTGGCCCGATGGGTGATCGCTCTTGGGTGCAGGGCTTCCCCCACTGGCCAGCTGGCCGGGGGCAGGACTTCCCCCGCCCTAGGGGCTGGAAACCCTAATTTCACATCACTAGCTGCCACTGAGAGGGGTGGAGAAAGTGTCCTGTCTGCTACCACCATATTATTTAGTTTTGTTAAATCTATCTAACTTCAAGATGTGCAGGTGACAAGCTGTGTCATCATAACTTAAAAAAAAAAATCAACCCTGATTTTAATTATTCCCACTGTCTCCATTAGAGGAACACAAAACAGCTTACAGATAATTAACACAAAATATTAAAAGATCAGCATGTAGAAGGTGTTGCTACTTGGGAGGGAAGTACTGCAAGGACAGCTTACTTAATATCAACAGTTTTGTCCAGTCAGCCCCAACCTAAAGAATGTGGATGTGCGTCTAGAGCACAAGCCCTCCATGTTGGTTGCAGGGTCGCAGGCTGCCCACCCCAAGCTATTTAATGAGACTCTTAAGCAGTGTTCCCTCTAAGCTGAGTTAGTGTGAGCTAGCTCACAGTTTTTTTAGCCTCCAGCTCACACATTTTTGTCTTAGCTCAGGAAGAGGGCTCCAGAGCAAACTAATTTATGCAGTAGCCAAATTGTTTGCTCAAGATGTTAATGCCAGTAACTCACAAAGCACAATTTTTGCTCACAAGACCCCACAGCTTAGAGGGAACATTGCTCTTAAGCATCACATACCCATTTCCAAAACACAACTCATACAGGCTCCAACCCAAATAACACTTCCCCATCAAACCCCATCAAATAAATTTGTATGGACTTCTGAGTACACCTGCTTATGATTGCTCTCACAGTAGCATAGTTGAAACTAAGCAGGTCTGGGTCTAGGCCTGGAAGCCTGGCATACATTAGACTGAGTTCCATGACATAAAAAGGTGGACTAGAAATTAAAAAATCAATAGAATATGTGAATTCCAGCTTCAGTCTCAATCTAGGGCTGGGGGGTGGGAGGAATAAACCAGAGAGCACACTTCAACTGTTGTTTTTCAGTCTCACAGTCAAGCCTGACTCTTCGCGACCCCATGGACCACATCACACCAGGACCTCCTGTCCTCCGTCGTGTTCTGGAGTTTGCTCAATTTCATGTTCGTTGCATCTATGACACTGTCTAACCATCTCATCCTTTGCCGTCCCCGTCTTCTTTGACCTTCAATATTTCCAAGCATCAGGGTCTTCTCCAGTGAGTGCTCCCTTCTCATTGGGTGGCCAAAGTATTTGAGCTTCAGTTTCATTATCTGGCCTTCCAGGGAACAGTCAGGGTTGATTTCTTTTAGGATTGGCTGATTTGATCTTCTTGCAGTCCAAGGGACTCTCAAGAGTCTTCTCCAGCACCATAGTTCAAAAGAATCTATTCTTCGGTGCTCGGCCTTCCTTATAGTCCAACTCTCGCAGCCATACATGACTACTGGGAATACCATTGCTTTTGACCATATGGACTTTTGTTGGCAGGGTGATGTCTCTACTTTTTATTATGCTGTCTAGGTTTGCCATTACCGCTTCAACTACTTTCTTGTTATTTAGAAGCATTTCAGGCACTGACCAATTCCCAACAAGCAGCTGTGCCGCCCTCGCTCTTCC
>NW_015166419.1:916930-921278 GCF_001447785.1 Gekko japonicus | reverse complement strand
CTTTTCTTGCTGTTGTTTTTTGAGCAAAAAAAGACGGGGGGGAATGGGGGGGGGGGGGAGATGCAGCCGTGCAGCAAATAGTGTGAAATTGACCGATGCAACCGGGGCAAACAGAAGAGTGAGGATGGCACAGCTGCTTGTGGGGAATTGGTCACGATGTTGAAGATGGTAGGGAGTATAAGTGAGCCCTTCTTAAACAGTGACAAGCGGGACACACAGAACACCTCTGATTCCACTGCCCGGATGACTCAGGGAAACAAGGAAAGGCACAAGCCTGATTTTATTTTCATTTTCCAAATGTCCCCTGGATAAGTGTCCAAATGTCCTCTTCTAAATGTTCAGTGAAACTTAATGGCAATGTCACCATTCTCCATAAGAAGATGAAGAATGGTAGCCATCACATGGGGTGAAGATGAGACCAGAAGGGACACAGGAAAAAAAAGTTGTTGTTTATTCTCAGTTATTCTTATTCACTAATGCAATCCTAATGGCTGGGCATCACCACAGATCATTTGGTCCACTGAAGTTTTTCTAGTGGTCTTTCTTTCTCCTGGAAACCTGTCACTCAGCACTGCAAACTCTGCCAAGGCTGGAAACCATTTCTGCCTCATCTGTTACCAGCAAAACTATCAGCTCAATTCCAACTGCAAGAAACTTTATAACTGCTTATGATGACAGGAAGAATACAGCTTGAATCTTCCAGATCCCTGGTTATTATTTTCTTGAGGTGGCAGCCAGGAGGAGGGGAAAAGCCAATCATGTCAACTTACAACTCAAGCGAGTCTGATCTGAAAAAATTCATCAGGAACATAAATATAGAATCCCAACTGTGTAATTTTATAGTTCACACACAGACAGTAACTGTCGAATGTTAATCACTAGTATTTGGCACTTCTTAAAAATTAGATTTTCCCTGAAACTATGTACTACTGATCAATTATATGACTGCCAGTTCCCACAGGCAAATTCAGGAGATGAATGTGTTTTGGGGAGGGGCTGTTTTTTGGTGTTTTTTTAAACGGTTATCAGACATACTGCTAAGTTGATTTTACTGTATTCTTACCTCCTATGGTGGCTTACTTGTTAAGGGTATTTACATCCTACCTTTTGACCAAATATATAAACATAGATTACAAACAGAATCAAGCAAGAACAGCCAAAACACCCAAACAACAGAACATCTGTACTACCATTCAGGGTTCCATGAATTTGCACTCAGAGGCTCTCTAGAACACTACCATTTTAACTTCTCATCTGAAGACCAAAGGGGAAAAAAAAACATTTGCACAGATCTTTCAGAGCTCAATGCATTTCAAATACTTTATCACAACTAACCATTACAACCACCCTGTAAGGTTATTATCCAGTAAGGTTCTCATACTCTTATCATAGATGGACTGCTCAGACGTTTGCTTTAAGACACATACAGTGCAGTCCTAGTCTAAGCTCACTGAAATCTGCACAGAGCTGCACCACACTAGTGGTTAGAGTAGAAATGGGGAACCTTCCAGACCACAGCTTATTCTCTTACTACAGTAAGGGAAACTTAGTGGCTCGGGAGCCACATATGGCTCTTTTGAGCGCTGTTCCCCAATGTAGCACCTGCGCCATGTTTCAGGAAAATGGGCAATGCTGTTTCCTAGTGGTCCTTGTAGTTAGCATGTGGTTGTCACCTTGGAACAATCATGCCCACTGCCAGAAGAGCAGGTAAGCTGCAAGCCTCCCTGAGGTGCACTCTTCATGCCAGGGATTGACATAAATTGAGCTTTTTTTTAATCTGTGAGAGTGACTCTCTGCAAGCTGCAGACTCAATACCAGCAGCTCCATTTACACTGGCTTCTGTAAAGAGATGGTGCAGAACCAGCCTCCCTTGACAGGAGTTTTTACCATTTCAGTGCCACACTGAAAAGTTTTCTCCTGTAAAGTTAAGAATTCTTCAACAAACAGCTATCAGATGCCATGTACAGTTCTCAATGTAAGCAGTTGTCTAGGTTGGTGCTGGCCTTCAAGAGATACTTAGAGGGAAAGGAACACGAACTTTAAGAAAAGTAGAACTCTTATGTACCTTCTGCAGCAAGGTTCAGCACATATTTAAGCACAGACATTAATTCAATGGGTTCAAATCCTCTCCTAGGATTTCAATTAGGCAAGATCAGGTATTTTAAAGCAGAAATACTTCCTTCATCCTAGATCAAGTTGTACCATACACAGAAAAAAAGCTCTCTTTTCTGAACTGGCCTCCCAGTTCCAGGGAAGAAACACAGTGACCTGGTGAATGACTAGCACTAATATTAAGTTGATGTACTGGAATTAATTGCTTGCACAGGTAGTGATAGTTATTGCTGGAGAGCCATGTTTTAATTCAGTCTGTGCAAACGAGTCACTGAGATCATTAGCTGTGAGGGTAAGCCAGATGAAAACCCTTTTGCATGTTATAATGCTAAAAATACTTGAAAATATTACTCAGTGCCCTCCTCCTCCTTCTGGAATTTCATCAAGTATTCTCCACACAGCTTCAAATAAAGCATAAGGGCTAGAAACTTGGAATTTTTTCTTTTTCTTTTTGAAAGATGCAAAAGTTAGGGTAAACAAATTTGCCACAACCTTTAGTGATGCACTGTGTTACATTACTTTAATCTTCACATCAAAGCAAAGCATACCTTTGAAAAGTGGGAAATAAATCCCAACCTTAATTAGCATGTGTACACCAGGGTAGAAAACTTTAGCCTCACAGGGACAGCTCTAGACTGCATTGGCTCCAGTTAAGACTCAGGGCTATAAGCCACATAAGAAAGGTGCCTATAAGTTACAGGTTTATTTCTTAAAACCTCTGCCATGCTTCTTAGCAGAGCTGTTAAAGCATCCTACAATAAAATCAAATTTGAAATACAATAAAACCTTAAAAATTAAAACAGGTTATCACAACACCCCATCTGTTCTACATTGACACTAAGACAAAAGGCAAGAATTTTGCATTTTGAACCAAAGCTCAAGAAAGACAATTTTGCCTCAACTTGCCTTCAGGAAAGAAAATCTGTCACACACACACACACCCCAATGTACCAATCGATCTTTATTAAAATGGTCCTTGACCAGCACAAAATGTAACAGAATTCATATACTCAAAAGTTTTAAAAAACTTTACAAATTATCTCCCACACATAATAAGTATGATGTTTAAAAATACACTTATAATGTTTCTTCAGATAATATCAATAAAAGATTAGTCTTCATCAACTGACGAATTTCACAAACTGCCACAAAGAACGTCGTGCTACCCACTGTAACCAGTGGGTTTTCATCTATTAACAACATTCTGGTATATACAGATTCTGAACCACCAGGATATCTGTTAAGTAAGGGGAAAACAAACTTGATATGGGGCAACAAAGTAATACATGTTCTGTGGTTTCAATCTCCCCTGTGCTACAGGGGCATAGCCTTTTTTCCATCAGAAAACAAGGTTGCACTTACCTGTAACTGTTGTTCATCGAGTGATCTTCTGTGCAGTCCCACATGGGACTGCACAGTCGCAGGCCAGCCAAGGAAAAGATTTCCAAGCTTTCTAATAGACTAGGAGCGCCCCTCCACCCTCTGGCGCTTTCCTGCCAAAACGCTCACATGACCAGGAGGAGGGGCGCTACTCCCTCAGTTCTCTCCATGCCGCCACCGGAGACCCCTAGAAAACTAAAGTTCCAGAGAGTTCATAGCGAGGCAGGAGGGAGGGATGTGTGCCTGCACAGAAGACCACTCGATGAACTACAGTTACAGGTAAGTGCAACCTTGTTTTCATCGCCGTGGCTTCTGTGCAGTCCCACATGGGAAGGTTAGCAAGATCACTAAGTGAAGGAGGTGTGAAGCTCTCAGAAGGAGACCACCGAGGACCGCTTTTATCAACGGTTGTTTAGCGGCACAAGTTGACCTTCACCCAGAACTCTCCTGTACCAGAGCAGTAAGCTCTGTGCAAGTGCCCCCACCAACATACATGTGGGAATGTAGTAAAGAAAAAAGAGCACTCTTTTGAAAAGAGCCATCGTACAGAGAGTGGTAATGAAAGGCTGTGCACTCAAACACAGTGTGATAGCGTCAACAGACCCACAAGGATGGATTGTGTGAGGACGCTGACTATGCATTATATGAGGAGTGAGAGACCACCCTTGGTAGGGGATTCCAGCAGGACACCACCTTTTTAGATTTCATGCATGGAGAGAGTATGTTAAAACCCTATCATAAATGAAGCACCATGTAAGTGCCAAAAATAAAACAAGGGGTTATACCCGTCTTTTGTAGCATGCTTAGTAATCCAACAAGGAAAATATCAGAGAGGGGTTGTTTTGTTGTTGTTGTT
>NW_015166419.1:895018-915725 GCF_001447785.1 Gekko japonicus | reverse complement strand
CGCTCTTCCACTGAGCCACAGATCCTCCCCATTTATCACTAAATGGAATGATATAATCAGTTGGAGACCAGTAGCCCTCATATAGAGGAGAGGATGGCAAACTGTTGGATCTAAGTCCACCAACTGACATAGGTGCACACAGAATTGCAGGAAGCCTGGTGGACAAAACAGCAGAGGTGAAAGGATCTTGATCACCAGAGACTTTGTCAGTAGGAGATGCCAAGGATGGAACTTGGCCTCTTGTACATGGACAAAAGGTATGCAGAACCCTGAGACATCACGTTAAGGGAAGGCGGGAAGGAAACGTGACTCAGGGATCCGACAACAAGCCTGTTATTGCCTCCAGAATATTGTCTGACTGGACAGCAGAATTCACAGCCTCTGCGAGGAGGTCATTTACTTTAATGCTTTGTTTTGTTCTGTTTTTCGCTTATTTATTTGTTCATATTATCTCCTAGCATGAACTAGGGTAGGGTAACATGAGTGATCTGAATTAAAGGGACAGATTTATCCTGCAGATCACCAGCATAGGCCGTGAGCCACAGTGCATTAAGATACGTTCAAACAGAATAGCATAAAGGTCATAGTGACCTGTTGATTTATAAACTAATGTGAAAGTGCAGTATAGAAAGAAAAAGAAACAAACTGCAACCCAACTGGGTTTATTTTAGATCATTAATACTCTGCACCGGTTAAATAAAGAGTTAAGTGGTATTTGACCTGTAGGCCAACAGGAACAATATGGATGACCCATGGAATCAAGAATCCAATTCTTGATTGTAGCAGAGGATGCAACAAGAGCCATTAATTATAGTTTGCCCATTGGACCTTTGTCTATTAGGGCAGCTGTTATGAGCAGGGGGGGGGGAATGCCCTCTTTTTAAAAGAGTAGTAAGGAATCAAAGAGTCTTATAACAGTAGCTGATGTAGATTTTCCTGGCTGTATGCCCGTGGTCTTGACATTGTAGGACCTGATGTTTCGCCAGCAGCTGTGACTGCCATTCTCAGAGGTATAACACAGAAAGATGGAGTACTCTCTCTGTCAAAGTGAGAAGAAAAATGGTATGCAAGTAATTTATATCTACTCAGGAAGGTGGGGCAGGGCTGAGTGTGAATGGTGTCACATAAGAGTGACTTGTGTGGGCTAAGGAATCCCCCAATTCATTGACGGTTCCAAGGGATACCATGGAACCGAGAGGAGTGGCAAACTACCTTGGCTTGCCTCCCAATACCTACTTGCCGATTAATTCTGAGTTCCCCATGAAAATGGAAACAGTAAGCCTTGCCTGTGCTGAAAATAACATCTGCATTGAAAAGCCCTGTAGGGTTAAATATCAGTGCTGAGAGACTACAGCAGGGCTGCTGTGTCAGCCTTTAAAACTAGATTTTAGGAATAGAAGAAGAAGAAGAAGAAGAGATTGGATTTATACCCCGCCCTTCACTGGGAGTCTCAGAGCGGCTTACAAACTCCTTTCCCTTCCCCTCCCCACAACAGACACCCTGTGAGGTGGGTGGGGCTGAGAGAACTCTGACACAAACTGCTCTTTTTCAAGGACAGCTGTGCCAGAGCTTGTGACTGACCCAAGGTCACATCAGCAGGTGCAAGTGGAGGAGTGGGGAATCAAACCCGGTTCTCCCAGATTAGAATCCACACACTTAACCACTACACCAAACTGGCTTGGAGCGGAGCTCAGCAGAGAACTGGTTCTGACCTTGGAATCCAGGCAGTCCCAATACAGCGAGTGGTCAAAAACCACAGTAGGACTTAAGCATAAGTAGTCTGCTGTCTAGGACATGGCTAACAACATGAAGGGGAAACTCCATCCACGTCAGCCATTCAAAACTACAGAAGCTGAAGAGGTCCAAACAACCCCAAGTAAAGGGCACAATAGCATTCTGACCCTTCCACAAAGGGGCATACAGAATTACAAGGCTATGTGAACCCATGCCTCCACAGATTCCACCGTGGACCTGAGGACAGCCAGAGAAAAGTTCCTTAGTTAGGCACAGCAAAGGTTTAAAACGGGCCTTCATGAGGCCACACTTCCAGGCTTCTGGTCAGAAGTGACTGAAAGGCAGAGAGGGGGAAAGTCTCCTTAAGGCAGGCTACGCCTCTACCAGGCCACGCCTCCAAGCTGCTTCACTGGAAGTCATGGGAGTGGCCAGATAATCTTTAAGGCAGGCAGTCTCTGCCAGGCCACGCCTCCCAGCTTCTTCATTGGAAGCGAAGGAAGGGGCCTTCATTCAAGCAGCCTCTGCCAGGCCACACCTCCCAGCCTGTTCTTCTCTCTCGGCAGCGAGAGAAGTGAGGGGGGAGGGAAGGGCTTCTAGGTCGACGTTGAAGGCCTAGAAGCCAGAGACCCCTCAGGGAATGACTAGGTTGGCTGCTTCGACGTCGAGGGGGTTGTGACTTCAAGGCACACATCCCAAGCCCATGAAAAGAGCCAGTTATTCTGAGGCTCTGTCTACAACACCCCAGCACGGAGGGGGGGAATCCGCCTCCATTCAGGCCAATGCTCCCTCTAAGCTGTGTAGTCTTGTGAGCAAGAATTCTACCTTGTGAGCTACTGGCATTAAAGTTGTGAGCGAGCAATTTGGCTACTGCGTAAATTAGTTTGCTCTGGAGCCACCCTTCCTGAGCTAAGACAAAAACGTGTGAGCCAGAGGCTAAAAAATTGTGAGCTAGCTCACACTAACTCAGCTTAGAGGGAACACTGATTCAGACTGCTTTTTTTTTCCACCACACCTCAGCAGAGGGGGAATAGGCCTCCATCTGGCTGCTGGGCACACAGGCAAGGTCCTAAGAGGGCCATTTCAGCCCGGCTCTTTGTCCACACACCTCAGCAGGCCATCAGGCTAGGCGACCTCCGAAGAGGGCCATCCGACCTCCAAAGAGGGCCATCGCAGCCTGGCTCTTTGTTCACCCCTCCTCACCAGGGAGGGGGAAGCCTTCAGAGAGAGCTCTTCTGAGTCCATGCCTCCAGGGGAAACTGGTGACAGCAAGAGCAGGCCGCACTGCTATGTGAACCCCTAGGCAGCCAAGGCACAGAGAATGGCTGTTTATCAGCACCGTTTTTAGTCATAATGATACAGTGGAAATCCACAAAAAAAATTCTTCTTTAGACGTATTTCATTGTTCACTTGAATAAAAACTGTTGAGAGGAGGGAAAAAAATCTCCTCAGCCTCAAAACTGAGGTGAGGAAAAAACACAGAGAACAGCAGTGGAGATGATCTCTCCATGGCGGCAAAAAGAGAACTGAGGGGGTAGCGCCCCTCTTCCTGGTCATGTCAGCTTTTCGGTGGGAAAGCGCCAGAGGGAGGAGGGGCGCTCCTAGTCTATTAGAAAGCTTGGAAATCTTTTCCGTGGCTGGCCTGCGACTGCGCAGTTCCCATGTGGGACTGCACAGAAGCCATGACAATGAACCCTTTTTATATCATCCCTCTGAAACTGCAGAGGTAGGGGTTGACATCTAGCACACAAGAATGCCCTCCTGTGACTGGGTATCTCCAATCGGATGAGGTAAGCAGCAGGAGAAACTACATATCTAGAAATGTCTGTGTCCTCTCTAGGTATTTCTGCAGCTCAATATCCCTCTGCTTCAAAGTATGTTTTGCCTGCTCATACCCCATTACCAAGACAGAGCAAAGGGAAGAACCCAAACTCTCCGTGTTTTTGACTACCTTTAGTCATATAGACTGTCATCAAGAAACAAGGGAGTTACGCCCTGAGGTTTCAAATTTAACTTTAACCAGAGATTGAAGGAAGCAAGGCACACCCTGGCCTCAACTCTTACCATTGCGAACCAGAAGGGTTAAGCTGACCATGTAAATTATAAAAGTACAAAATTTATTAGGGTGTACACATATTAAAATATATTTGGGTTAAAATTTTTTTTCAAGTATCAGACTAATAAAAGCATATCAAATATTAATACACATGATGGGTCAACACTTTCCAACTGAAGACCAAATGCGTTTAGGCCTCACAGGACCTTCCTCAGTGGTCAGTATTACAACATAGTATAGACACACATTCAAACATATGTATACAAGATCTTTAGTACACTTATATAAAGACCAGATGTTGTATCCTTATATGTTCGTAATTGTGTTACTGGTATTAATGATGGGCCATAGGTATAGCCATATCCATTGCAGTTATTCTGGTAAATGAGATTTCATAAGTCTGAATCTGACACACATTCAGACTTATGAAATCTCATTTACCAGCTGAAGATGGTAAAAGGCCGACTTAGCCGTGGCTGCCACCTGGGCCTCCATAGTTAATGAGGAGTCCAGGAGCACTCCCAAACTCCTAACCTCCGGCACTGGCACCAAAGGCACCCCATCGAAGGTAGGGAGAGGGAGCCCCAGCCCCGAACCACACCGACTCAGGCCCAGGACCTCCGTCTTTGCTGGGTTTAGCTTCAGCCAGCTCAGTTGGAGCCAACCAGCCACGGCTTACAACGCCCGGTGCAGATCTTCTGGGCTGGAGTCTGACTGGTCGCCCAACATCAGATAGAGCTGGATGTCATCTGCATATTGATGACACCCAAGCCCATACCTCCGAGCAATCTGAGCAAGGGGGCGCATGTAGATGTTAAACAACATCAGGGAAAGCACTGCCCCTTGAGGAACCCCACATTCAAAAGGATGTCTCCGGGACTGCTGTTCCCCTATCACCACCCTTTGTCCCCAACCTTGGAGAAAAGAGGCAAGCCACTGAAGGGCAAGCCCCTGAATCCCCACGTCAGCGAGGCGTGGGTCAGCAACTGGTGGTCAACCATACTGAACGCAGCCGACAGATCTAACAACAACAGTGCCGCCACACCGCCCCGATCCAGATGCCTTCTGAGGTCGTCAGTTAGAGTGAGCAGTACTGTCTCTGTCCCATGCCCCGGGCGGAAGCCAGACTGGAAAGGATGTAGGGCGGAAGTGTCATCCAGAAAGCCCTGCAGCTGTAACACCACCGCCCTCTCAATAAGTTTGCCCAAAGGTATTGCAGAATCAAATAATGATCTATAGTAGCTCTTCCCCCCATAAAACTGGCTTGTTCTTCTGCTATTTGACCTTCCTGCTCTAACCAACTTTTAAGTCTTTCTGAAAGATGACTAGCATAAAGTTTGCTGATAATATTAAGCAAACTAATTGGCCTATAGTTTGCAGGATTCTCCCTCCATCCCCTCTTAAAAAATGGAACTATGATTGCCAGGCCCCGGTCTTTAGGAATATGACCAGAAGAATCGCTTCTTGGCCTTCTGGCCAAGATCAAGTGTAGTATAGCACCCCACAAATGGATCCTGTTCACCAGCCTATGGGAAGGTGAAAAGAGGCGGTCAAGTGGACTTTCCTGGAAAGAGAGTTCCACAGAAGGAGCACCATAACCAGGAAAGCCCCAAATCTTTTCAAGAGCCCATCATACTTTAGACAGGGAGTGTGGGAGGGACAGTATTTAAAAGAAACCCTCTTTGAAGAATTTCAGTGCACAGGAAAGAAGATATAGAGAAAGGGGTTCCTTTAAGGCTGGAAAAGGGTGACAGAGACTGTTTAATTACTTTGGCACAACCACAGTTGAAACTCACATAAAGCTCAAGGGCCAGAGATGTTCAAAAATAGTCAACCACCCCTGGCAAGATCAAGGATTCCCAACTCATATTGTAAAAGAAGGGAACCTTTAACAATCTCAGTCATCTTTGATGGATGAAGTGCAATTATTGTGTCATATCACACCTGGAATTCTTTGTACTTTAAGTTTAATGTTCTTGGGAGGAAGGTGGCATGGTATAGCACAATCTCATCAGATCTCAGAAGCTAAGCCCTTGCTGCAGTCGCCATAAGTTAGTTGTGATGGTGGCATTTACATATTTTCCAAGTTCTTCTCCGAACAACCACCTGGGCTATCAAGCTCTGAATCTCAAATAACCAGTCCATCTTCCTAACATCAAGAGAGTATGAATTAGATATGGCTCACAATAAACATAGGTTCGCCATTCATTTTACCCCAAAGAGAGCACCAGCCAATCCAAC
This sequence comes from Gekko japonicus, assembly GCF_001447785.1. NCBI lineage: Eukaryota > Metazoa > Chordata > Lepidosauria > Squamata > Gekkonidae > Gekko > Gekko japonicus. The sequence goes on along the minus strand of NW_015166419.1, from coordinate 909,697 downwards.
TCCTTGATGACCCTGTGTGTCCACTTCACAGCTTCTAACCGTAGATGTAAAGCCAGTGTAAGTCTATCAAAAAGGATGTGTCAATCAGTCCTTATTCCTCAGTCAAGGAAAGAATATTCTGGACTTATCACTCCCCCTCACTATATACCAGCAATTATATTCCACTACAAGGACTGTTTTGACATTTTAAAAAGCTATGCCAACTCATTGTGTAAGAACTTCTGAAGAAACTGCTGGATAAGCAACTCACACAGAAGTTCAACCAGTCATCCCACCAACCTTCAGCATCTTGCCAATTCCCTGAAGTTGCATAACATGCAATAAATGAAAAAGCGCCATTTAACCTAAACATTGACACAGACCTTCGCTGTTTCCTCCTCTCTTCTGTAAACTTTTCACTAACCTTTGACACATTTCCCTTTTCTCCTCTTTACATTTGTTGAAAGCCAAACTATCTTTTTGAAACTATACTCTCTTCCTGTTTTCCACGGATAACTCCTTAGACTTCTGATTCAGCAGCTTGAAAAGACAGGGGGAAAGTATATTTAATGTGCACTTTATGATACCTTAAAGACTTAACTATGTGATTTTAACATCAACAGCGCATGTATTTAGGCAGAACTTGAATATGGGTTCATTTGGCTCTGAGTCAAGAATTCAAATTAAAAACTTGGCTCTGTGTTAAGAATTCAAGATCTTTCCCCCCCTGCTGCGCATGTACCCCACTGATGTATGCATAGCATCCAAGGAGGCTCTGCTCCATGTATCCCAGCCTTTTGAAGTAAGACTAACAAATCTGAGGAATACTGACCTGAATTTAGAATTTAGACCTGTATGTTTAGAATGGCTCTCCAAACTTACATGCACATTAATTTTAGGAACATGGCAGAAGCTCTTCTATTTCAATGGGGACAAATTGTGTTAATCCACCGTGACTCTCCACCAGAAAGCCAGACTATAAATGAAGTAAATAAATACACAAATTGCTGGCTTGTTTTTTTTAATCAGCATTGAAATTGTTTGATATTTCATTATTTCAAACTGAAACTTACATTCTTTTTTTGTATTTCTGAAAGAATGGTTTGATCTAGAACACCTGAACATAACCACTGAAAAATAATTTTAAAATATCACAGTTGTATAGGTTGATCTGCCACACATGCTTGGATACAACAGATCTATTAAAGCAAAGTGCTACTGAGATAAAAATTGTATTACAGGTGTCATGCTAGTCCCAATTCAGATGACACATAGCTTCTGTTAAAACATGCTTCTCTCCTACTTATACTCCCATCCCAATAAAATGTATCTGTATCAAACTGATAATATGAAACAGACTGAAATAACAACTTCCCCCAAAACATGTCTTCTAAATGCTGCCCAAATAGTTGCATGGCGGTGGATGGGAAAATGGTTTGTGATCATGGGCTTCTATCTAGGTAATTTCTTGGCCCCAAGTTTAGCTGAACCCAAGAGGCATTGGGGGGAAGACATAAAATAAACAGACTTCCACTTGCAACAGACTTTCTTACTATCTAGCTAACTTTTGCTCTATTCCCATGATCCATTCAAAACCTGTGTATTTTCTCTTTTCTGCATTAGATACTGGAATGCTCTCCCAGATACTGGGATGCTCTCCCTTATAAATTCAGGATTAAGTTGATTTTAAATTCTGGAATCATCTGCAGAGGGAAGCGATGCTGGCTTTTCCAGCAGGAGATAAGAATGATTTTATCCCACTTTGCAACATACTACTTCTCCAGAACCATTTCCACTTCAGTAAAACACTGAAGCAGAAAAGAGCTTATGTGCATGAAAACGCACCTCCCAGTTGCAGCTTTTCCATACATACAAAATTAATCCACAAGAAAACTAAATGGAACTATACCCTTTTAAACCCATTGATTTCAATGGACTTAGAAGGGCACAACTCTGTTTAGGATTGCACTGTAAGCCCCACTAAATAAGAGAGAAAAATCCCTTTCTCTACTATTGTTACATCAAAACTACACCATAAGGGATAGCTCAAGAAAGCCTTTGAATGCAAGGTCCTGACTCTGAGTAATGGCAAAAGCAAAAAGGTGCTTCTTTTAACTCCCCTAAATATGCTTAAGTGTTTTTTGTTTGTTTTTTGCAATCTTGATTAAGCTGCTCTGAATATCTGGGACAAAGTATCATGTTGGACATGGCCCCATATGAAAAGTTGCTGGAACCAAATGGAAAACACAGACATGGTCACAGCTGCCAAGCTTAAGTGCAATTAACTTGAGAGATACTTCTTTTCATTCTATCCAGAGCAATGCACCCAGCTCTTCCAGCACATTGCATTCATGGGAAGCCTGCAACATAACAAGGACTAAATGGGAAACCTCACCTCCCAAAAGGCGGCATTTGAGGTGTGTGTACATGTGGGGAGAGGGGGATTCACACCCCTTCCACTGCTGAAAACAGAGCAGTAAGCAAACAGAGTCAATCTCAGCTACACCTGGGATCATAAAGCAAGCAAGCATTATATCTCATGGACTGGCAAAAGAGTTGGAATTTAATTGTTATTGTCGCTTTTTGTTTGCAAGATTTGATTTACCAGAAAAAACCCTCTCAGAATCAAAAATACTATTTTTTTTAAGTACATATTGCAAAAAGCTGGGTTCATGGTATTTGCTTCCCTCATTTATTATAATTTGTTTGTCTTACAATTTTCCTCTCTATTCAGACTAAGAGTATATGTGCAGGAACTAACTTAGGAAATTAATACTTGCTTCATTAGGTCTATGCAGGGGTCATTTTGTAGAAAAAGAGGTGCAGGACCTCATTAGCATAACTCATTAGCATAACTTATTTGCATACGCCGCACCCCGACATCACCAAATAAAGGCAACACCAACTGCTCAGGCTCCACTGGACTGTTTTGGATTGCTAGCTGTTGGGGGGGGGACATGCAGATCTGTCCTCGCAGAGGAGGGAGAGCTTGTACCTGAATAAAACTTGGTCTTAAAGGTGCCACTGGACTGTTTTGGACCGGGGGCCCCGGGGGGGGGGGCTCTGCAGCTTACCTGACTGCTTCTTGCTCTGACTGAGGGCTGCTGGGAGCAGGGGGTGGGGCTTGTTGCATGTGCCTGCCCCCTGGGCTCTTTACTGCCAGAGCTCTGCTCCTGTGCGTTCCTGCAGGAAATGACCCCTGGGTCTATGTGATTTATGAATCAGCATCTACTGAAATCCTGAGATTTGCTCTGAGCAGGCTAGCCACTGTGGCAAGAGATCCTAAATGTGACAGCAAATCCGTAGCTTTTTGGTCAAACTAGGTCACCCATCGCACTACAACACTTGTGAAGCTCCCAGACAGTTCTTTATGCACAAACTGTGGGCACTGGGCCACATTCCATCCTCAGTTACATGTGTGAAGCCCCCCCAGGAACAAGACCCATTGCTCAGAATCTCACACAGTTTCACAAAGCATTCTGCTCCCCCTTTCTCTTCAAATCCTGGATGCCTAGAGGAAGAGGCCCTGTTGGGGCTCCACAGAGTTCTTTCCCACTATATAAATGTTACCTATAGGACTAGGAATCAGGGATTGCCATAACCAGAGCGGAGTAAACATATGCTAAAATGAAGTTTTCTCCTAAGGAAACATGATGGATGGGCTTTGCGCCCCAGGCATAACTTTGTGCCAATTGCCATATTTGGTGCCAGAAAGAATTTGGTTACAGCTCAAAGACTAACAATGATGGAGAATTTTTGCCTTTCACAAAACATGCAGACAGCATCACTTGCTGAAGCTGTGTGCTCTACAGGCACTTGGCTGCGATGCTCTTTGCCTGCACTGTGCTCGCTTCCAATGGTTAATCCCCTCGTCTGGTAGGTTCTGATCCTGAAATTTGCTTGCACTTCTAATACTGGCAGCAGCATCTTATTTTAATTTTTTTTTACTTTCATACCTAGGAGGCAAGTGGAAAGAAAGGAATAAATAGGAGGGTGCAGGAAAGAGAGTCAAGTAAGTAAAAAGACAGGGGTAAAAGATTGATATCTAAAAAACAGAAAATTAGAATTGGATCTCATGGGGCGGTGGGTCATGGCTCTGTAAACTGTGGGAAGCTGATATCATAACTGATTTTCAGAAAGACAATGGACTTTGGGTAACCCTCTGGTATCTATCAATTCCTGCAATTTTAATCCAGGTTTGGTTTTATGCAGCTCTATGGATCAAATCTTCACTATTTCCCAAGGGGCATTTCCATTTCCGTTCTATTTTCTCTCAGTGTCCAACCCGACAGCTGCTTTGTTCAGTTTAATTTTATTATTATGCCCTGTTACAGCCGATTAGAATTCTTTCACATTTGATCTGTGTAAAAATGAAGGGGGGGGGGGGAACCCAGTGGAGACATGCAAGAGCCTTTGAAGGGCTGAGGGAAAGGACAGCTCCTGAAGAGGAATCCTAATTCAGTATTAAAGAGGGATGTTGGTGAAGTTATGTGGGCAGCAAAAAGAGGAATGAAGAGAACAAGAGGTACAGCACAGGTTTATTTGAAAAGCAAGCGAAATACAGGGGGAAAGGTAACCAACAATTGCTTCACCAAGCCCCCAATATGCTGCAACCATTAATCGAAGGAAGGGAAAAGGCTCCAAGGAAACGATAACAGTGTTTTTTAAAAAATGATTTCTCAAAGACCCAGTGATGGTCCCAGAAAGCCATCACTGCTTGTGGAATTCCTACAGGTCCTTTTAATGTTCTCTGATCACACAGGTTTTATAGATTTCAATACATTGGTTAAAGGAAGGAGCAAGTTCACTGTGGACAGCTAAAAGCCCTGCCTTACCCCCTTCTCTGAAAAAACTATTACTTATACACAGCGTAAGTGTGAAAGAATAAAAAGGAATAAACTAAAAGGAAGAAAGCATAAGAGAGCTGATATGACCAAGAAGAATACAAAACTGAACAGCAGCGCTGAGGGGGCTCACTGAGGAAAGATGATAAGGGCAGATGAATGAGGCAGAAATCAATACAGCATGAGAGGTGATGGGGGGGGGGGGAGAAAGGTAGATGAGCAGCACAGACACATAGGAAAGAATGAGCGTCTGTTCTCACATTGCATTTCCTTACACACAGCTTCATACTCTCGTACAATGGCTGTGTGTTCTTTAATGTGTGGGAATAGCGTCACCAGGATATATATTATCTGCTGCCTGCACCTGCTTCCTCACAGACATACCCACAACCACACACACACACAAACAAAGACACTCTTGCAATGCAAACAGTTCCTTGACAAAGTATTGTAGAGGGATACGCAATTAAGGTCTGTGTTTTGGGTCCCTATGTACTCAGCTGTGGCCCTACATCCGTGGAAATGTAATATAAGAATCTGCCATTGTGCAGCCTTAGGTGGTAAAATTGGGGTAGGGAGAGAAAATAAGGTTAATAGAAGCATGAAAAGACTGAAGGAAAAATTAAAATGAGTCATTCAAGCTGCAATCTTATGCCAATTTACCTGGGAGCAAATACCACTGAAATTAGCAAGGGCTTCCAAGTAAGCTTGAAGAAGCAAACTGGGAAGCTATGGAGAAGTCATGGAGAAAAATCCTTTGAGAACAAATGGAAGGTAAATAAGAAAATGGCTAAGTGGGAAACATCATGATGGAGGAATGCAAGTGAAAAGAAAGAAGAAAAAGAAAAAACACAGGAATACAGAGAAGGTGAGAGAGTAACTAGCAGAATAATAAGCAAGTAACTGAAGCTTGAAGGGGCTAATGGGGTGGGTGTGTAGGAAGGCATAACCTACAAAACAGCAGATGGGATGTTAAAAAAATGAAGAGGTAAAGAAAGCAGGTACAATCTTTAAAAAAACCAACAACACATAAGTTCGCAATACAGCACCAAGTAGTATACTCAAACCAGCATCCTCTGTGGAAATGTGAGAGCTGAACAAAAACAACTTTACGTCCACTACAGAAACATGCCACAAGGAGCTGCAATAATCTCCAGTGGCTTTGAAAGGGAGAGAGATGCACTTCAGAGGTTAAGGCTACAAGCAGGACACATCATACGCCTGTAACTTATACCTGGTAAAATCATAAAATAACTGTTTATACATATTTCTACATATGCTTTTAAGCAAAATTAAGACCTCTAATCCATATATGCTACTGCAAACACAGAACTAAGTTATAAATTATTATTCTAGAGTGAATTCATTCAGAATGAAAGGATGGGAAGGACATAAACAAAAATTCAAGAGTGGCAGCCCTATTACTTTGCTGCAACAAAACACGCACACAAAAAGAGTGTGAGTCCACTTTGTCAGAGACATGAAATGTAGTTATCTATACCCTGGAGAGAGAAAAAGGAAAACAAAAATAAAAACAATGGAGTGAAGAAGCAGCAAAATGTAAGAGGTACATCTAAATTTGTGACATTTCCATACAAGGCTCAATTGTATATAGCTGTTATCTACTGAGAAGTGTCAGATTATACTATTTGCATTTCATTGCCTTTCAACCTCTGCTGTTTTTTAAACTTCTTCCCTGTGCTAATATATAATCTGCCAACTGAGGCCACACTTCATGCTGCTAACAAAGCAAGCGGCAGTCCGCCACAGCTTCTGACACAACAAATGCCAGTCTTTTAAGGCGCCATAAGTCTCCTTGTTCTTTTAGCAAAAAGGATGAAGCGCTCTGCATAGAAGCCTGGTTTCAGTTTACCAAGGTTTGGCCATGGAATATGCACACCTCTTCCCTCTCCTCACAAATCAATAACTACATATATGTCAGAGAAGGGCTAAGTGTTTTTTTAGGTGAGGGAGAAGAGCTAGCCAGTCTTTACAGGGCAAGTTCCTGGCAGGCCCTACTGGGCTATTGGCAGCTGGGGAAAGGTGAGCTAAGGGCCAATGCCGCACTCAGGTTAGACCCAGCAATGAGGACTTAAGTCCTCCCACTATGCAAGCCAATTGTTTTTATTTTTAAAACAACAATAATGAACATGTCCACTTAAGATTTTTGTTAAGGGTTCTTTACTAAATGGCATGTGTTACAGTGCAATCAGATGGAGGGCTATTCAAGTCTAAAACCATTGAAATCAATGGGCTTAGACTGGAGTAACTTTGCATAGGATTGTGCTGTCAAGCTAGAGCAGATCTGGGAAGGGTAACATTGTTATTATGGTTCCAGTTTGAGCCAATCAGGCCCTGCAGCAGCAAAGGGGGCCTTCTGTGTCGCTTGTTCCAGGGCTCTTTTTAAACGTTGTGCTCTGACCCTGCTCCAGGCCCAGCATCTCTCCCCAGAGTCAGATTTTAGAGTGTAAATTCCTCAGGGCAGAGATTAGAATTCTTCAGGAGACTATCGGGAGCTACTGCACTTGTGGATACCATTAATACCACTACCAACGCTAATATGAATGACATTGCGTTATCTAACCATCCATAGACTTTGTGGAGCAGGACCTTCCCACTTCCACCTCCTTCTGCAGTCTGCTGAGAGCCCCAAAATATTGTTCTTGGAGGTCAGTGGGCCCTTAGAAACAGCCCAAGAGGGAAAGTGGAGGCTTGCAATTGGGAGGGGGGGGGAGAACAGCAGAAATCCTCTTCCGCAAGGGGAATGTCATGGGCTAGGAATATTGCTCCAGTACCACCACTAACACAAGTAACTAGCACCACCCCAACATTAATAATCACCCATAATGCCATCACTAATGTCACTGGTGGTAATACCCCACTAGGAACACCCCAATACATTGAATGCTAATGCCACCCCAATATTAATATTCAAATACCACCACAAACACAATTAAGGCAAATACTACCTCACCACTAACAGCAGTCCAATACTACTTCTAATTATACCCCAATACCATAATTAACTCTAACACCACCACCAGTAACATCTGCCAAACCTCCACAACTCAGATAACAGTAATGCTTCCAATACAGCCCCTAATGCACTAATACAACCACCCAACACAATCAACACCAATACTCCTGGTAACAATACTCCACTAAGCCCCACCCCAACACAATGAACGCTAACACTGCCGGTAATAACACCCGACTAAAGTCACCCCCACTTCGAATTAACCACTGAGGGGGATGAGCCAACGCCTGAGGAGAAGGGAGAAGGCAGAGAGGGAAAGGGCCTCGACGCGCGGCCATGAGCAGCTGCCGGGGTCGCCCGCTTCCTTCCTTCGCTCTCACCTCCTTGATCTTCAGCCTCCGGGAGCGGAGCTCGGGGTCCTCGGTGCCGCCCCTCCTCCTGCCCAGCACAGGGTGGCGGAGCCTCTGCCGGAAAGCTTGGTAGTCAAAGCGGAACGGGGCTCGGGTCTGCTGCCGGGGAGGGTCGGCGGCGGTTCCCGCGCCGGGCGGCCCCTGTGGGCGGCGTTGGTGGCGCTCTCGCTTAGACGAAGTGGCGGCGTTGGCGGCTGCCATGGCGGGCGGGAGTTTGGGGTCCCTGTGGAGCTGCGGAGGCGGGCTGAGGGCTGCATGGCGGCGGCGATGGCCGGGGTCGGAGCCCGGAGGCGGCGGCGGCGGGGGGGGAGAGCCGCGGCTCAGGTCCGGGTCTGCACCGCGGCGGGGCAAGAAGAGGCGCCTGAAGCGGGACGAGTCCGGCAAGAGGAAGAGGGCCCCGAAGCAGAGCGTGAGCAGGCCCGAGAGGAAGAGCAGGACGACGAACTTGTGCGGCAGCCGCAGACCCAGCGCCGACGGCGGCCAGCCCGGCATGCCCGGCAGCTTCCGCAGCAGCAGCATGGGAGCGCCGCAAGGCCGGCCGGATCCCAGGGGGAAGGCTCCGCCGAACGAGCCGTCGCCGCCACCACCGGACCTGGAGAGAGGATGCAGACCTGGGCGAGGCGATCTGAGCAAGCTGCACCGGATCAAAGGAAACGGGAGACAGAAGCAAATGGGCTCGAGAAAACGTCAAGATGGGGTGGCGGCTGCTTTTTTTGCAAAAAGCAAAATAACCACAAGTGTCCGGGTTCCTTAAGTGAATCCAAGCAGAGAAGGACGGGGTGTCAGATGTCCTTTTTAGAGTCGCAAAAACGTCAAGGGGCAGTTGCCAATATTGGGGGGGGGGTATTTCTTAAAAGGAAAAGTTGGGGGGGATTTGCCCCACTTGACTTACTGCCGTTTTTAGATATCCTGGGGTAAGCAGATGACACGTGTCTCTGTTGAGACTGGACAGCGGAAGCAGCAATACGGACACAGCAAGCAAACGAACCGCTCTTTTTTTTTCCCCCCCTGGTCCCCCGCGCCTCTTTGCCCGAAGTTCCAGCCCGCCGAGCAGAAGCTGGCCTGGTCGCTCCTCGGGCTGGGCACGAAGTTGAGGAGAAGTTGTTGAGCGAGATGCTCAGTGGGGAAAAGCAAGATATTCGGCCACCGCCTCTTCCTTCCTGCCTGCACACCCGTTGGCGAAGAGGAGTTTCCCTTTTCTGGCAACTGCCTCCTGGGGTCCTGAGATAACAGATGGGAGGCAGCAGCGCGGTCCAGACAGAAAGGGGCCTGGATCTTCTTTTGTGTGTGTGTGTTTGTTTTGTACCTCGTCCACGCCTTACTCCCTTCCCTTCTGCTGGTGCTAGCAGGCACAAGGGGTGATGTTTTCAGGCTGGTTCAGGGGCCGATCCGGATGGGTGATGGGTTCATGATGCAGCATTTCTGCAGGCAGAGCGGGGGGGACCGGAGCTCCACGCTCCACACGAGGTACTGATGCACGCAGCCTGGTTCGGCGTGTCCCACCACGGCGTCCTCCGCACAGCCCTCCGCCGCCAACCTCTCTCTGTCCCCCATCCACTTCAGTCCGGGCTCTCTCTTCCCGGACTTGCCATCAGCTCGCGTCTTCGGCCAGCCGCATCCTCGAGACTTCCCGGATCGGGTGTTTCTGGCAATAATCGGTCGGCTGTTTAGGGAAAAACCGGGCATTCACCTCCTCCTCCCTACTTCCCAAGAATGGGAGGATCCACACAGCCAGGAGAGGGATTGGAGGGAGCAGAGGCACGCACACACAAACTGTGACAAGGCTCTAGCGGAGAGCCCTAGTCTCACTCATCTCATCCCCAGAAATCGCCTGTGTTCAACTAGGGGTCGCGAATAAATAATCCAATGCAGATTGGTTTGTTTCTTTTGAATCGTCACATATTTAGCTTTCTTCGGCTTTACGACCACTTGGCCAATTTCATCCGGACTTTCTGGGTTCCTCCTCCTCCCCAGAAAAGAAACGATTCACAACTCCCCCCCCCCTTATTATTGAGTAGAAACGAGCTGCTTCTAAAAAAAATCCCAAAGCGCTAGAGAAGGTTTACAGCTATAATCTGGATTTCATGATTCTTCTTTAGAAGGGCACACACAAACATATTTCGGTACACTGTTTAGCTGGACGGCCAGTTCTGGGCTTCTTCCATCTTCCTCTCCGCTTCTCTGTCTGTTTCTGGTGTCTCAGGCAGTGAAATCGAAGCCTGGCTTCCGACTCTCGCTATTGTCTGGTGCACTGAAAAAGCAGAGGACGGTTTTTGGTTTTTACGCCTTGCCGCGCTGTTTCCCGCCGGTGCAGCTAAGTGCCCTTTAAATAAGGAGAAGAAAGGGCTGCTGCCAGGCAAACTCTCCAGGGGTGGCGGCCCTCTTCAGAGCATCTCTCGCTGCCCATCAAACAATTAAAGGCTTGTCACCATCTAAGTGCATCAGGCTTATCAAGCGCAATTACCACCTTCTACGAGCACGCTCTTCAGACAAGCAGCTGCTGCCCGGTTGCATCTGTCCTGGTACGCTAGCGACAACACCAACCGACCCCGCCGCAGCCCAGCGCTTACTGCGACAGCAGAGCCTCCCGTTTCAGACAGCTCCGCCTTCTCCAGCAAAGCCGCGCCCCCATGCCTGGAGACCGCGCCTCGCTCACGCGGCTATCCCCTTTAGGCCACGCCTCCTTCCTGAGGTCGATGCTCGGCAGAGAAGTACGGCGCGCGCAACCATCGTCTAGGTTAGGTGTGCGCTTCCCCCCCCCCCCTTCTGCTATTGGTCCGGTAGCTGGGGACTTATTGGCGCTCCCGTGCTGTCTCTCAAGCACGAGCCTCCCTCCTCCCGCATGTGTTTATTACAGAGCATTTTCCAATCGCGTACTACTGGTTGTCAAGCCTCTCAGTTTTGATTGGCTGGAGATGTCCGAGATCGTAGAGGGGAGAAGGCTCTGGAGGTCCCCAGGAAGGTGATGGTGCTTTGCTCGTGTAGCATTGCAGAGGGGAAGTTGCTCCGGTATCGTCTGAAGGAGTCAGACACGTGCAGCTTCTGTAAATGCTGCATCATTTTTATGCCTTACCCTCTGGCCTAACAAAAAGGTTTCTACCAAGACCAACAAAGCTTTCAAGCAAACTTTTGTTGGTCTTAAAGGTGCCACTGGACTCTAAATTTGTTCTACTGCTTCAGACCAACACGACTGACCACAATCAAGTTACTTTTATTTTATAGCAACAAAATGAGGTATTTACATTTCCTCCTTAAGGCCACATTACAGCAGTTCAGTAACCCCACAGGACAAGCAGGCAGAAAGATTAATGAAAGCATTCACAATTAATCACTTTCTGGCTAGACACCTTCAGGCTAGCAGTATCTTTCTCATCCCAGTATAAACCTTCATGGGCTAGTGCCCATTTACTCAGGTGCTATTGTAGGACAACCCTAACCCCCAGACACTTTTTGGCCATTGCCTTACTAAGTCCCTATAAGGCTGGAATGGTGGACCCCGAACTGCCCTTCTTAAGTGAACAACCTCCTGCTCTCGGGACTGGATCAAGATACCGTCCTCCACATGCAAGCCCAGGAAGGGACCCAGTGTTCTCTAATGTTCCCAGTGTTCTGAAGGCAAGGTAAAAAGTGTAATTACTGACACCACTGAGAGTTGCAATGAGTCAAATTATGCTTGTATGATATTAACTGCTTGGTACCAATTAGAGACTCTTTAATGTGTAAACAATATGTGATGTCATTTGGGGTATATGGCAGAATACAGTTTTGGAATTGCTGAGGTGCTAAGGCATTCAGGCCTGTATTCCCTGTTTTCAATGCAATTAAACAGGTATTCATCTAACTTGTTGGACTCTGACTGTGTGTTTCCAGTTCGGCACGGGAGCATGCAGGCACAGATTTCCGCATCACTATGGTTAAGACACTGAATTGCAAGCTGTGGAAGGTCAGTAGTTCAGCAGTTCGAGACCCGAGTTGCTGCATGACGGAGTGAGCTCCCGTCTCTAGTTCCAGCTCCTGCCAACCTAGCAGTTCGAAAGCAAGAAATTGCAAGTAGATAAATAGGTACCACTTTGGTGGGAAGGTAACAGCGTTCCGTGCGCCTTGGTGTTTAGTCATGCCGGCCACATGACCACGGAAACATCTTTGGACAGCGCTGGCTCTTTGGCTTTGAAACGGAGATGAGCACCGCAACCCTAGAGTCGGACTCGACTGGCTTTCGAGCAAGGGAACCTTTACCTTTTATGAAGGGGATCCTTCCTATTCTCTCTTTTTCTGTGCAAGACTTTCACATCAGGTTGATGGACTTACACTCCATATGACTAAATGCAGTGGCTTCCATGGTAATATAATTGCAGAAGGGACAGCCGCACAACAAACTAATCATGTAATTATTACCATGGATGGTATTGCATGTAACCCTATGAAGTAGAACTCCATTGTTCTTGTGGCAGAATGGGCTTGTGTCAGCTGGTGGGCCCCGCTCTGTCCACCCCTCCTTTGCCTGACCCAGCACCTGAAGGGGCAGGTTTTCTCCAATGCCTCCGGGTACTGCCGCCGCCACTGTCCCTGTCTTGGGCTCTGGTCAGGCAGGACAGTCTCCTAACCTCCCTCCGGTGTCACTAGGAACCCACCACAGGGCTTCCTGGGAATCTGTGGGGCTCCACTAGAGAGTTGGCAACTGGCCATTTCCCTCCCTTTTTTCCCCATTGGGGATTTCCTAACCCACTCCTAGCATGTCCAAGCAGCTGGGGGAACTAATGGTACAGAGGGACTTTTCGCTGTCAACAGTTAAAGGATTTATTCAAAGCTCTTAACTATCTACAGGCATATCAAACGTGAACGGAAGAAACAAACTGAAGGTGACAAAACCACTCCTCTCTCCCTTCTCTAAACTCATGCCCTATCTAGATGGTATGCAGGGCAGGCACATTACTTCATTACTTTGGAGAAAGTTGGAAAGCATGTCTCCCAAAATGACCTCTGTCTCCTGCAGACTCCAGGACAAGACAAAAAAGTTGCCGAACAAGTTCAATATACTTATGCAAAATATTAGTAATTTAATACATGTTCTTTTTTGTTTCAGTAGCTGCACATCCAGAGACCGAAGTCCCAACAAGATGAACTTGCTCGAGATTTTAGCTGTTCATTTCGACCAAAGTCTTTGTCACATCTCCTATCTCTCCTCATATATAATTGAATAGTGGGTGCCAAAGTTCTAATTCTAAAATGCACTCCATTAGTGTATGGCTGATGGCACTGCTCCTCAGCATATATCGCCACCAATCAGAAGGCACAGCCCGGGTCCCGCCCACACCACAACTGCTGCGACAGCCTGGTCTTTTGCATATGGAAGCTGATTGGACTTCAGTCCATTCCACACCTCAAACTCCCCCCCCCCCGCAAGGCAGTTGGGATTTTCAGTTGCATAACATACCTCATAGGGGAGAGGAGAATGGGTAACAATGGTTACCACTCTCCAGGTGAGGGCTACAGATAACTCAAACATACAAATGCTCTTCAGGTAGCAGAGATCAGTCCCTCTGGAGAAAACAGTGGACTCTGTCATTAAACCCTGCTGAGGTCGCCACAGGAAAGCCAGAGCACTCTCCCAGAGCCTCTTTCTAGATCCCGTTGTATTTATTTCCGCAACGGGCATTATTTCTAGTTAAAGATATAAAGTACAAATGACTAAGGGAAAACACTTCTAGAGTAACAGTAGCACCCTTTCCCAATAAAAAATCATTTACATACAGTTTGTAGTCATTCTTTCTGTTCACAAAGTCAATTCTACAATACAAAATGTTACAAATTCTGTGATTACAAAAATACACAATTTCTCATATTACATTATTTCTCATAATACAATAGTGGCTATAACACAGATAAATCAATTATTTTACTAATACAAAATTCATTTGGCTTCTTACCACAAGTGGCTGAACACAGCTCCCATCTGATATTAGAATTTTCGGATAACAAATCTTAGTCATATACACACAACTGACTATTTAAATAAGATCCAACATCACGTGGTATTTCCTTCAAGGAGGCCATCATATCATTTGAGTGACAGTGCCTCTGCTGATATTACAAATGATCTTAAACAAAGAGAGCATCAAATATATACATAATCATTAAGAAAGTTCAAGCTTAACCAAACATAAGGTACTGTGCAAAAAATTCTATTTACCTAAAAAACAGGATAATTCCATAGCTGCATTAAGACCAGTGGGCTGCTCTGTCCCCAATCTAAAAGTCCACCACGCTTCTCGTTGTAACAATATTTTTCTCAAATCCATGATGTTATAAGGTTTATTCCTCACTATTTCCAGAACTAGGCATTTAAAATCACTAGAACTATGATTTGATTCCGTGAAGTGCTGGACCATTGGGGCTGTGAGACAACGATTTTTAATTTTAGATTTATGCTCTAAAATGCGAGTTCTTAATGATCTAGATGTTTGACCAA
>NW_015166419.1:889581-894369 GCF_001447785.1 Gekko japonicus | reverse complement strand
GGGGATGATGGGGCAAAGAGTCAAGTAACGGGAGCAGAGTCTCCCTGTCCAGGGCTGGCAAATGTAAGCAAAGGGACAAAAAAAGGGGTTGTCCATGCTAAGATAGCATCGCGCCTGTGTGCAAGGAGGTCCCAGGTGGCATAAAGTGAATGTCAGACTCAGGCATCTGGCATCAGAGCAGGCTGACTGAATCGGTTGCATTGTTCATCCTTGATTTACGCTGCCTGTATTCTGTATTCTTATCACTGTCCTCGCCTGCCATTGCATTCCTAAGGGGGGGGAGTGTGTAGTTGGTTAGGGAGGCTTGCTTGGTAATTTTCCTAAGGGTCCCCAAGACATCTTTCACACGAGAAATTTCCTTGGAGAAGACTGTGCCTGGCTAGATAATGACTGTATATCTTTCAGAGTCACTATAGTAATGCTGATGTAGGTGTGCATGGAATTTTGGGGTTTTACCTATATCCTGCCTTTCCCCTCCTTTGCAAATTAGTCCTAACCCCCCCGATATTTTTTCCGGGTTTTTAGATTTTTGTGTACACCTGGGGACTGCCCCAAGTGTGCACAAACATCTCCCTCCCCCCCCAGGTGCCCCCGATGTGCGGAAATAAGTATCCGCACGCAGGGGGCGCCTTCAGTATTAGATATATAGATGGGGTTTTGAATATATTAAATGGCAATTCGCAAATAGGGAGCAATAACCTTTGTATACAGGAGTCCTGCTTATTCCAGTAATCCCAGAAATAGATGCAGAGACCAGATTTTAGTGAAATGGTTTCTTTACTGAGGAATATGCACACATACAAATAAACACAATCACACAATCAATACAGTACTAAGAAAAATAGACTGAAAGGGTACAGAGACATTCGCTTTAGCAGGAGTTCATTGCTTGGGCAATACTGACCTGTCCTGACGTGATGAAGCAATCCTTACAGCGGAAAAATAAGGGAGACTATAAGGGGAAAAGGGTCATATTCTGAACTGGCAGAACACGTGGAGAGACTCTGGGCAGTGCTTAAACCAAGAGTCTGCAAGGTAGGATGGGGTCACGTAGAGAGGGGGGGGGGGAGAGAGAGAGCAAAAACTGGTTTCAGGAGGATGGGGGCTTAATGGTTGGGCAATATTGATTCCATTACTACTAACAGTGGCACCTTTAGAAGCCAATAGCAGAAGCAGCCAGGGTCGTTGGTGTTGATGGCCTGATGATCGCTCTGGGTGTTGGGCTTGGCAGGTACGTGTCAGTTGGCTAATCCCTTTATGCAAGCAGTTCTTTTGTTATACTGGGCAGCATACATGCAGTATCTGGCGAAGGTGGTGGTGGGGAGATGTGCCTGTGTGCTGACAGAGGTTTCTGTTCATGGAGTCTCTGTGGAGATGTTCATGTTTCCTTGCATTACATGGCATTAATGTACAGCATGCTTTTACTGGCTTCTGTGTGCTGTTCGTGGCCAGGGTGCTTGGCTCATCTCTGCTGTGGCAGGTAACCCATGGATCCATCCTTAGTCTGGCACATCATCTCAGGGGGAGGCTTCCCTCATCTGGGCGCGTGTTCACAATCCAGGTAGTTGGCATCAGCTCGTGGTCACCGCACATTCCACTTGCCTTGGCACACTTATTGCACAGTCCGGTTATTAAGTCATAAGTCCATAAGAGTATTATAGGCTTCTTGCAGGGCAACAACTTCCCCCTCCCTCCCACCTCCTCCCATTCCCCCTTGCTTACACTCTCTCTCTTTCTCTCTCTCTCTCTCTCACACACACACACTAGCCCAGGACAGCTTCCTGATGGCTCAAGCGAGGAGGGGCCCGCATCCCCACAGCCTGGGATGGGTGAAGCCACCTCCCCCACTGCTTCTTGGTGTGCATGCCATGGCCACACTACTGGGACTAGGACGGACCTCCTATCTACCTTCCAATTCAAATATTGGCAGTGGCAAGGGGCCAGCGCAGCAGCAACACACGGCTCTCCTCCAAGTCTAAACTCAGCTAGGCGATGGCGGCTCAGCAGCTCATGCAACCTGCCCTGGCCAGAATGAGGGCGGCTGGGAGCTGGGGGCATCTTTTGAGGCAAACTGTCGGAACTGACTGAGACCAATCTGAACAAGACTGGTGAAAATTAAAATGAAGAGCTGTGCGGTAGCTTTGGAGAGCGGGGGGATCAGTGCGCTAATGCAGGCTAGGGGAAACCGCCCCAAACATGTGATAACTGTGAGTCCTATAGTAGCTATGATGGCTCTAGCCTTCCGACTCTAGGCATACCATAGAGAGGAAGTGCTAGAGCATCACCCCTGACACCATCATTTCTCCCCCCACTGCCCAATTCTTTAAAAGCAGGGAAGGGGTTCTCAGATTGGGATCCTCCGCTCCCACCTGGGGCCTGCCTGGCAAGCCTAAGGTGAGCCTGACTTCCTTCTTTCTAGCCCAGAGGAACAAACCCAAAAGGGAAAGTTTTAAACTCAATGTTTCCTGGCACTGGTTGCCCGGGGAAGGCCCGTGCCCCCACATCCCCACATAGTCTACGCCTATGATCAAAGCCCAGTACAAATGATCATTACTGTCCAATATAAAATGCTCCTTGGGCAGCAGATTCTAAGTTGAGCTGGATCCAGGCATGATGGAGGGGTGCTTATCTGTTTCCTCCTCAGCTTCTGATACCTCATTGATAGAAACTAGAAAGTGGAGCTAGGGGCAGTTCACAGCTGCACCCCAGCTGACAGAGAATGCCTAGCTTCCTGCTGGTATCCTCAGCTGGAAGCTGGAGCCTCACATGTTCAAAATGCAGAAGAAGGAAAGATAAAGGTTTGGTGGCCAGAGTTCAGAAAGCCAGTGTGGTACAGTGGTTAGAGTTGGGGGGGGGGGTAGAAACGATGTTTGTCTACCTTAGCCACTCTAAGGGACGTACCAAAGAAAAGAAAGTCAGTCTGGTGTATCTTTTAGTTATGCTTTATTGATAATAAAGGGAGTCAAATCAAACGAGCTCCCAGAACATTCTAAACTGTTTCATTTTATATGCCCTACCTCCGACTACAAAGTCCCTCCTTCGTCCCTTATAGGCCAGAGAGCAAAGGTTACATTCTTTCAGACCACCTATTTCATATCAGTTCGTCCCCCTCCCAATCATACATTTATATACATTGCATGTGCATTTAAATTAGCTAATTAAGTATTCGGGGTGGGCTAAATAATATTAATGAAGGTATTATGTGTGCATGGTTGGTTAGTGCTGTATTTCGCCAAGGCCATCTTGGCTTGTTCACATCCCCCCCCTCATCTTATCTTTAGCCTTGCAACTGTGTTTTGCCTTTTCAGACAGACTACAATTCTGTATTGTTCCTTACCTCATAGCTGCTTCATTACCTGAATTGTTCCTTAGCTCATTTCAGCTCATTTTAACTATTTCACTTCCCTCAATCCCTACTCTTTTATTTTTACCTGAGCTGAAGCACTTTCCATATCCATTAACATTAACAGTATCTGCTCTTCTCTCCTTGTAGGCTTTGGGATTATACCTTGAAAAATTATTATTATTATTATTATTATTATTAATAATAATAATAATAATAATAATAATAATAATAATAATAATAATAATAATAATCTTAGTAATCTTTCAATTTATTAATCGCTCAATCCTGCAGAGCTTGCTGGCTCTGAGCGAATTACAATTATTCATTCACGCGGAACTAACAATGATTTATGGGGGTAAGGGAGGACAACATATATCTTTTAATCACACACATTCACAGTCGGCAAGGGTTTGTTCAGCTGCAGGGTCAGACGTGTTCCGTCGGCATATTCACTTTGGCTTGGCTAGATGATGTCAGCTTCTTCAGGTCTTGCAGCGCCGCACTGCCACCACCTGGCCGGAACGGCCCATTACAGGCTTCTCGGAGTTGAAGAGATTTTTTTTTCTTAGGCTTTCAATCTTGTGAGCTGAGCATTCCGGTCGCCGGCTAACACCTCCCCCACCGGGGGGGGGTTTGGTGTGCCCACCCTCTCTAAGGAGTAGTACCCATTTTATCTACTTGCCGAAGCTTTTCAGCCGCTGGGTGGATAGCGAGCTAGGGACAAGGCTGGTAGTTCACACCAACACGGGGCTAGAACTGACAGCCATACTGTTCAGCTCAGATGTTACTAACCAGAGGATAAATCCTCTGTGCCACCGCTCCCTGGGTATTAGTAACGGCAAGCATTGTACACAGCAATAACATCCTACTGAAATCATTACTACTACTAAGAAAACTATTATCCCTTTGATTAACCAATGCCAGACCCCCTTTAACCATTGTAACCAACTAGGTAGGTTGATTTCCCACCAATTAACATGATTTTCTGTTACTTTATGAAATACTGGCACTGCTTCTTTTACTCGGTTTATTACTTTTCCCACTGTGATCCACATAGAAACAGCACTTGAAATACCAACGACATTAATATACATATATTTTAAACTGTGCTTCCCTTGCATGGGATCTGCTCCTGATGGAAAAAGGTTAAATTGAAGTTTTCTTCCCCACAAAGGAGGGGCTGTATAGCATTCCTACACCCAGGCTTTCAGTTCTTGTAACGAAGGCAAGATGGCAGAACAGCCAGGTAAACAAGTTAATTATGATCATTCATTATTTTATTTCCAAGCAAGGAAAATAAAATTTCTTTCCCTCTTCCTTGGATTATTTCTCCACAGCCTGCAAATGGGAGGATGTGTGGCTTAACAGAAAGCTTGGGTAAGGCTTGGAAACCTGGAGGGGGGGGGTGCGGGGGGAAACCCAGAGATGAGGTCCAGGGATAT
>NW_015166419.1:887577-889546 GCF_001447785.1 Gekko japonicus | reverse complement strand
GTGAATTTTTAAATGTTTTTTTTCTTTCCCCCAACAGTTGCGGAGAAAGGACACCTCAAACCTGCACTTTCCGCTTTCTTTCCTTTCTGCTTACCATCCCAAAGTACCACTAAACACTTTTCATTTCCTCTCTTTTCCATACACAATTTTTAAAAAACCTGTACTGAAATCCATTTTACCTAACTATGACAAACTTGCTCCTTTCCATCAAATGGGAGTATATAATCGCAAAAAGATACAGAGGTGTGGAAAGTAAGAAACACCTTGCTCTGTATTTGGGAAATGCTTGGAGGTTTTGGCTTTTCTTTTTCCAAAAAGTTTGTGCAACAGATTCCCATGGCAACATAGATACATTACATCCCCTCTATTTCCTGATGAAGCCCACACACCAGGATCAACCTCTTTTTCTGCCTCTTCTGATAGGCTACACAACTTTACCCCCACTTGATTTTGCTCACAAATGATTACCATCCCCAATTTTCCTAACAAGTCCCTACCTGCTAGTTTTGTTGCTGCATCTGGAACATAAAAAAAATCACATAGGTGTCCCGGACTGATGGGACTGAGCCTGACCAGCAGAAGACTAAACACTGGAGCGGAAAAAGATTTTCCTCTTACTCCTTGTTATACTATTTGCAGTTAGATTACTTCCTTCAGGTTGATAGTTTAACATAAACCTCCCTGCCCCTGTATCCACTAAAAATACGACCTCCTCTGGTCCTACTAAAAGATTTATCAAGGGCTTGGCTCCTGAGTGGAAGGACCTAGAAAAAGAGGAATCCCCTGACCTCCCCTAGTCCTCAAAGGACATCAGGTTTGCCAGCTCCTTTTCCTCCTGTTTCTGGGGCATTCATTATCCCAATGCCCTTCTGGCTTACAGACTCTGTATTGATTTCTCCCCAATTTCTTAACACTCCCCTACCTTCCCATCTCTTTCCTCTACCTCCCTGAAGCATTCTTTGCATGCGGGACTGGAAGGCTTCTTCCCGCCCCCTTCCCATTACTTTTGGGCGAATTTCTGAGGTTCCCTTACCCCTAGGTCCCGATGCCCCATTCACCATCTGTACCATAAATTTTACTTCCTGTTTCTTCCTCTCCTCATCGACGTGTGTACACCTCCTGTGATTCTCCTAGCAGATCCTACACATCTCAGCCTTCCCAATTATTCTATTTTTGCAATTTGGTTTCCCCCACAAACTGGTATTTGAGCAAGGTTTGGTTTACAGGAGAATCAAAATCTTTCACTTTCCATATTTCCTTTAATCTCTGTAAACTAACATTCCTGGAGAGAACTGTTACAAATTTCCCTGTGGCCTCCATAGCTTGAGGCCATGAAGCAGCTATGTGCCTGGAACAATATGAGCTCTTTATGTGACGTTTTTATGGCAGGGTTACCAATCTCCCAACAGGAGAGAGACTTAAATCCTGTCCCTTATTTCCCTGCATAAAGGTTTTCCAAAGACTCTTCCATATATGATTAAATCCATTCTAACTAGACAAATATATATATACACCAAAAACAAACACGCTCTTAACTTTTATTACCTATTCCAAGAGTGTGTCCTTCCGTTTCTTACTCAATATACCTTACTCAAATTCACCTAGTGCTATTCAAAGTTATCAAATTTGATTTTCTCCTATCTCCTCTTTAACCACCTGACACTTTCTGTTTTCATTCCGGGGGGGGGGGGCTTGCATTCTTTATTGCCCCCTTCCTTTTCTTTTCTAAACCCAGCAGCCTTATTTATTTATTTATTTTTATTTATACCCCGCCCTCCCCGCATGCGGGTTCAGGGCGGCTTACAACCATATGGCACAAAGTGCAATAAAATACAATAAAACAGTTTAAAACAATTTATACGTGGGCCACGCCCAAGGATCCCGCGTGACTAAAACCCTCTCTCCATATTGCACATACCCTTTTCATTCCAGGGGAGGTTACTGTGGCCCCCTGATGTTATTTGCCACT
>NW_015166419.1:857397-886159 GCF_001447785.1 Gekko japonicus | reverse complement strand
CACCCCATCAACTTCCTCCAAGCTGAGCTGATTGAACCTTTCCAACCCCGGCGGAGCCGTGCAAGGGGCCTCAAGTTCACTTACTGTCTCAAGTGTAGCGGGGAGGTCGTGGCGGAGCGCTAAGACTTTATCCGCAAAATAACTCGCAAAAGCCTCGCAGCCGATGTCCAATTCCCTACAATTTTGTCTGCCCTGAGGCAGTGTTGTCAATGACCGCATTGTCCTAAATAATTGGGCCGGGCGTGAGCTAGCGGACGCAACCCTGGCTGCGTAGAAGTCTCTCTTCGCAGCCTTGACTGCCATCTCATGGGCTTTCATAAACGTCCTATAAGATGCTCTTGTCGCCTCGTCGCAAGCTCGGTGCCACCGTCTCTCTTGCCGTCTGAGCTCCTGTTTCATAAGCCGCAACCCCTGGGTATACCAGGGGGCCAGCCTAGAGCGAGGGCGCAGAGGGCGCCGAGGAGCGATCACGTTGATGGCCTTTCAACAATTACAGTCCAAATGCTTAGTACTTCATTTTTCCTTTTAAACATATCCTTTAGTAAACCATCAAATCTTTGCCTAAATTACACCCAGGAGAAGAAACCCCCCCCCCCCAACAAAAACAACCCACATGCCAGTCAAACATATAAAGTTGTCAGGTCAAGGCCTGGAGACTGTTCTGATAACATAAATTTTAACCTCCATTGCTGTCCCTTACTGCAATGTTTCCTTAAAATTGCTTTTGGGGACTAAAAACAACAACACAGAATTGCATTCTGCTCATCCTACCCAATAAGTGAATGCAAATAAAATAAAACAAGGGAACTTAAAGGCCAAAAGCCACAACAATAGAATGCAACTTTACATCTTAGAAGTAGTGAAGATTCTTTAAAAGAAAGTTCTTATGCCCATTCTAGACTTATATCAGGTGTCAAAGAAACAAGACACACAACTTCCAGCCTGACACACAATTTCCACTATGCAAAAGAATTTCAACAAGAGCAGACCAGAACATTGATCATTAAACATGCACTGAACAATGACATAAATAAAAATCACCAAGTGTTTGCAAGCAACCGACTCACTGCTCTAGCCTGTTGGGCAAGGCTGCGCAAAATTGCTCTTAGCAGGGCCTTTGTGATAACTAAGAAGAAGGAAAGAGGGGAAAAAATGCTCCAGCAGGGTGGGGTGGGGGGGAAATGCCCACTCTCCCCCCTTCTCTTCCAGAAACGGGAAGCCAGGAAGTCAGGGAGAGAGAGACTGACTACCATAAAACAATAAATCCACTCTATAGCATCCACTTTACAGAACAGCCACCTCCCGCAGGGACTGATCTCTGCAGTCCAGAGAAATTTCAGGTCTCCAGGCCATACCTGGAGACTGGTATTCTGACCGTTTCTATTTTGTCATGTACCACTGCAATTCCTTGATTAGGCAAGCCTTTATAAAGGGGAAAGTTTTACCAGTTTAACCATCTCCAGGTGAAGGGGAGCAGATATAAATGAGGGGAGTCTCCCTCCTTGTCCGCATCCTCCCTCATACTCTCAGAAGAGTGAGGGGTGGGGGGGGGGGGGGGTAGACAGGACAGGGGATCCCATCCAGAAACTTTATTCTTTTTATTCTGTTTAATCCCTGTTTTGAATTCCATTAAACCAGCCAGTTAGTTTTGGATTAGCAACCAGGCAGTGGCATATTGGGATTTTTTTTGCCCGGACCTCCTTTTATTAATATAGATCAGGGGTCATTTCACAGAAAAAGAGGTGCAGGAGCTCATTAGCATAACTTATTTGCATATGCCACACCCCCTGGCATCATTGGAAGTGTGTCAGAAGGCAACACCCACCACTCAGGCTCCACTGGACTGTTTTGGATTGCTAGCTATTGGGGGGGGGATGTGCAGATCTGTCCTCACAGGGGAGGGAGAGCTTGTACCTGAATAAAACTTGGTCTTAAAGGTGCCACTGGACTCTTTTGGACTGGGGGGGCCAGGGGGGGCTCTGCAACTTACCTGGCTGCTACTTGGCCTGACTGAAGGCTGCTGGGAACAGGGGGTGGGGCTTGTTGCATGTGCCCGCCCCCTGGGCTCTTTACTGCTGGAGCTCCGCTCCTGTGCGCTCCTGCAGGAAATGACCCCTGATAGAGGGTAAGCTTGCCAACTTCTAGGTGCGGCCTAGAGTTCTAGTATTATAATTGCCCTCCTAACTACAGAGGTCACTTCCCCTAGAGGAAAGGAAAGGTACCTTCAGAGGGTGGAGTCTATGTTCTCGCATCCCCATTGAGCTCCCTCGCCTCCCCAAACTCTGCCTTCCCGAGCACCACCCCAAATCGCCACGGATTTCTGAAGCTGGAGTTGACAGTACTAATGAGAACACTGCCCCCCCCACACCACAGTCTTGGTCTGAATTGGGTCCTGCGTGTCTAACTATTGGATTTTTATAGTATCTGGGAGCATCAGTCATAGAGCTCCCCAATGTCCCTCAGATACTAGGTGTCTGGAAATATCTTTCTCTGCCTAAGGCCCTGGAGGGCTGCGGCCAATCAGAATAGACAGTGCTGAGTTAGGGAGACCAGTGCTTTGATTTCATATAACGGAGCTTCATATATTTATATGTTCATATATAGTGGAATTCTCCAAAAGCCTCTAGGAATCGCCAAGCTCTGAACCCAGGAAGGAAGTTTAGACCTTTCACTTCCAAACCAGACATGATGTTTAGAATCGTGGTAATGGAGCTCTGAAAAAGGGTTGGGGGGTGTCTTTAAGTAGCAGGCACACGGAGAAATATTGGGAGTGCTCTAGGGTACACTCTTAGAACTGCATTTCTGCCTTAGATTAGACTGTCTTTCAGAATCCCTTATCAGGAGCAGAGGGCCCCTGACAGATGTCCAGAAGTTTCTCGGCAGACTCAATGTGGAAAGGGTTTCCTGAAGCTACAAATCACTGTGCTCACCTGGTTCTGCCATATGTTTAAGGAGCATCTCTGCAAATTATCACTTGGAGGGACCTTAGGTGAGCCACTGTGTGTTACCAGCATCCCTCTTTTCTGTAACATTAAAAAGGTAAAGGTAAAGGTTCCCTTGCTCGAAAGCCAGTCGAATCTGACTCCAGGGTTGCGGTGCTCATCTCCGTTTCAAAGCCGAAGAGCCAGTGCTGTCCAAAGACGTTTCCGTGGTCATGTGGCCGGCATGACTAAACACCCAGGCGCACGGAACGCTGTTACCTTCCCACCGAAGTGGTAGGTACCTATTTATCTACTTGCAATTTCTTGCTTTCGAACTGCTAGGTTGGCAGGAGCTGGAACTAGAGACAGTACTAACCCAGTTTACTAGCCCACTGACTCAGATAATACGTGCAGAATGCTTTGCGCACTTGAAATGCACTATGTAAATCTGTCCTTGAGGTTTTTTCTTTGTTTTATTTAAAACTCTGGCTGCATAATCCTTGGCAAATCCTGAGATGTTTTTTGAAAGTGTGAGATTGTTTTCCAGTAAACCAGCTTTCAAAAATGTCATTTGACCCTCCATCTGTCTTCTGAAGACTCCTGGTACTTTCTGGAGCAAAAACCCTCTCAACAGTAGCAATCAATCCAATAAAAGCAGTAATTTCCCTTACCTTACTTCTTCCTTTCCTCACTCCCTTCCTAGTGATAATTTTGACTGTGATAGCTGCTGGAAGGCAGCATGTTCTGCAGAATGTGTTTGCAAACTGCCAGGCATCTGAATATTAGGTGCTACCATTTCTTGGTGTTTAACCCGTGTACTGTTGTGTTAAATATTGGAGAGAGGATTGTGTCCAACCTCTCCCAGGTGCACTGGGGCTGCTTCCCATGATGCCACATACTGAGCTGAGAAGATTCCCTGGTGATAGTACAGAATTATATTTTGTTCCTTCTGCTTTCCTTTAGCATCTTGCTGCACTGTCCAGAAATCATTGGCTTTGTGGTTTCAAGTGAGACTGCTCATTACCTATACACCAGAGTAAAGTTCTTGCCTGAGACAGATTTGACCTCTTCCTGTGGAGAAGACAGAAGTGTTTTTCCAGAACGGCAGAAAGAGCCACGTCTCTCTTTATGAGGCAAGCTGGAGGCTTTACAAATAAACTTAATTACCTTGCCAAAGTATTCTGCCTTCAGTACTATCCATCACACTTCAGGCCCCCCCCTCTCCTTTAAGCATAGATATTGAATTCTGTAGGTCATCCCCCCCTTATGGCTATCAAAAAGTATTCTCAAAATTATTTCGTCCAGTCTTACTAAAAATAAACTTCATAATAAAATAAGATTCCACATTTTCTGTAATTAAACTCTGGCCTTCTTTCTATTTCTTTGCCAATTTATCAGTTTTACATGGATTCTGCCTCGATTGTATTACAGCCACAGATGAGGAGGTTTGGAGCTCTATATCCATTGTTCTTCATATGAAATAGTCTTAAAGATGTAATTATAGATTTAATTTGAGGTCTGTGGTCTACCTTTAGAAAGGAGTATCTTTAAATATTTATTTATTGTCTATGCTTGCCTCTCCAGAGAGTCTGCTTGAGGTGGCTTACAAATAAAACATAAAACAGAATTAAATTAATAATTAAATTAATAATTAAAACTATTAAAAAGCATTAAAAACCCAGCCAGAGCATAAAGGTAGCATAAAACAAGCTGAATCTTAAAAGCAAGTCCCATAATAAAATAGTATCTTGCATTCCAACGACTTTGGTAAGGATTGGGACTGGGACATTAAAACAGCCCTGGAACAAGCTGAGTCTACACCAGTTCTGATCATTGCCACAGACCAGGTCAAAATGGAGCAGCCCCTGCAGCAGGGCTCATTTAGTTCAGCTTGCTCCTAGCTGCCAGCGACCCACCAGGAACCTTTGGGACTAATAGTAAAATATTGGGAATGGTGGTTAATTTCTGTGTTTTTGTGTGGCCACACTATAAATTGGGAGGGGTTTTATGGCCAAATTCTTGTAGTTTTGATCCATTGGTCAGGCAGAAATAAAATATCTATATCAGGGGTCATTTCCTACAGGAGCGCGCAGGAGCGGAGCTCCAGCAGTAAAGAGCCCAGGGGGCAGGCACATGCAACAAGCCCCACCCCCTGCTCCCAGCAGCCCTCAGTCAGAGCAAGAAGCAGCCAGGTAAGTTGCAGAGCCCCCCCCCGGCCCCCCCAGTTAACAGTCCAGTGGCACCTTTAAGACCAAGTTTTATTCAGGTACAAGCTCTCCCTCCTCTGCCAGGACAGATCTGCACGAGTATATTTTGGACAAGTATCTAAATAAATTAGCATCCTTGCAAATAACCTTTTTTAAAAAAAACTTCACATTTGTTCTTTAGAAGATCTGAGCAGCCAGATTCCAAACTGAAATCTCGGACTACATAACTAAGACCTTGCTTAGAACTCTAATGGCTTTTTTCTGCAAAGAAAAGAGACAGGGATTTATACAATATCTTTTTTTAAGTGCTTTCTTTCTCCTAGCAGATTTATCAGTTCAACCGGCCAAAACTAATCAGAGTCGCAGTTAGCATTTAAAAAAATCTACATTATTTCAATTAGAATTCTACAGAAACTTAAGAGGGTGGTGGCGGTGGGGGGAGTTTGCAAGAGGATGAAGATTACTTATATGCTATATAAAGTATAGTACACACACTCATGCACACATATGGGTTGTGTGTCTGAACAGCTCTCCCTCTGTCCCCTGCCCTATCCCACAAAATCATTGCAGAAAAACAACACTGATGCGGATGCTATATAAGAACTGAGAGGTATCTGGGGATCTTCCATTTCAGCAACCAGCATAATGGTTTGCTCTCTTTTGTCCTTTATAGTTTTGTAATAAAAAGCATTGTGTCTAGAGTCTTGGCTGCCAAATCAAAAGTGACTAGAGACAGCGGATGCCTTGGTTTATGGCTCTCTGCAGTTAATACCATCTGGAGCTGATACTGCAAGGGGGAAATGATGCAGCCTCTGACCAGGGCACAGCAGCATGGTACTCTCACTGTTCAAGGCAGACCTCTTCTGGCCTATTGATGTCAAGAGGCTCCCTTGGCAGGTTCCATCTTTGACCAGGTGTGCTCAGTCCCAGGTTCATGAACTGCTGCATAGTAAAATCCCGACACCCTTGTGCTGAGTAGTTACAGCCTGCTATATCCATGCCTATATTCAGGTCTACATTCTAATAATAAAACTTCAGATTCACAAAGTGCATTCGATTGTTCAAAGCACTCTCTGTGCATTAACTCAGTGATGCTTACAACAACCCTGTAAGGCTGGCAAGTGCTGTTTTTATCAAATGACTGTTTTGAAAGATTTGATTGCTGCCCAAAGAACACTCGGTTGCAAGATTAATGTACCAAAAAACCCCAACAATAGCATAGGAAACTGACAACTTTATCAACTCAAGAGCAGCCTGCTCCAACCAGTAAAAGCAGGTCCTGAAAAAAAAACCTGTTATGCAAAAGGAGGGAAGAAAGTACAAAAGCAAAACAGCAATCACCTGATGCCCTAGAGAATCAAAACTGTTTCAATCAGTGCCTGAACCTAAGAAGGTCTGGTGCCAGGCAGTTAGCTGGGAGATTGCGGACTCTCATACATGAGGAATCAGTATAGAAGATGGTTTTATTTTCAATGGTGGGCACCCACAGATAAACACAGTGTCGGAGTAGGAACTGGGAGACCTAGGTTCGAATCCCCATGACATGGAAGCTTGCTGGGTAACCTCTCTCCAGTCACATAATCTCAACCAATGCTCCCTCTAAGCTGTGGGGTCTTGTGAGCGAAACTTCTACTTTGTGAACTACTGGCATTAAAGTTGTGAGCCAGCGATTTGGCTGCTGCATAGATTAGTTTGCTCTGGAGCCATCCTTCCTGAGCTAAGACAAAAATGTGTGAGCTGGAGGCTAAAAAACTGTGAGCTAGCTCACACTAACTCAGCTTAGAGGGAACACTGCTCTCAACCTAGCCTGCCTCACAGGGTTGTTGTGAGGATAAAATGGAGGAGGGGAGAATGATGCAAGCCAACTTGGGGAAAAGGTGGACTATAAATGAAATAAATAATTAATATGGGGGCTTGTGGTCCTTTAAGTACCCTGGTGCCTGCACATTTAAAGTTTTAAAGGTAACAGCCAGCACTCCAGGTGTTGTTGTTGAGTCCGACTCTTCGCGACCCCATGGACCAGCCCCCGCCAGACCCTCCTGTCTTCCGCCGTCCTCTGAAGTTGGCTCAATTTCATGTTCGTTGCATCGATGACACTGTCTAACCATCTCATCCTTTGCCGTCCCCGTCTTCTTTGACCTTCAATCTTTCCCAGCATCAGGGTCTTCTCCAGTGAGTGCTCCCTTCTCATTTGGTGGCCAAAGTATTTGAGCTTCAGTTTCATTATCTGGCCTTCCAGGGAACAGTCAGGGTTGATTTCTTTTAGGATTGACTGATTTGATCTTTTTGCAGTCCAAGGGACTCTCAAGAGTCTTCTCCAGCACCATAGTTCAAAAGAATCTATTCTTCGGCGCTCGGCCTTCCTTATAGTCCAACTCTCGCAGCCATACATGACTACTGGGAATACCATTGCTTTGACCATGCGGACTTTTGTTGGCAGGGTGATGTCTCTACTTTTTATCATGCTGTTTAGGTTCGCCATCGCTTTCCTCCCAAGGAGCAGGCGTCTTTTAATTTCATGGCTGCAGTCACAGTCTGCGGTGATCTGGGATCCCAGGAACGTGAAGTCTGTCACTACTTCCACGACTTCCCCTTCTATTTGCCAAGGAGTGATGGGGCCAGATGCCATGATCTTAGTTTTTTTGATGTTGAGCTTCAAGCCCACTTTTGCGCTCTCCTCTTTTACCCTGAGCAAGAGGCTCTTGAGGTCCTCTTCACTTTCTGCCATTAGAGTGGTATCGTCTGCATATCTGAGGTTGTTGATCTTTTCCCCAGCAATCTTAATTCCCACTTGTGATTCATCCAGGCCAGCATTTCACATGATGTACTCTGCATATATATTAAATAAGCAAGGTGACAATATACATCCTTGTCGTACTCCTTTTCCTATGCTGAACCAATCAGTTGTTCCATATCCGGTTCTAACTGTCGCTTCTTGGCCCTTATACAGGTTTCTCAAGAGGCATGTGAGGTGGTCTGGTACTCCCATCTCTTTAAGGACCTGCCATAGTTTGTTGTGATCCACACAGTCAAAAGCTTTAGCATAGTCAATGAAGCAGAAGTAGATATTTACTTCTACTCCAGGTGTGCCCTGAAGCAAATAGGCAATCAGTGCCATTTTCTTTAATACATGGAGACAGATGTTCCCACCTATCTGTCTGTCATATTTTATCCAGCCCTTCCTTCCAGGAGGTCAGGGTTTCACTTCAAAAAGTTTGAGAGCCACTGGTAAAAACTCCTTCCTTGACTGGAATACCAGCAGATTCCCTGCAATGGGAAGTGCTGTGGCTCCAGTCTGGGCCCAACAGTCTGCTCCAGGCAGTAGCTTCAGGAAGCATAGCAAAGATGGGGCTGAGTGCCTTGCCCCAGGCAGGTCCAAAACCCATCAGTTTGCTACTGTTGCTCTTCCATGGACTGGCCTTTTGAGACCTGCAAGCAGCAAGGTGAGTTGTCAAGAATTTCTTGGAAGATGACGGAGAAGAGGCTTGATGAATATCATAGCAGGAGAGTGATCCGTACATAAGAAGCCACCAGGCAGACAACATGAAAATGAGAAATAGCACTATGGAGATGTAGCAGTCTCTCCTTTTCTTAATGGAAAGAAGAAGAAAGAGCCCATCGGAGGAAGAACAAAGGATTATCCCTCTTCTTCCTTGTTCCTCCTTGCAGTTTCCCCACAACCTCCATTGGAGAAAACTCTGGGTGCCCTCTTTTCTCTTGAGACTGCCTTGTTTCATCTAAAGCCCCCCCTTTAAGGACCACCTCCCACCCCCACCAGAATGCCAACAAGCACCTTATCGTGTCAGACCATGTGAAAGAACAGTCTCCCCTTTTGTGTTCTGCTTTGCACAACAAAGAAAAATAAAAATGCTTTCCATTCTGCTCTGTTTTTGGGCCAAAGATGAAAAGTGCTTGCATGTTTTCGTGACTGGCCTTGACGGGCTTGTGGTTTATGTCAGTCCCCACAAACAATGATCTGTTTCGGATCCAAACTGTGAACTGTCTCTTTTCCTGTTTTATTTAGTGTATAATGGGGCTCACATTGTTATTATGGCCCCTGTAAGGCAAAGTGAGGTAGTGTTAGCCACTCCAGTGGAAAGGGGGGGGGGGTTTCCCACCAAAATAAGAGAGCTGTAGGTTACTCGTAGCAGATGAGTCTTTTTCAGCCAAGAGACCTGGGGACTGCAGGGAGACACAGAGTTATATTTTAATATAATGAGTCCTGCTTTGTTCAGCAATTGAGGAGGGGGGGATATGATGTCCTTGGCTCAAATCACCAAAGAAAAGCCAGTTGCAAAATGCCCAACAACAAAAAAACCTTTTAAACAGTGGCTATGACTTTTTATTTGGACCTTGATGAGAATCAAAAGTAAAATATGAGTACGGGCAATGGATTGGTCACCTAATCACGTATCTATAAATAGTGGTTATAACCAAAGATGTAGTACTAATAACAGCAAATCTATATAGAGCCTACTTTTCATTGATCACTCAGGAGTACAAAAAATGTACCAATGAATACCAAAAGAACATTTGATCCCATTTAGGTATTTACAAGAAGGGGGACCCACGATACCCAAATGTGCAGGAAAATCTCCCTGCCCCCCCCCAGGTGCCCCCGATGTGCAGATTTAGCTATCCGCACCCGGGGGGGGGGGCGCCTTGGCTATCAGCTATATAGATACTGCATCAGTATGGTATAGTGGTTAAGAGCGGCGCAGCGGACTCTAATCTGGTGAACCAGATCCCCACTCCTCCTTCACATGAAGCCAGCTGGGTGACCTTGGGTCAGTCACAGTTCTCTCAGAACTCTCTCAGCCCCCACCTACCTCACAGGGTGCCTGTAGTGGGGAGAGGAAGGGAAGGTGATTGTAAGCCACTTTGAGACTGCTTAAGGTACAAAAAGAGTAGGTATAAAAACCTCTTCTTTTCTCCCCAATGGGGACCCAAAGAGGCTTACAACATTCCCCCTTCTTCTTTTTTTATCCTCGTGAGCTCCTGCCGACATTCTGCTTCCCCCATCAGCACTCAATGGGGTGGCGGGGAAAATGGTACCCATCAATGCCACAACCTAGGGTTGCCATGTCCCTTCGATATGCTGGCAGTTGAATGGGGGAGAACTCTCTGGGAGCTGGGAGCTTTGCCCCCGACATGCTGATGTCACCAGAAGTGACGGCCATGCGCCGTGCCTATATCACCTGGAAGTGATGTAGGCACGCCAGGGGCAATGCTCTGGTTTTTGGGCAGAACTCTAAAATTGCCCTCAAACCATAGAGTTTTGCCCAAAAACCAGAGCATCCCCCCCCCTGATGTCACCAACGAGCCTATGTCACTTCCAGGTGAGGTAAGCCGTCAATCCATGCTGCTCTTGGGGGGTGGGATTTCCTCCAGCTAGCCAAATCGCCACTGGCAGGCAGGAACCCACAAAACAGGGGACTGGCAAACCTACCGCAAACTCAGTTCCAGCTGTGTAACTGGAAGTGGCGTTTCTGCATCAATGGATGTGCTTGGATTCACCCCAAACTCTAGTTTCAAGTGAATCCTCAAGAATCCTTTGACTTGGTGATCTCACTTCCAGCTGTGGTGTCACTGAGCTCGATTTCAGTAAGCCCAGCCCCAGTCTCTCTGTGAGATAGATTAAGCTAAGAGACAGTGAATGGCCCAAGATCACCTAGTACAACAAACAACAGCAAGAAGAGTTTAATACAGTCAGACACTAATCAAATAACACACAATGTGAGTAAAATATACATTCAAATTGAGACATCTGTATATATAAAAGAAAGTCCCCTCACCATAAAATCAATGCCCAGCCCAAACCCCTGGACCTAGAAGCACGAAATTCGGGAACAGCACACCTACCATGGTGTAAGTAAAGGTAAAGGTTCCCTTGCTCGAAAGCCAGTCGAATCCGACTCTAGGGTTGCGGTGCTCATCTCCGTTTCAAAGCCGAAGAGCCAGCGCTGTCTGAAGACGTTTCCGTGGTCATGTGGCCGGCATGACTAAACACCAAGGCGCACGGAACGCTGTTACCTTCCCACCGAAGTGGTACCTATTTATCTACTTGCTTTTGAACTGCTAGGTTGGCAGGAGCTGGAACTAGAGACGGGAGCTCACTCCGTCATGCGGCAACTCGGGTCTTGAGCTGCTGTTGGGATGATCGTGAAATCTAGTTCTGTTATCTGTGGGGCAGCAGGTATAATTTTAAACTTGAATGTTTGTAGAGAGCTTTGCACAAATCCAGTCCCCAGTGTCACCAGACAGGACATGTAAAGGATCAACTAATAATGTAATAGAAACAGGTTGTATACCAGTGTCAAATCTTGCCAAATCTTGCCACATGGTCCTCTGTGGAGTTTTTGTTTTTTAAGGGGCACCTAGGATGATGATTTTAAAAAGGAGACGCTCAACCAAGAAACCCTAGGGCAGTGATCCCCAGTGCAGAACACACCGTGCAGAACACACATGGTGCCTGCTGCTGCATCTACTGGTGCCTGTTGCCAAACCAAAGGCCCATCCCTGGTCTTCCTCTACATCACTGGAGAAGAAATTGCTTTAAGTCCAGGAGACATCAACTCTGTATTGGCAGGGAGTACTCATTTAGAAACAGCTTGGCTTGGAATCTTCCAGTATTTGTGACTGGCCTCACCTTCCACAGCAACCATTTTGTAGTTGGCCATCTTCATGCCCGTTACCTGTTCTTAAAATCCAAATATGCCCCCATGCCCAAAGGAGTTGCCTCTTGCCTCAAGAGCATCTCTCAGGCCCAGTTCCTAGAAAACTGAGAATGTGGGAAACAGAAGCAAGGCAGAGAGCAAAAAAAGCTGCTCAAGCTAATGAGCAAGCCTTGGCATGGAAATTTTTAAAGGGGGTATAGGAGGGTTACCTGACCCACTTTGGCCTACTGATGCAAACAGGTTTCCATGGCTGGGAATGTGGGAAACAGAAGCAAGGCAGAGAGCAAAAAAAGCTGCTCAAGCTAATGAGCAAGCCTTGGCATGGAAATTTTTAAAGGGGGTATAGGAGGGTTACCTGACCCACTTTGGACTACTGATGCAAACAGGTTTCCATGGCTTGTACGGATATGGCTAAGTGCCCTGCAGTTCCATCTTCTGGCCTGAGTTGGGCAGGTGGTAAATTGCACAAACATACCATTTCAGTTCAGAAGCTTTTGTCCGTTTCTTCCTGCTCCGGACAGAACATCCTTTGTCTTCAACTGTGGTGTCAACATTGGATAGAAATGTTTCTGTCAAATTGTCTCCAGAGCATGGTGATGTGTCATTTGGGGAGGTCTAGAGAATGTTTTGGGGTGCAGCCTGGCCCCAGTGACTGCTTGTGTGATTGTCCTGGGGGCACCGCACTTTGTAGCAGCTGGCACAAGAACTGCACTTTGGACCAGGACACAGCCTATGTCCCCTCGAAGGGGAGAGTTCACTGAATGGGGGGCATGTTTGAAGTTTGGGGGTCAAAATCTTATTTTGGGGTTCAAAGCTTTCAAACTCTCCTCAGTGTTTTTGGATGAATTCATGAATCAGATGTGAATAAGAAATGAATAAGAAACTGGGAATAAGGAACCAACTTCAGCCTCGTACAGCAATTCCATCCGTGGGGTAATGTGGGTCAAGTGGGATCCCTTGGGCAATTATATTAAGATAGATATACAGCTTCGAGGCTATTTTACAGACACCAGACAGACATCATCGGGCTCTTTTCTCCAGCAATCTCCAGTGGCCAGTGTATCGATTAGGGTTAAATGCTTTGATGTCTTATGTGCCTTCTGTACCATCTGGCAAAGGAACGGGGGGGGGGGGGTAGGGGAAGCAAAAATGCAAAGGTGTTCCAAAGCAACTAAAAATGCATTGATGGGGGGCAAGAGTTAAGGCTGGCAGGGCAGATGTTTTGAGTGTCTATCTATCAATCCTTTTATTCCCTGCAGAGGAGAATGCAACTTTTGAAGCACATTGCGTTGCCAAATGGGAAAATTACCCCTTTCCCTCTCCGGACATTAACCACCAGCATAAAACCCAAGCACCGGTAAGCCCACTTTGCTAGAATGCAGATCTCTGCCTCAAGGTGCTCTCATCTAAACACAAGGATTTTCCTTAATTTTTTAAAAGGCCAGGGTGAATACAACATGCAAAAACTATCCTTAAGATGCGCCTGTCTTCTCACAAGCTCTGAACAAAATATTTTTTTGGGGGGAAATCTGATAAAAGCCTATTCGGATTCCTGAAGTATCTCTCCCAACATCTAAACCAATTTTTAAAAACCCAAGAAAGGTATAGTGGCCATCTATTTGTCAGATAATTGGCCTGACAAATTGTCGGATAATATGCTTTCTTCATCTTTATGACCATCTGGTAAATTTCGTCTGCCTGCTCTAACCATGCTTCTTTGGAAATGAATCCCATTGAGTTTTGGTGAGATCTGCAGGTAAGTTTAACATTGCCGACAAATTCTGAAGCAATCGCACTGCAGGTAAACAGGTGAAACTACCACAGCCTGATCCGATGGTCCTTGGGTCTTGGGATGCCTGGGAGAAAGGCAGGTATATAAATATCTTCAATAAATAACTGAAAATGACCATGGCCTGCTTCCACTGAGTAAGTCCATAGTCCTGTCCAGGGCTATTTTTGGGCAGGAACGCACAGGAACGGAGTTCCAGCTGGCTCCCAAGTTGGCCACACCCAGCAGGAACTCATTAGCATAATAGGCCACACCCAACAGCAGAAACTCATTAGGATTGGCTACATTAGGGGTGTGTGGCCTAACACTTATAATCGCCATCTTGTGTATATTATAATGTATAGTATATTGTGGATAAATTGTGATTTTAATGTATTGTATATTGTTTTAGATGTATTGTTTTGTTGCTTTTATTGTTGTAAGCCACCCTGAGCCGCTTCGGTGGGAGGGCGGGGTAAAAATCAAATAAATAAATAAATAAATAAACATGCAAAGGAGTTCCTGCTACAAAAAAAGGCCCTGGGTTTTGACAACAAACAAGGTAAACAGAATAAGAAGCAAAAGGTGGGTGTGGCTGGATGAGCACACTTCTGGTAACATGGGGGTGCGGCCTAATATGCTAATGAACTGTGCTGTCAGGGGTGTGGCCTAATATGCTAATGAGTTTCTGCTGTTGGGTGTGGCCTATTATGCTAATGAGTTCCTGCTGGGCTTTTTCTACAAAAAGAGCCCTGGTCCTGTCCAAGCACTGACTATTCTCTTTTCCGCTCTGTGCCTGCCAGTGGTCCCCTCAAACTGGCATCAAGCAAGAGGTCTCTTTGATTGCTCCTGTTTTCTATACAGTTTCTCAAGAAGTAGCGCAATCCTAAGCAGAGTTAGACCTTTCTAAGTCCACTGGTGTCAATGGGCTTTGAAGGTGTAACTCTGCTTAGGGTTGGTTTGCCTGTCACTTGAAAAGTTCGAAGACAGAGGAAAGGACTGGGCCTCATCAAGTCTTCATCACATACCTACTTTGGGATTTGGGAGCACTTCTCCTGGTCAAAGTGCCTAACAGTGCCATCCTACGACAAACTACTGCAGTCTAAGCCCATCGAAGACAATGGCCTCAGACTGGAGTAACTCTGCAGAGGATCACACTGAAAATCTGCTACACTCCTGCATCTGCCTTGGACTTCAGACTGAGGCGGTGTCAGGATCCTGGTTAAATCAGTTCTCAGCACCAGTCACTTCGAAGAAAGCTAACTTTATTGAGACTTTGATGAATACCATACTGAACTCGAGCTATTGTTAGGACTGAAGTTGAACACGCGAAGGTTACAGCTATAGTGTGTTCAAGTAAAGGCACTAAAGATCAGGACCCATCCACCCCATGGTATTTGCCCGCCAGAATTAACAGTCAACTGCCCCCCCCCACTAAGCACGTACCTCTCCCAGAGCATCCCTCCCACCAAACTAACAGTTGCCTCCCCTCCCCACACACACATAGCCTCTACATAGCAAGAAAAATAGAACAGACATTTGAGAAGCCAGGGCATTTGGCCCCACTAAGGTGACAAGTCTCTGGCACATCAAAGAGAGAGGAACCTCCTCTCTCAATGGCAGGCGAGCTGTAAGATGCATAAGGAGCCTGACAGGAGGTTCCTTCCAAACTATGTCCTCCTTTTCCGGCCCACAAGATGAGCCACCAATTTGCAGTCTTGACTATGGGTTTCTGCTCCCTGACATGTACTGGGGGGGAGGGCTATACAGGCTGAGGGAGGCCAATGCAGGTCTTATGCTCCTGATATTCCAATTCCAACTTTGAAGCTTTCATCTAAGAACTCACACTGAAGTCTTGTGAGATTCCTGCCCAGTTCCTCTTGGCCATTTTCTGGAAGATGCTGCTGCCCCTGGGCGCTCAGTTCTTTCACTGTGGAGACATAGATTCAAATCACTATTCTGCCATCTTATCTTGTAATTATATGTAATGCATTTTATAGTTGCTGTTTGCATGTTTGGCTTAAGACCTCGGGTCAATGAAGCTAATAAATGAAATGGACTATTCTGCCATGGAAGCTTGCTGGGTGACCTTGGGCCAGTAATGCACTCTTGGGCTAACTTATCTAACAGGGTTGTTGTGAGGATCAAATGGAGAAGAGGGAATGTTGTAAGCCCTTGAGGAGAGAAGTGGGGTATAAGTGAAGTTAAAATAAGAGACAAAGGGTAAAGAGCACTGACATGGCAATCCGTGTGTCCCCCAAGTGAAAGACTACATGCTCCCCAAACACAGTCTGTCACATTCTCCTGTCTCTCAGGGCCGCAGAGGTGCTTCTTTGGCAAAGCTGTTGCAGGCAGAGTAGATAGGTGTGTTGGGTGTCATTACAGAAGGTGCAACAGCTCCCCCATCGGCACCGGGAGCCTCTTTAAGCTGGTGGTGCATCAGATAACTTTATATGATTCAAAAGCAAAAAAAAAAGGATATGTCAGAATCTGAAATCTATCAGTCTCTGCTGACCTGCTTGTTGGGCAGGGCCCCGTAGCTAATCAAATAATTATATTTATAGAGTTTAGCAGGTATTAGAGCTGTATGGTGTGTGGATAGTTGTCAAATGATTAGTAATGATCTTAGTTGCTATATGTAGAAATCTAGAACCAATATGTGTCATATGTATTGTATTTTACAAAACAATAAAAAGATAAAAAAAATAATTAAACATGAGAAGAAGGGAAAAAAGGAAATGGTATGATGGGCTCTGACTGGCTGTGCATTTCGGCGGTGCAAGAGCATTGCTGTGTATTATTGATGCTACACCCACACAGAGAGAGATTTATTTATAAACCACTTTTCTACATAGGGATGACCTAGCTTATGACATCATTCTCCTCTCCTCCATTTTATCCTCACAACAACCCTCTGAGGTAGATTAGACTGTGAGTGCATGACTGACACAAGGTAACCCAGTGAGCTTCCATGACAAAGTGGGGATTTGAACCTGGATCAACACTCTAACTACTACACCATGCTGGCTGTCACACAGGGCAGGAGACATCTCAGTGGTCCTAGGTTCCCTTCCCTTCAGCAGCAACAGGCCCTTGGGCAGCCACAATAGTACCATTTTGCATGAACCTGCCCCCACAACCTTTTTCTCCACTGAAATTATGCAGCATGAACAAAGTCTAAATTTATATATACAAATATGTGTGTGTGTGTGTACACACACATATCTAACACTGTCAAGGTGATACCATCACTTATGCATGCATGATGCAGCACACCAATTATAAAAGCAGTGTGGAAAGGTATGTCAGGCTGTTCAAGGGAAAAACAGAAACACGGAGGAATAGGGTACATCAAGAGCTCATTTTGACCCAAATTTGGAAAGGGGGGAGGATTTACCTAAGTTTTCTTTAAAATACATTACCTGGAGGATTCCAACCAGGGAACAACAGCATCATGTAAAAGTGGATGAACAGAAATGACATACATTGTTCTCCTGCATGCTGATAGAAATCGCAAATAGCCCACTGCAGTAATAACTCTTTGGGTGCCTGGAGTCATCAGTATTGCTTTTGGGTCTTGTGCTATTTCTGACACGTTTACTAGACAGTCTGAGGATCCTGTGGATACATTCAGTGAAGACAAAAAGTACCCACTGGGTACAGCCTTTAAAACTCTCGCAGAAAATAAGAATTTGACCCACACCTGGTGGCACTCATCCTTAATAATTACTCACATTATGCTCACCTCTGGCCTGCAAGAGCACATTAAGCAGTAAAGAAAGGGGGGTGAGTCAGGATGGCTACATTGATTGTGGTAAGTGCGTTGTTTTGTGTCTGCTTCACTTTATGAAATAACTCCCTACCCCCAATCTCTCACTTTGAAAGTGAGCCACACAATCTCTTCAGACAGTCATCAAAGGTGTAAGAGTCTGAATATACTAAATTGTAATGTATTCAATAGCTGCCACTGAATGCATAACGTGTATGTAAATCACCTCGTTGAAGTGTCATGTTAAGCTTCGTCCTGGGCTAGGATCCAAATCCATCCAATCGCATTGATAGCCCAGGAAGAACCAACCAATCACTTGTCAGCAAGCTCCCTCAGCGGGAACGTCCATGATTGGTCCTTATGCATACAACCTTATTGGTTGGTAAATGTACAGTAGGTGTGGCTACATTAGCCGGGAAAGTTTAAAAGCAGGACAGCTGCAATGCAAAAGCTGTTCTGGCTATCAGATGTTGATCCGTGTTGGAGTTGTGTTCGAGTTGTTGAATAAAGCTGAATATTTGCTGAATCACTCTCCGACTACTTTGTTAAGCGAGCGACTTAACATAAATACACCTGGTTAACTACCTCTGTGTCCAGTGTGGTGCAGTGGTTAGACTGTCGGACTAAGATCTGAGAGAACCAGGTTCAAATCTCCACTCTTCCATGGAGGCATGGGTATAAGGAGAATGGGGAGAATGGGCTGAGATTCAAAGGCCTGCTGTTGGATTATTGTACTGAATTGCATAAAATGTCTCTGAGATTGAGAGGGGAGAAGGAGGAGGAAGAAAAGCGTGCTAAGTGGGCAATTGCTGCAAATGGGGGGGGGGGAATCAGAAGTAATGCAACACCAAACAGACAGGCCAGTTGACTACGTTTTTTAGCCTTCTACCAGAAAGAAAAGGCCAGAAGTTGGACGATGGATGTAAAAGGGAAGGAGGTGGAGAAACAGAGAAGCTCGGTCCCCTTCCAGCCTGCATCCCATCCCGAGAGTGGCAGACAGAGGGGCTGGGATTATGGACCCCCCTCCGACATTGGTGTTGTGCAACGCCAGGTCCATAAATAACAAGATCGCAATCCTCCGGGATTACCTGCTAGAGCAGGGCGCGGATCTGGCGTGCGTGACTGAAACCTGGGTGTGAGACGGGGAGACAGTGGCTCTCTCCCAGTCGGCTCCACCCGGGTTTGCGGTCCTTCACCAATCACGGCCCGAGGGGCGCGGGGGGGGAGTGGCACTGTTCATTCAGGAGTTTTACTCCTACAGGGTGCTCCTGCCATTGAAGCTTGCAGGCATTGAGTGCTCAGGCCTGGTGTGGGAAGCTGGGGAGAGTTTGGCTATCTGGTT
This sequence comes from Gekko japonicus, assembly GCF_001447785.1. Taxonomy (NCBI): domain Eukaryota; kingdom Metazoa; phylum Chordata; class Lepidosauria; order Squamata; family Gekkonidae; genus Gekko; species Gekko japonicus. The sequence continues at coordinate 867,475 of NW_015166419.1, read as the reverse complement.
GGTGTACTGATCGCCTAACACACCAGCCGACAGCCTGCCATCTCTGGCTGAGGCCATATCTGGCTGGGCATTGGAGTTCCCTAGGCTGATAGTCTTGGGTGACTTCAATGTCCATGCTGATGATAGGGCCTCTGTACCGGCGATGAACCTGGTGTCGTCCATGGTGGCACTAGGACTCACCCAATATGTAACTGCCCCTACACACCAGGCCGGGCATACGCTTGATCTGATCTTCGCAGTGGGGGTTACAGTGGACTGGATCACTGCCTCGGCGGTGCCATGGTTGGACCACCATGCCCTGAAGGCCCATGTGAATGTGTCCCTCTGACCCTGTTTGGGCGGTGAGCATATTTTGGCTTGCCCACAGAGCCAAATAGACGCTCAGCGATTTCAGATGGCTCTGCGGGATTCCATGCCCCCTGGCAGCTCGTTAGATGAGCTTGTCAAGGACTGGCACGGCAGGCTCTCGGCAGCCATTGATGAGATCACCCCCTGACGCCCTCTGTGCCCTCCTTCTAGGCAGGCTCCCTGGTTTACTGAGGAGCTGCGGCAAATGAAACGTGGGCTCAGATGACTAGAGCGATGGTGGTGGCGCACCTGCGACAAAGCAGCAAGAGCTTCGTTTATGAGATCCTATGAGATGGCAGTCAAAGCCGCGAAGAGACAATTCTGCGCAGCCACAGTTGCATCTGCTAGCTCATGCCCGGCACAATTATTTAGAACTATTCGGTCATTAACAGAGCTGCCACAGGGCAGGCCAAACGATAGGGAATTGGACATTGGCTGTGAGGCTTTTGCGAGCTATTTCGCAGATAAAGTCCTGCTGCTCCGCTGTGATCTCCCGGCCACAGTTGAGACAGTGAGCGAACTCGAGGCTCCATGCACGTCTTCTAGTTCCATTCTGGATTATTTTAGTCCACTCAGTCTTGAGGAAGTCGACAGATTGCTCTCAATGGTATGCCCAACCATGTGCAGCCTTGATCCGTGCCCTTCATGGGTTATAAAAGCTAGTAATGAGGGGCTACGAGGTGCCCTCAGGGACATTATCAACAAGTCCTTCTATGAGGGGCTGTTCCCGGGGGCACTCAAGGAAGCTGATCGGTCTCTCTACATGGGACCACGTCCAGCCTGTGCTGAGGACACTGCACTGGCTGCCTATAGCGTACTGGATTTGGTTCAAGGTGCTGGTTTTAACCTTTAAAGCCCTATATGGTCAGGGGCCTGCCTACTGGAAGGACCGTCTTTCCCCACATCTGCCCCAGAGAGCACTGAGGTCAGGGTCGCAACACTGCTTGACCCCCCCCCCCCCCCCCCCCCCAACCCCACCCGCTAGAAGCCAGGCTGACTATCACCAGAGCCAGGGCTTTCTCAGTGGCGGCCCCATACTGGTGGAATGAGCTCCTGGAGGACATCAGGGCCCTGCGGGATCTTTTACAGTTCCGCAGGGCCTGTAAAATGGAGCTCTTCCACCAGGCTTTTGATTAGGAGCCGCCACTGATGAATGTGCCCTGGAACGTCTTCTGGCCTGAGACCTTGCTGGATGCTACTCCTATCATTGGGTGTGATGTGGATTATCGCCATCATCTGTTGGTTTTTTTATCTGTAACTGTTGTTGTTTTAACTGGTCTTGTATTTTTAACTGTTTTATCTCTGTATTGTTTACGTCATTTTAACCCTGTTAGCCACCTTGAGCCAGCGTGTCCGGCAACGTGGGATATAAATAGAAATAATAAATAAATAAATAAATAAAAAGTGGGAGGGCAGGGCCCTCTTCTGGGCAAGACAGAGTAGCCTTCCCTACCTCAAGAGGCAGAGAAGAGGCTAGGGCCCCAGGGCTACTCCTCAGCCTGTAGAGAGGCAGGCCAGGCTTAAGGCTTGTAGCTCACAGTGGACTATAGGGCTCAGGGAATACCAATGTGAAGCTAATATTGGTTTCCAGCCACAGGTTGGAGAAGAACGGATGAGTAGACTAGGCAGAAAACAGGATCTGTGAGACCCTAGCCTCTAGGTCTAGTTGAGCCTGTGGGCATTTCTGGAATTTGGAGAATAGGTGGTAGGCTGCGGCACCACCCACAACATGGTTGCCATGGGGTGTGGAAACCAATCCCCAAATGGTTGTCATCAAGGTTTACTTACCATGGCAGGCAAGCTCCTGTAGAACTGCCAACTCTGGCCTGAGAAATTCCTGGAGATTTGCAGAGGGGTGGGGCCTTGATGGGGGTCTAATTAGGATTGCCAGTGTCCAGGTAGGGCCTGGAGGACTCCTAGAATTATAACTGATATCCAGACTGCAGAGATCAGTTCCCCTGGAAAGAATGGCTGCTTTGGACTGTGGACGCCATTGCATGATAGGCCACTGGGGTTCCTCCCCTCTCTCAGCCTTGACTTTCTCAGGCTCCACCCCCAAATCAGTAGGAATTGCTCGCCCCCAGAGTTGGCAGCCTTCAGTCTAATGCCATAAAGTTCACCTTCCAAGGCATCCATTACCTCCAAGGGAATTGTCCTTTATAACCTGGAGGTCAGTTGTAATTCCAGGAGATCTCCAGGCTACCTCTGGAGGCTGCCTCTACCCTCCATCACCTCTGCTCAAGCAATGGAGCAGCAGAAGAAAAAAAATGAGGGGATGATGTCACAGTCCCTCACATGCTCTAGGAATTCTCCCTATCTTATTTGGGGACCTTGTCTTTACCATAGAGATTGGGGAAATTCCTAGAGTGCCATGAGCATGAGAAGGTATGCGTGTCATCACTTTGGGGTGATGACATAGAAGTGAAGTTACAGCATCAGCAACACAACACACACACACCCACACCCACACCAAGCTCTCAGGATTGCCAGGTTCAGGTCTGGCAACCCACTGCCATGGGTGCTGGGCCCAATCCCAAAATGTTAGGACATGCAAGCTAGGCATCTTCCGATAATGGAGGCAGCAGTTGCCAAATTGGTGCTCCTTGCAGGCACAAAGGTGATGCTTCCTGGGCTCTTCTGAAGCACCTTGTGCTCTAAAGATGGAAGAAAGCCAGAACTGGTTATTTGTTCTGAAGAAAAGATTACTTTGGCAAAGAAGCAAATAGGTGCCATAAAAAATACTGGCAGGCCCCATGGTGTCCACAGGCCCCGTATTGTGGATCACTGGTGTACACTGAAATGGCTTACTGCATGGCTGAACTGCCGACAGTGGCCAGGGTCCAAGGAGATGTGTGAGGCATTTCAGTCTTGCACCAGAGTATCCAAGTCCTGGAGCTGCGGTGGCTCAAGTGGTTAAGACGCTGAACTGCAGTCTGTGGAAGGTTGGTAGTTCAGCAGTTCGAGACTGAGCTGCCACATGATGGAGTGAGCTCCCAACTCTAGTTCCAGCTCCTGCCAACCTAGCAGTTCGAAAGCGAGAAATTGCAAGTAGATAAATAGGGACCACTTCGGTGGGAAGGTAACAGCGTTCCGTGCGCCTTGGTGTTTAGTCATGCCAGCCACATGACCACGGAAACATCTTTGGACAGCGCTGGCTCTTCGGCTTTGAAACGGAGATGAGCACCGCAACCCTAGAGTTGGATTCGACTGGCTTTCGAGCAAGGGAAACCTTTACCTTTACCTTTTATCCAAGTCCTCCCCTTCTAAGTGGTGCTGCCAGTGAAGGAAAACAACCTTGAGAACAGCTTCCAATGCAACATGGGAAGATTCTGTGGGAAAGAAAACCCCAAGCATGGAATGGAAGCTCTTGCATATTGTTGTACTGTTTCATAACTCTCTTGGCTTATCTGGTGACCTTTGTTAGCCTGATTGCTCTGAGTTCTTATCAATTTTGCGGGGTATGACATATAATAAATAGCAATAGGCAATAAGGGAACAAACACTTGTATATACAGAGGTCCCGCTTCTTCCAGAGATGCCAGAAATAGACACGGAGGCTGACTTCAGTATAAAAATGATTTCTTTTTACTGGAGATTCTTCACACACAAACAATACACACACACACAATTATACAGCCTCTAGGAAAATTGGATAGACAATCAAGAGACATTCGCATGAGCAGGAAATCATTGGGGGCCCCCAATATTTACCTGCCCTGATGAGATGATGCGTCCCAGTGGAAAAATAAGGGAGACTAATAAGGAATGAAAATTATGCTAGGACAGTGGTGGCGAACCTATGGCACGGGTGCTAGAGGTGGCACTCAGAGCCCTCTCTGTGGGCACGCGTGCCATCGCCCCAGTCAGGCCCAGACCATCATTAAAGTGTCGAATTCTCTGCCAAATAATTTTAAGTAAATGAAAGCATTTGGGATTGCTTTCCTTACTTTGTTTGGATCATCTTAAGTGAATGTATGAGTTGTTTTTTCTAAAGTAAAACCTTAGTATTCAGGTTAAATTGCCGTGTTGGCACTTTGTGATAAATAAGTGGGTTTTGGGTCGCAGTTTGGACACTCAGTCTCTAAAAGGTTCACCATCACTGTGCTAGGAAATGGAAATCGTGCTCTGAACCCACAGAAGCACGTGGAAGACTCTGGCTGCAGTCCAAGAGTCTTAAAGAGGCAGTGTGGGTTTCAGGATAGCAAGAGCTAAAAGCTAAAGAGCCAGAAAGGACGCATCGAGAGCGTGGGGAGCATGGAGAGAGAGTGAACACGTTGCTGGATGGGGGGCTCTGGGGGGCTCGGGGGGAGGGCTTTGCTGGCCACCTGTGTGATACAGAGTGTTGGACTGGATGGGCCTTTGGCCTGATCCAACATTGGCATCTCTTATGTTCTTATGTTCTTAGGAAGGCCAAGTCTTTGTTAAGTGGAAGGCAGGAAAGAGTCTTTTGTGCCTTCAATGCAGCCCCCCCCCCAACTGTCAGGGTGATGAAGAAGGTCTTCTTTAATGGCATCGGGAGTCCTCAGTTTAAACAGCAATGGCAGATGGCTGTTTTAGAGTGTTACATGTGTCTAGGAGTACATCTGGAACGGGGCAACCTTGGGAACCACGGGCACATTGTCTCAGGCTCTTGCTGGCGCATGTCTGGCATCACAATCTGGTCACCTTACATCAGAGTCCCCTTTGCACATTTTACACACAGTTCATTTATGTCCATAAGAGAGCACAAAGCTGCTTGCTGGGCAACAATTTGTCATACAGTCCTCCCTGGTGCCTATTGAATTCTGAACATATCTACATTTAAGTGTGAAAGTGTACATTTCAGACACTTTGAAAGATTCACTCCAAAATATACATATTTGTGCAGCCCTTGGGGGGATGTGCCAACAGAACTCCTGGAAGTTTCTTGCTCTATATAATGCTATGAATCCTTTTTTTTCACATTATTCAAAATCTATTACATTTTTATCTGACTGTTCCTCAAAGGAGGTCTGGAATGAGTACATCAGCCTTACATTGTAAAAGACTGGAGGGCAGGTAAACACATTTCCATAACCGGTGAAAGAGGCTTTGCATGGATTCAGAGGGAGTTTGGAAGAGAAAACACTGCTTTGTGGAGTGAATTCTTATCCCATTGCTGCCCCAGGAAATAAAGACTTTGGTCATTTCAACCCCCCCAGTCACAGTCAAAACCTGATTGACGAGAAGCAAAATAAAGTTCCACTACCACCACCCTAGAAGGTGAACCATCTCAGACCACTTCCAATTTGTTTATAAACTACATTCCAAATCCTAACCATTTCCCAATTCTTCTCCACATCTTGCATCTCTCAGAGAATCATGCCATTCCACAACATGGTGTTTGCAAGTGAGAGCCAGAAGTATAGTTAATAAAACATCATTGCTGCATTTAATTAAAATGGCAGGGAAGGGAACAAGTCTGGATCCACTAAAGCCATCTTGGTCGGAGGAGGTTCTCAGATTGCAATCATTGCAATGTCAGAGGAGGGTTTTAAACAGATATGTTTTTGGCGGAAAGAGAGTGGATACGAAGCAGTCACCCCCATGTATACACTCAAGTTGGTAGTTCACCTGAGGACTTCTGCTGCATTGTAGGTTTGTACATGTAGTTACTTTGATGGAAGTGGCTGTGTCCGTGCTGATGGACTCAGCCACTGTGAATGAGAGATGGCTTTGAGGCTCAGGGCAGGATTTGGATGCAGAAGGAACACCGAGAAAGAAATAGTAGCATAGCTCATGCCCCTTCATTTTCTGTTTGACCTGGGAAAATCCAGCAGTCTCTGCCTGCTGTGTGGGCCCAACTATGCTACCAGCAGTCCTAAAACCCCATGGCACATAGTGGTAGGTGGGAATAGCTACGATGAATTTTTTATTATCATCGAGGTGGGCTAACACCGGCTCCAAAGTAAAAAGCACCTTAAGGTGCTCGAAAGCCTCCTGGCATTCGTTTGTCCAGAACAGCTTCGCACCTGGTTTGGTAGCCTCCAGGCCCTTCCCTTTGGTTTTCAATAGATCAGTGAGGGGCAAGCTGACTTGGGCAAAGTTGGGCAGAAAATTTCGATAAAAACTCAAAAATCCAAGAAAGGATTGAAGCTGGCGGCGGGTGCGGGGGGCCTCCCACTCCAGTACATCCCGGACCTTCCCCGGGTCCATCTCCAGCCCCTTCATGGTGGAGGGCGAGGAACATTTTGAAGTGTCTAAAATCCTGGACTCTAAACGAAAACATGGCAAACTGTATTATTTGACTGAATGGGTGGACTTTGGACCCCAGCACCGAGAATGGGTGGAAGTAGGGGATATTCGGACCCCTCAGCTTTTGCGGGAGTTTCACCGGGAGTTTCTGGGGAAACCGGGAGGTTTAGCCGAGAGATTGTTCTTTAGGCGGGCAGAATGTCAGCTATGCTGCCATATTGTTTATAGACCTAGAGTTAATCTGCCTGACCTGTGTACAAGTTGGTGCCACATTCCTTTCCTCTCGCTTCTCCCCATGTTATCTCTGACCTTGTACTCCTGCCTGTGTAGTGTCTCCACTGTAATTAACCGTGAGACTAGTTTCGTTTCTCAGCCTAGGATCGGTTACACTTTCCCGCCCGCGGGAAAAGGGGTGATTGACCCACAGGTGGGGGGGGACCTTTTGAATCTGCTATATTATTGTATGCTTGTTCCTGGCTAGTTATTCCTAACAGTGATCATGTTACTGCAACCATAGTACTGACAATAAACCTTTCTTGGAAGCGTGCTCCGTTGTTTGGCTGTGGGTCCTCACACTACTTCACAAAGTTGCTGTGGGGATAAAATGGAGAAATGAAAATCCTAGGATACTTGAAAGATGGGAGAAAAATACATGAGGGAGATAGCATCCCTTCTTCTCTTGGGTAAAACCGACAACACTGTAAAAGGTATACCGACGACATTTTAAAAGGCCATCCTTAAAAGGTGAACAGAACATTTTACTAGGACCAGGAAATAGGTAAATGGGGAAGTGAGAGCATATATATGGGAGACTGGCTCTGGAATCGTGGTGGTAAAGCAGTTTCTCTGCACCTGCCCAGAGGCATTCCCTTCTTTCTTGTTTGTTTGTGTTTTCCAGGGCTTAATGAGCAAACAAGGCTGTGGAGGCAACTGTGTTCTGCCAGCTGATCGTTTAAGAATGTCAGCTGTCCTAATGGTTAACTTCACCATTCCTCTGAGCCCTGCATTCTGTCCCCAAGAGATGCAATTAGTCAAACTCCTGGATCAGAAGAAAGCATACAGCACACAGGGTGCTTGACGGTAATAGCCTACACTCCAGCTGTCCCTGTTTACCAAGGACAGTTCCTATGTTCTGGTCCCTGATAAACCACTGTCCCAATTTTTGCCTTTGGGTGATGCCACATTAAATTTTTGTTAGTGTCAGCTGCCTGCATAGACATTCTTCAGAGTTTACCAGGGCATGATATACTGCAAGCTAGTGAAGTATATTTTGAATGACAGAACTTTTTGTAGGGTAATGATGATTTTCTAGTATACCTTCACCAGGGGTCATTTCGTAGAAAAGGAAGTGCAGGAGCTCATTAGCATAACTCATTAGCATAACTTATTTGCGTATGCCACACCCCCTGACATCACCAGAAGTGTGTCAGAAGGCAACACCCACTGCTCAGGCTCCATCGGACTCTTTTGTGTTTGTGTCTGTTGTGGGGAGGAAGGGAAAGGAGTTTGTAAGCCGCTCTGAGACACCTTTCGGTAGTGAAGGGCGGGGTATAAATGCAATCTCTTCTCTTCTTCTTCTTTGGATTGCTTGCTATTGGGAGGGGGACATGCAGATCTGCCCTCACAGAGGAGGGAGAGCTTGTACCTGAAGGCGGGCCGGGGGGGGGCTTTGCAACTTACCTGGCTGCTTCTTGCTCCTCGTGGACCAACTGAGGTCTGCTGGGAGCAGGGGGTGGGGCTTGTTGGATGTGCCTGCCCCCTGGGCTCTTTACTGCTGGAGCTCCTGAAGGAAATGACCCCTGACCTTCACCCAAATGACCTTCTTGGATTTTAAACCAGTTCAGCATACTGCAGATCAAATTCATACAGCCCACAGAAGGCAGAAGGGAGCCTTGTCAATGTGTAGCTGGGGGTGAGCAATGTTACTTGGTCTGAGAATTTGGGGTGTTAGTCTGCTTCTCCATCTGTGAAATATTGGAATAGGGTGCCACTTTTTTTACAAGGATGCCATGCATCAAGTGCCATTAGCTTAAATCTGTACAACTGCCTTCACATGTCTCCATCCTCCCATCACCTTTGCCTCTACTCCTGGTTAAAATTAAGCACCGGGGGGGGGGGGGGGAGCTCAGGTGGGGAACACAATCACAGGTCTAGCCATTCTTCAAAATTGGAACATGGATTCGTAAACTGACTATTCATACTGAGCTGCAGACGTGCCTTGCAAATGAGTTTTTTGCCTGGAGCCACAACAGCACAACATGTCAACCTGTCACATCTCACCTGCTAAAAAGCATCAAGAGGGGTCAATATTTGGACAGGACACTTCAGCGGGGATGATGCCTTTCTTCTCCCTGGCTGCTTCTTATACTTCAGAACTCCTTCCCAGAAAAACTCTCAGCTATCAAAGACAAGGTGGAATGACATGATGCGTTCAACACGGCAATGCTGCCCACAACTGGCATTCCTTGTGCTGAGTGTTCCTACCCCTCCTTAAGTGCGTAGCACTTTCCCCTTGCTCAGGAGTCATCACGGGGCAAGTCTTGATCCTCTCCAGTGACAACAGTGGTGATCCAATGAGATGATGCCAAGATGGCCTGAGGCAAGGAGTGGAGAGCACATGGTGAGGAGCTGCTAGAAGGTAAGGGTCTTTTGTCTTTCTGCCTTTTGCCTTTCCTAGCTGTTGTGTGAGAAGCTGAGGGTGAGTGTGTTCTTTGGGGACTGCTAGAGAGTGGTTCTGTTTAAGTCTGTGTGGGGCTAATTGTGTTTTGGGGGGTGCTGGGGACTGAGTGGGTTGCTGTTGATTGCTGTGGATCACAAGCCCCGCCCCCTACTGTGCTGAGCTCTGCCACCATCCCCTATATTGAAGGCCTCACCACCAGGTTGTGACGTCACTGCCATGGCTACGAGAGTAGTCATAACAATCTCCCTGTGCTTATGTGGGGCTAAGCAGAGGGCTGCTGTTTTGTGTAATGATTTCAGGTAAATGGTTGTGTTTCTTTAAATGTGTTGTTGAATTTTGCAGAGTTAGAGAGTTTACAGTTAAGAGTGTGAAGAATGTTTTGTTTGGCTGTAGGTGTGAGAGCATTTGTTTGCATTTTTATGGCCCATCTTCCTGTCTCTTTGTCTCTTTGTTCTGACTGAGAAAGGGGGTGGTGGAAGAAGCCGACCATTCTGCCATTTCAGTTTAGCAGTGTGGATGTAGAGGTTTGTCTGCTAACAAACTTTAAATAAGAATCCCAACAGTTTCTGTCCTTCAGATCTGGATTAAATATGCCTTTTTGCTGAAAACGACGATCTTTTTCTTTCTTTCTCCCGGACTGGTTTTCTCATCGCAAAAACGAGGGAGGATTTCTGGAGTTGGTTTTGGGGTTTGTTTGTTTTTTGGTTGGTTTTCCTACAGTGGCCTGGGGTGGTTGTTGGGTTTTTTTTGGGTTTTTTTAGACAGTGATCGTCTGTATTTTCACAAAAGAAAGAGGTGAGTCGATTCCCCGAAGCTTCCCTTCCCCCCCTTCCCCCC
>NW_015166419.1:811700-856171 GCF_001447785.1 Gekko japonicus | reverse complement strand
TTTGAAACAAAAGGCTCCTCCTCACCAGAGGCACGAGCCGAAGGGCGGGAGCTAAAGGGCTTTTGGCCTGTGGCTCTTACCCTGGGGATCTGCCTGACAGCCCCACAACTCTGCTCAGAGTACTCTTAGAATATACTTGGATGGCAATGATGTCGACTGAAGGCCCCTTTCCAGTCACCTGCATGGAGTGTGCCATGTTTGTTTTCCTCCCGGAAGAGAAGATGGACTTCACTTGTCAGAAGTGTAAGCTGGTCAAGCTTTTGGAGGAGAACATTCTGAGCCTGCAGGAGAGGATCACCACCCTTCAGGAAATCAAGGAAGGGGAGGATTTTATTGACAAGAACCTGGGAACTCTGCAAGAACATGAAGAAGAAAGTCAAGGAGAAGAAGGAAGAGTCATTCTCCCTTCTGAGCCTCCTCTCATTTCTACAGTACAAACCCAAAGATGTCGACCAAGATGACGGTCTGGTCTCAGAGACGAGAGTGGAAGGAGAGCCACAAAGACCTGGAAAAAGGAGTGAAGAAGGCATGGAGCCGCACGGAAGTGGAAGGAAATGGAAAAGTGGTTGTCGTCAGGGACTCTCTGCTCAGGGGTATGGAACGTGATGTGTCCAGGCTGGATCCCCTGCTCCAAGAGATGTGTTGGGCCAGAATTCAGGATATTACAGACCAACTGCCAAAACTGATAAGACCTACTGATCAGTACCCATTTGTGCTGGTTCATGTGGGAACAAATGACACGGTTGCGAATACCATCACGAAAATTAAGAAGGACTATGAAGCTCTTGGAAGGTAGTTGAAGGCATTGGGAGTACAGGTGGTATTCTCTTCTATCCTTTCAGTCACAGGAAGAGGAGTGCAAAGAGAACAGACCATACTCAAGGTGAATTGTTGGCTGAGATGGTGTTGCCAGCAGGAGCGCTTTGGGTTCTGGGACCATGGGATAAGTTTTCTTAGAGAAGGCCTTCTAGCACATGATGGGCTTCGCCTCTCAAGGTTGGGGAAGAAAACGTTCAGAAAGAACCTGGAGCACTTAATCAAAAGGGTTTTAAACTGAAGCTGCAAGGGGAAGGGGATGATACGCCGCCATCATTATTATTATCAACGTCATCATTGGCATGGTTAATGGTTGTTGTTTGCATTTACTCTGTATTTTAATGTATTTATTGTTTTAATGTGTTAATGTTGTTAGCCACCTTGAGCCAGCTTTGTGGAAAGGCGGGATATAAATCAAAATAATAAACAAACAAACATGGGACCTTCAATGAAGAAGAGAAAACAGTGGGGGCCCACCTGGGTAGGACAGGTCAAATGAACATACAAGGCTACAAGTGCCTATATACCAATGCCCGTAGTATCAGTAATAAGAAGGAAGAGCTTGAGATTCTCTTGCAAACAGAGGGCTATGATATAATAGGAATCACTGACTTGGTGGGATGATTCTCATGACTGGGATGTGGTAGTGGATGGGTATGAGTTGTTCAAGAAAAACAGGAAGGATAGAAGAGGAGATGGAGTGGCGCTGTATGTGAAGACAGGGCTAGAATGTCAGGAAGTTCTGGAGAATGTGGTTGACAGCCCCGTGGAAAGTATATGGGTGGAAATAAGGGGAAGCAGGACGAAGGGTATTGTTGTTGGCGTCTGTTACAGACTGCCTGACCAGAGACAGGAAATGAATGCTGCCCTCCTTGAACAGATTGGTAGAGTATCCAGATAGCAGAAACTTATAATTATTCCCTGATGTGTGCTGGGAGACAGGCTCAACAGAGTGACAAGAATCACGTAACTTCCTGACCTGTCTGGCTAACAACCTCCTTTTTCAAATGGTGGCGGAAGCTACAAGGGGCTCGGCCATGCTAGACTTAATATTAACCAACACGGAAGAATTGGTAGATGGGGTGAAGGTGGTAGGGACCTTAGGGGGAAGTGACTATGTCCTCCTTGAATTCCAGTTGCTGTGGGGGGTCAAGGAAGTTCGTAGCCAGACTCGTAGGTTAGATTTTCACAGGGCCAGACTTTCGGGTTGCAGTGCGGCAATACGGATGGCACCAGGACTTGCTCCTCGGTGACACTGGCTTCAAACTTCTTTAGGGGAGTATCAGGGGCTCCTGAACTCCACTGTACCCCCAGGGAGGGGGTGCAGAGCAAGGGGCTTGATCCGGGCTCCCTGTTTCACGGCAGCACATGGGTTACAGCTCAGGATCACCTCCAGCGTTCAGCAGCAGCTCATGGGTTGTAGCCCTGGATCGCCTCCAGTGAGAAGTGCTTGAAGTGTGCTCATGGCAGCCATGAGCACCTAACTGTTGCTTCCCATCCGGGGGTGGTGGTGGTGGAAGAAGCCTGCCTAACAACACTCAAAAATTAGCACCGTGAGTAATCGTCAATGCAAAAAAATCTAGATTCTCCTCCTAATATCTTTGCCCTTTAAATTTTAAAGAGTCACCAAAACAAAGTGCGGGAGGATTCCCCCCCCCTTCTTTGTTTTGCAGCTAACAACAGACAGAAAAGCACTCCTAAACTGCTATTTCAGAGGGCCAACGATTTAAATCCTTTTTTTTTTACTGAATGAACGGATTATAATAATTTAGCTTTAGTAAATCTTGCAACACACTCTATTTTTCCTTCGTGGGTGGAGCTTGAAGACTTGGTCCTTTTCAGGGCTCTTTTTGTAGCAGGTACTCATTTGCATATTAAGCGACACACCCCTAATGTAGCCAATCCTCCAAGAGCTTACAGTAGCTCCTGTAAGAAGAGCTCTGTAAGCTCTTGGAGGATTGGCTACATTAGGGGGTGTGGCCTAATATGCAAAGGAGTTCCTGCTACAAAAAGAGCCCTGGTCCTTTTCCCTATTAACTATAAATACATTTATACTAAAAGGTAAATGTTCCCTTGCTCGAAAGCCAGTCGAATCCGACTCTAGGGTTGCGGTGCTCATCTCCGTTTCAAGCAGCAGGGCCGGTGAGACTGGGATGTTCCCAGGGGACAGGCCCCTCCCCTTCCTGGATTGATCTGCGGAAACCAACCCTGTTCCAGAGGGAGGAGCCTATTCCCAAGAGTAAGGACTGCCCCACTCCCAGGACCACCGGAGAATAGCAATGACATCAGATCAAACAGCTCGTCTGATTGCAGCCTAAGAGAACACTCTACACTCAGCAGTCAATTGCAAGGGATAATCAGTCATGTCAGGCAAGCAATCATCAACAGAAACTTGTAAGCCATTGTTGGTCTTCAACTTGAGGCGGCCCACCTAAGCTTCCAGAAAAATCACAACACTAGGGAAACTGAAATTACTCTTGACTCTGGGGCACAGGACAGCTCAAGATATTTAGCTGCCCCAAGCTGGTGCAGCCATCGTTTTCTCTACACTACTCCTGGCTGGGTCTGAGCTGGGTCCTGGCAGCAATACCAGCTGCAGTATGGGTCCATCAGGGTCCATGAGGAAATGCTTGCTGCCTCCCATGTTGTTAATGGTCAGGAACAAGCCAAGCCCCTGTGGCGCTTTGGTATCCTCCTCCTTTGGTATCCTCCTCCCAGCAGTCACTGGGACAACTTTGCTGGAGAACCAGGCATGCCTGGAGGAGACATGTACTCTGGTATGATCTTTTCTATTTGAAGCAAAAGCAACTGAAGAGTGGGGCTGTTCAGACTCACGCACAAGACTGGGGTCACCTGGATGATAACAGGAAGTCCAACTCCCCTCAGGGCAATTTCGGCACATTGCAAAAGAGCCACAAGCAGTGATATGAATTACTACAGATTGCCTAGACTTAACAACTACCGATCTCTGAAATGTATCCTTAAGCATTCAGCCTGGTGTCAGGTTCAATAGAGCAGTTGCAGTCCACAACGATTCATAAGAATAGATTGCTTTAATACAAGTCACTAATGATACACTTTCATGGTCATTGTCAGGAATGAAACTCAAAGCCAAACATGTACTAATTGTGGTGTATTCAATGTGACAATGTCTGTATGAAAACACAGTGATTGAAACACCATGTGAAGCTTCATCCTGGGCTAGGATCCTAATCCCTCAATGACTATTAGTAGCCCAGGAAGAGCCGACCAATCACCAACATCCAGTTCCATGAGAGGGAACAATTGTGATTGGACCTTATCCGTGCAACCTCATAGGTTGATATTGTAAAATAGGGCGTGGCTATATTGGCTGGGAGAGTTTAAAAGAAGAACAGCTTCGATGCTAAAGCTGTTCTGGCTATTCAAGTTGATCTGTTTGGAGTTGAGTTACAAGTTGCTGAATAAAGCTGATCTTTTGCTGAAATCACTCTCTGACTCTTTGTTAAGTAACCGACTTAGCACTAATATAGACAGTTCAAAAAAAAGGGTTAAGCCAATGAATACAGTTCGCGCTCAGCAGAAATTCGAGCGGGAGAAAACCAAGGCGGGAGATAGCCTTTCAGCCATTTGGGTCACACCAGCCAGATTGGGAACGGCCCCATCAACGGTCCTCACAGTCTTACTTACTACAAAGGCAGCAAAAGCATTCCAAGGTCAAAACAAGAGATAAAGCGCACAGGGAGGATGAGAACAGAGCAACAGAACTAATTCCCCCCCATCATACAGCAGGCAGGTTACACAGAGCAGACACAGAATACAAATGGCAGTTTACTGACACCTGGTCACTAATTCTCACCCTCACAAGGGGCAAGAAGGAAGAAGGGAACAAAGATGGGATCCCAACTGAAAGTTGTTGGCCACCAGAGTTGTGGGGAAACAGAGGTAAGTGGGCAATGAGGATTTTTTGACCGGAGTCACAGCCCACCCCCCCGCCTCCTGTCAAACAATACAAAATAAACCCATCACCTTGCAGATCGAGGTGAGAGTGAAAGCCACTCAGTGTGAGCTTTCTTGCCAGCTCCTCCACCAGCCCGTCTAATAAAGCCCATACACCTGGAATATATAATTTTCTCAGCAATGCATGAGTGAGGAATAATCCAGCTCATTAGCTTTATGAGCTCTGCAAAGCCAGCATGGCAAGAGGAGCAAAGGAGCTGAAAGCCGTACTGCAAATTGAGTCAAAAGACACTGAGTCAACAGCACGACCCCATGTAAAGACAGCAACAGCACTGCTTCAAATAGTTATCCTTCTGCAGCATTATAATTCTTCAAGACAGCGGTTATTATATGGATTTTGTTGTTTTGCAAGGTCCCACCTCTTCTGACAACGCTTCTTTCAACAAGCAGGAGCCTCACCTTCCCTGGGGACGGAGCTGCTACTCAGCTCATAAATGAAGACTTTAAAAAAACGGCAGCTGCTACAAGTACCTTTTGCCCAGATTCTTTAAAAGTTCCTTTCTGCTGCTTATCTTGAATACGATCAGGCAGGAGGTTGACTGGTAGATCTTTTGCCGCTTTATCTGGTATCCTGATAAGGGGACTCAAGGGGACTGGTCTTTAATCTTCCAACAGGTGGCTTCTTCATGTAAGGTGCAAAGTGTGTAAACAACCTAATACGAATGCTTCCTCGCAATCCCCTTTGAGTGACAGTCTTCAAAGAGTGACCCAGTGAGGCCCTGGCAGCTGCTGTGGGATGTTCATGCTCCTTCCAGAGTGTGCCCTGATCAATTTTTTATTTGAATGTGTCTTGAAGGGGTCAGGAGGCAGAAGATCAGTTTGCTACAAACCGCTCACCAGGGCTGGCTCTGTCATGAAGCAGACTGAACATTCCTCATCAGGCAGTGAACCTTGGATCAATGTTGGCCGAATCCCATAGATCTAAAGGCACTTAAGTCTTTGGCAGATGGGTGTAGCAATCTCCCCCAGTTCCTACCACCTGCTGGAAACCCCCATGTTGCTTCTCATGTTTTTTTGGGGGGTTGCCCCCCCCCCGTAGGGGAATTTTTTATTGCATTTTCTATAAACTACAAAGAAATAAGGGAGGGTATACTACAAACTACAGGTGAAAGTAAAGAAAACCACTAAAAACCCAAGAGATGGCGGTCATACACAATGCTTACAAAATTAGCCTCTAGTAAATTAGCTTATAATTTGCTACGTTGAGTACATAATTCTTATAGCTTAAATTGGCATCTCCAACAAATCTGGCTATATAAAGAACTCTAAAGAAAAATTCTTTAAATTGGTTTACAACAGGATCTAGAGAACAATCACAACTCATTTTCCCCCCTTCTTATTTCTCAATCGATAGCTTAATTTAGGGGCAGCCGCCCCCAGTTCAGAAACAGAGTCCACATCAGAAGGTGCCAATACTCCTTCTTCTTCACTTGCCTTGCTGCTGCCATCATCATCTTTTTCTCCTTCCCCTGCTGAGCCAACATGTTGATGTAGAAATTCGCGTACCTTTGCAACAGAGTTAATTCTTTCTTTCTTGTCTTTAAATTTGAAGAGGATACCTTCAGGAACACTCCATCTATAGGGAATGTTGTTTTTCTGTAAAAACAGCGCCAAGTCTCTGTATTTCTTTCTCTTTTTCCTTATTTCAAATGGGATATCCTTCATAACCTTAATTTCTTTGTCTTTGCTCTTCAGGGTGGTTCTATTTGTTGCTTTCAAAACTTGGTCTCTTGTCTCCTGGAGAATCTCACCCCAATCTCGCCGGGCAGATTATTCTAGAGGCGGTGCGGAGAGGAGTCCAGGAGGCATTTGTGGAAATAAAAAAGGATTATGGCATACAGGTGGATTCTAAGACCGTGGAAAAACAAGAATGTGATATAGAGAATGAGCCCCATGAAGAGGAGGAAAAGATAGAAAAAACGGAGAGTGCCAAGGAAGAAAGAGGGGAGGAGGAAGTGGAGCTGATAAAAGATCAAGCAGAAATTAAAGGAAAACAACTAGGATTTAAAGCAAGCCTCCTGACAGAATTCACTCAGTGTTTAAAGTCTGGGCGAGGGAGGAGTAAAAGAACTACAAAAAGAGGGAAGGTAAAGAAGATCAAAAGGAACAACTGGACTAGAACTGTGAAAAGAATGGACAATATAAGAAAGAATTATGGATGGCAAAGAGTGCTTAAGGAACGAAGGCACGGGGACATGCTGAGGGAAAAAAAGAAACGGCAAATGTTTACGAGAAAGAGAAAAAGATTTGAAAAGAATAAACACTGTCTCTAACCTCTCTAAGATTGACACGGAAGATGAACAGGACAAAGATTGGACTATGGAAGTTTTGATTCTATAACCTATTGTATGTAGTTGAAGGACTGACCTGAAATTTGTGGCTTTTATTGATGCCTGTTTTTATTTTTTTATTTTATTTTTTGTTTCTTACATATTTGCTTAAGAATTTGTGATGACATAATAGAACTGATATTAAGGTGGTAACTAAGACAATAAGAGGTAATAAGGAAGAGCCAATAAATTAAAAGAAATGGGTTAAGCAAAATGAGTAGGTAGATATAAAAATTTGTAGTAAGATGGGAAGAGTGGCAGAAGTTTATTAAACTGGGATGAATATTTATTATAACTGGGATGAACGGATATTATAACTGGGATGAATGGATTGGTAAATGTTGGGATGTGAGTTATTTATTTGGATATATGATTAGGAACCCTTAGTTTTTGAAATGAATTTATGGGGTGTGGTAAGGTACTCATATAAAATTTTTGTTTATTAATGAATTTAGGATGGAATCTTTAAGGATAAAGTATTATTGCATATATTTATATATCTATTTATGAAGTTGAGAGGAAAGTGAGAAAATTTATTGAATTAAAAAGGAAAATAAGTCTATCAATTGGTAATAAGGAGGAAAAAGGAAGAGTATGAGGGTACCAATAGACTTAAAAGTGAAGTAGTATATTTAAGATTAGTTTTTGGATATTTAATTGTGGGATTTTGTTTAATTAATTGTCAGGTATTTAATAGGGTTAGTTATGGTCAGATATAAGGCAGTTATAGGTTGAGAATTCAAATAGACATGGATGAGAAAGTTAGGGGAAAAGGAATAGTTGAGGGAAGGAATTTATGGTCCAAATATATAAATATATATAAAACCAAATATATAAATATATATAAAACCTATGTGTAACCTAATAGATAAAAAATATATACAAAAAGAAAAGAAAAAAGTAATGAATTTAACCCCCATATTGTACATACAAAATAGATATGATCTAGAGCTGGGATGAGAACTAGAACTTGTTATTAGTAAGGAATTGTATTGTAATTAATAAGTTAGCACTTATGTGACCTCAAAAGGATATAGGAAAAGAGCTGCTTAGTCAACACAAAATGGATTTTGGGATATCAAAAGAAGGGAAGTTTATAAGGGAAGAAATGACGGTAACAACAACTTGTGTGGTAGGAAAATAAGTGTTATATATGATATGGAAGTAATTGGAATTGTTTGATAACTCTGTAAATTCTGTTGGGATGTAAAATATGGGCTTATAAAACCTAATAAAATAATTGTTAAAAAATTTAGCTTTCATTTTTTGGGATGTTACCTTGAACGTTTGATTAGAAAGGAGGCTCATAAACCTATCTGTCCATAAGTAAAAAACATTATAAAAATTAGTAATGGTACATGACCTTCTGTGAAGGAGTAAATGGCTGTGGCTCAGTTGGGGAGTACTTGCTTTACATTCAGAAGTTCCCAGGTTCAATCCCAGACATCTCTGGTAGCTCAGGTGTTCCGTCAAGAGCCACTGCCAGTAAGAATAGACAACAGCAGGCTGTATCATCCACACCTGGTATAAGGAGCTTCATATGTTCACTTTCCCCACGTCTATTGATCTTTCCCTTTGAGCAGCCATGAGGAAGTAGCTTGTGTGGTTTCTAGGGGCCAGTTCCATTTTCCCTCCATTTCACTGGAGGCAGAAGGTACTTCAGAAGAACCCAGGAGGTCTGTAGGAGGTCCCCATTTGAAAACAGCTGTCTCCATCATAGAATGATGTTTGCCTTGTAACCTCCTAACATTTTGTGATTGCCATCCCATGGCAGCCAAAATGTAATTGGTCCCCCCTCATGGTAGCCATTTTGTGGTGGGGCCCAGTACTGTTTCTCAAAATTTTCCAAATTGCTCACGGGCTCAACCAGGTTGGCAATCCCTCTGTTTAGTCCTGCAGCTCCACATTGTTCAGTGAACTGGGGTACACATACAACTATGCTTACGGAGGCTACTGACAGAGAACATACTCTCTACTTAAGTGTTGATTTGCAAAATGTTTTTAGAGTCTTACCCAAAACTGTATTTAAGATGCACACAATAACATTAGAATGAACTCATTCAAGATCATACACAGATGGTATCTTACACCAAAAAGGTTGAATCGAATGAACCCTCAGTACAACCCTCTGTGCTGGAAAAACTGTGGTTCTCCTGGAACATATCTACACTGCTGGTGGGAATGCCCGACTATTCAGCAATTCTGGAAGGAGGTAATCTCTCAAATAAACAGTATCACACAGCAAACACTTCCTATCACACCGGAACTCTCACTGCTTGATCTCTGGGACTCATCATAGTGGGATGATTAAAAAAAGGTACTTACCTCCATTCTTCTTGTGGTGGCCAGACTCACAATAGTGGCAAATTGGAAATCTCCAGAATCTACGTCTCTGTCATCCTGGTATGACAAGATATGGGATCACTTCGTGATGAATAAGATATTTAATATTGTGGAACGCATACAATACAATTCCGGCAAAACTTATGGTAAGTATGTAGGGCTATCTTTCAGCTATGCTCCTGAAGAGTGGCAAAATTATTATTTGATTATAACTGATAAAATCACAACACAAAGTGTTGCATGTGAATATGACATGTTTGAATCCTAAAGCAACAGTATAAAACATAGGTAATGCCTGTTCATTCTCATAAGTGGAGACAAATGGTTATCCACCATTGTAAATATCTATGGCACTTTACATAGTATTTTTCCAAGTGGGCTTCTTTCTGTGTGGGCTTTTTTCCGTGTGGGTTTATTTCCATGTGGGCATTTTTCTATGTGGGCTTTTTTTCCTGTGAGCATTTATGATGGTGGGGGTTTTCCTCTGGGCTTTTTTCCTGTGGGCTTTTTTCTGGCCACCGAAGGTCTTGGGGATGGAACGAGCTCTCAGCAGCGCCTATCACCGGAGACTGATGGCCAAACTGAACGTGTTAATCAGATTTTGGAACAATTCCTCCACTGTTCTACTAATTTTCAACAGGATGACTGGGTGGAGCTGTTGCCATTCGCCGAATGTTGCTACAACAATTTGTTTCATTTCTCGACGGGGGTCTCCCCCTTCAAAGCGGTGTATGGTTACGAAGGGGCCCCTTTTCCCTTCCTCTCTTCCCCCCCTGGGGGGGAGGTGTCGAACTGGTGGGATAAATTGCAGGCGGTGTGGCCAGTAGTGGGCAAGGCATTAGACAAGGCAAAAGCCACCTGTAAGGTGCAAGTGGACAAAAAACAGTAACAATTTGCTTCATTTCTCGACGGGGGTCTCCCCCTTCAAAGCGGTGTATGGTTACGAAGGGGCCCCTTTTCCCTTCCTGACGGATGCTCTTCCCCCTCGGGGTGTGTGTGTGTTGAACTGGTGTGATAAATTGCAAGCGGTGTGGCCAGTAGTAGGCAAGGCAATGGACAAGGCAAAAGCCACCTGTAAAGTGCAAGTGGACAAAAAATGGTTGCCTGGATGGGGGTTGCAGCCCGGGGACACTGCCTATGTGTCCACCAAGAACATCAAGGGGTTGCAGCCCAGCAGGAAATTGGGATGGAAATATATTGGTCCTTTCCCTGTAGACCGTACTCTGAATGATGTGACTGTTGAACTTGCATTGCCCCAAAACCTGAGTCATTTGCATCCTGTTTTTCACCACAGCCATCTCAAACAGGACCCGGGGCCAAACGCCTGGAGGCCAGATCGACTGCGTCCCCCTCCCCTAATGGTCTATGAGAACATAAGAAATGCCAATGTTGGGTCAGGCCAAAGGCCCATCCAGCCCAACACTCTGTATCACACAGTGACCAGAAATACCAGTGCCATCCGGAGGTCCACCAGTAGGGCCAGGACATTAGAAGCCCTCCCACTGTTGACCCCCCCCCCAAGCACCAAGAAGACAGTCTATGGTGAACCATATTTCAAAGTCTCCCAGATTCTGGACTCTAAACTCAAAAGGGGTTGTTTATTTTACCTGGTGGAGTGGGTGGATTTCGGGCTGCAATATCGGGAGTGGGTGGAGGCCTCGGATGTGCGTGCCCCCCGGCTCCTCCAGGACTTTCATGCTCGTTTCCCTGGGAAACCGGGGGGGGGGGATCTTTGGAGGGGCAGAATGTCAGCTAATGCTGCCATGGCTTGGAATGTGTAGGCGCTCGCCTCCCTCCCTTCCCTTCCCTGGTTACTGCATTTATCTCCCCAGGTGTCCTTGAAGCTGTGAGCGCTTCTCCCCTGCTCTTCCTGCTGGGAATTTAATGGCTGGAATAATAATAATAATCATCATCATCATCATCATCATCATCATCCTCCACCCGTTGGATGTTTATTTGCATTTAAGTTGTACTTACCTGTCTACTTACTTTGAAACTATATAGACCATTGTATTTATCTTCACCTGTTGGATTGTTATTAGTATACTTGCCTTAAAGTTGTACTTACTCTGTACTTACTTACATATGTCTTCTGTAGTCATATGTATGTCATTTACCCTAGTTTACTTACTTGTGTTTCCTGTTGAATAGTTACTAGTTTATTCACTTTTGTATTGTACTTACCTTTTGTACTTGTCCATTTCTTATTCTATTTAATACTAATTGCATACAAGACTGCGTCTTGTCCTCAGCCTTTTTTAATATTTATTTATTCAAGCCCAATTTTACCATAGAGTTTTGCCCAAAAACTGGAGTGTCACCCACTCGATGTCTGTGACATGATGATGTCACTTTCGGGTGACATCATTATGTCACGTTTGGGGGCATCTGTGGATGGGGTTTCCCCCCCATCAGCCAGCTGGCTGGTGGCAGAAAGGGGCCCGCAAAAGTGGGGGAACCCCTGCCCAGACCGGGGGCCTGGCAACCCTACTTGAATAAAATGTTGTCAGTCTTAAAAGGTGCCACCGGACTTAGACTTTGTTCTGCAGCTTCAGACCAACATGGCTACCCGCCTGAATCTGCTCTCTCAGCCGCGTGGACACACTACATGTTGATGCTGCCTCACTGAGGCAGAGGATGCCACTAATATATCCAGCAGGCAGTGAATGCCTGCAGCAGCTACCCCACAGGGCAGGGGCTTTGAGTTCTGGGGCTGCTGCCTCACTTTGCCCTCTGCAGGCTACCCTACAGAACATGACTGATTTCGGAAAGGAGAGGTCTGAGCAGTGGAGTGTCTCTTTAAGCACTGGGATTGCTTATACTGGACTCGTTTGAAGCTGCAAGGCAACCAGGCCAGGCCAGCCAAACCAGGAAGGAGCTGTGCTGTTCAGTCCCTGGGAAAAGCTTGCTAACAAATTGCCTCCTTGACAGTTGGACATTGTATAGGGCGGCTATCAAACAATGCAAGCGTGCTGCTCCCTGCCCCCCACCCCCAGAACTGAAGCTGGGCTTGGTAATTAGAAGAACAATCCTAGCCACAGGTTTCCTAAGGAGCTGATAAGAAATGGAAAAGGGGGGCCCCTGAATAAAAACACAAGGCCTCCTTTCCACCTCTCAGCGAAGGCCACAGAAACCTTTCCATTTCGAACGCACCAAAGAGAATTCACTGGATGTTTCCTTCAATATCTGTTATTGGGCCTTCATTGTAATTTTCAGCAAGGCTTCCTGTCAATTTTGCAGCTCCCTCAAAGAGGAACAAGCAGCCCAGACCATCCTTGGGTTCTCAGAGACCAAAGAATTCCTCTGACTCCGGCCCTTGATTAGACACATCCCACTTATCCTCCCAGCAGGAAAGCAAGATGGAAGGAGTAAACACACAGACATCTGCAAAACAATGCACAAATCCTCTTTTCCAGTCACAGAGGTGCAGGACCAGTCAGGGATGGTAAAACAGCCCTGTAGCCTAGGGATGCCAGCCTCCAGGTGGGACCTGGGGATCCCCTGGAACTACAGCTGAACTCCAGACTGCAAAGATAAGTTCCCCTGGAGGAAATGGATGCTTTGGAGGGTGGACTCTATGGCCACTGTACCCCACTGAGGTCCCTGTCCCCCCCAGGCTCCATCCCCAAATCTCCAGGAGCTTCCCAACCTGGATCTGGCCACCCCATCCCCTGCCAGTGGCCGGGGGGACCTGGCAACCCTAGGTCCTTCCTATGCAAGCAGAGCTACAGAAGCTCCTTGGCTCAGACCAGGGCTGTAGTGATGATGCTGATTGGTGTCAACTTGCCAAAGGGCAATGGGGGTCGACTGCCTGTGCTGTGTGACTCAGCTTACTCCTGGCCACCAGTGAATCTCCAGGCCATCAGCCTGCCAGGAATTTTTCCTTTCAGTGACAGTGTTGGTCCACCCCTGCAGAGGGGAGACTCTTTGCAAACTGCCATCTCTCCCATCTCCACTTCCAGGTGCTGGTGAACATTTCTGATATATTTATGCCACAGAGTAGCCAAACTAGCAGTTCGAAACTGCAAGTAGATAAATAGGTACCGCTTCGGTGGGAAGGTAACAGTGTTCCGTGCGCCTCGGCGTCTAGCCATGCCGGCCACATGACCATGGAAATGTCTTCGGACAGCGCTGGCTCTTCGGCTTGGAAACGGAGATGAGCACCGCAACCCTAGAGTCGGATTTGATTGGCTTTTGAGCAAGGGAACCTTTACCTTTAGCATCCAAGTTACTCTTAAGAGTCTAGGAGGAGCCTGGGACGCAAAGGAGAGGCTGGTGCCTCCGGAGTTTGCGAGGAAGTAAACCAGCTGAATTCACACTGCCTGTCAAGTGCAGTTGCCATCTCTGGGTTGGGAAATACTTGGAGATTTGGGGGTGGAGCCTGAGAAGGATGGGGTTCAGGGGGGGAGGGACGTCAATGGGGTATAATGCCATGGGGTCCACCTTCCAAAGTGACCCCTTTCTCCAAGTGAACTGATTTCGGTTACCTGGAGATCAGTTGTAATCCCAGAAGATCTCTGGTCACCACCTGGAGATTGGTAATCCTATCGCCAAGGGACATTTGGACTTCTCTGGCCTTTATTTTACATTAATAGGGTTGCCATGTCCAGGTTGGAAAATTCCTGAAGATTTTGGGGGTAGATCCTGGGGAGGGGAGAAACCTCAGTAGGGTATAATGCCATAGAGTCTGTCCTCCAAAGCAGCCATTTCCTCCAGAAGAACTGATCTCTGCCATTTGGAGATCAGTTATAATTCTGGGAGATCTCCAGGCCCCACCTGGAGGTTCATACTCCTATTTTACTAATGAAATGACCCTCCCTTGTTTACGTCTTCCTAAGATGCAAGTCCTGTGATCTAACACCAGCAGCAATTCAAGACACAGAAACTTGCTCACCATCTCACATCCAATGCTAGCATCATCATTCAGGACTGAAGATCATTACCTGAAAATTCTTTTTGTCCTCAGTTTTTTTTGGTAACATCTGGCCTGATGAAGTTTTAGTGAGCTCAAAAGTTTGCACCGTGTTTTGTGTCCTTTCAATTGGCCCTAATAAAAGGTATTATGTGGATTTCACTTTTCCATCAAGGGAATGCCAGCAGTGTAGTCATTTCAATATATGCTCCCTCTGCCCCATTGCATGGCTTGGGGTGGGTGGATAAAGATAACTAGTTAAAAACGGAATGCCTGCCAACGAAGCCCTATTGTCCAGCAGCCAGTCCCACAGAAGTCCACCCTGGGTTTTGTCAAAGTTTAAGTTACCAAAATCTGTAGTTGTTCTAGACTAGTTTTTATTTATGGCTCTAGAAAGGCTGCATAGGAGCAAGTTGCTATGAAGGAACTTGGTAGGACTCATTTTTCATGTTGAATAAAATTATACTGTTCACCTAAAAAGAGGCCTCAGCATATTCCTGAGCAGCTGTACGTTACAGGAGCCTGCAAAAAATAGGCAGTTGGGGATGTTGCTAGGGCTCTGTGGGGAGGGAGCCCCACCAAAGGGGTGGACAACACTCTTTGGCTGCCTGAGTACTGCCCCTAGATGGTCTGGTCTGGTGCTGTAGTTAGTGTTGGACTACAGCCAGTGTGGTGTAGTGGTTAGTGCATTGGACTAGGATCCGGGAGACTCAGGTATAAATCCCCACTCGGCCATGGAAGCTTGCCAGGTGATCTTGGGCCAGTCACTTTGACGGAACCTAACGTACATCACAGGGTTGTTGTGAGGACAAAATGGAGAAGAGAACAATGTCACCCTGGGACCATCCTCTTTGCCCTAACAGGCCTCTTTTAAGGGTGGCATAGCATTCCATGCATACCCCCTTGATTCCCTTCTCCACTGGGGGGCGGGGATTCCTTTCCCTGTGAGAGGCTGGGAACCAGCCAAGGCTGCATTCCATCTCTCATCTCTGCCCAGCTGCGGTGATGGCCTTTGAAAGGAGCCAGTCTCTGTGGCATTTGGGCAGCGACTTTCTCTCTGCCTAGAAGCAGCTCCCAGTCAGGGAGGGGGTTGTTAGATCGCCGCTAACAAAGATCCGGAGAGCGATTTCAGCAAAGTGATTAGCTTTATTGAAGGTACGGACAAGCAACCAATAGGAAGTCCGTTCGGAGGAGCCTTAGTCTGGCTCGAAGCTTAACATAGGGAGTGAATGTGGCGATTCAAATAAGCTATTCCAATACATTACAGGGGTGTTTCCCTGACTCCTCCCCAGTAGCTTGGTTATGCCACCTTGACTTGCAAGGCTGTTTGTGAATTGTGATCCCTAGAGTCAAACATGGGACATACTGCTTGTTTGTGCACATGACTGGGTACTGCTTTATAGCAGTTGCATGCCACAGTTACCACTTCTACTGTCATAGCCTCTAAGAGGCAAATTGTTTAAAATTTGCTCCTTAGGTGGTATCTCTGCATACCTTCTAACAGCATCACTTGATGTTTGTTAATGGCTGCAGAGCTGCCTGGATACGCACAAATTCATGCAAAAATCTTAAACATTAGGGCTGATTTTTTAAAATAAATGCTTTTCAGATGCTAACACATAATGTCTTAGCTGAAAAAAATAAAACGTAAGCCAACCAAACTGTCCTGATTAGGATAAATTCACATGGGTGTTCTCCAAGGAAATATTAACCACTTGTAGGTTATTTAAATGATACCTCTGACTGGTGCAAACAGAAGGTGAACTGTGTGTGATTCAGTGCTTGAAAAATAGGTCATTAAAACGATCTGATTGTTCGTGACCCTGGGGGAAAATGCACCTTCTAAAGCCCTGTATGCCATCTGTGTAGTGGGAAAATGGCTGAAAACCCCAAACACATAACTTACAAAGGAAGCTTATTTATCAAGGCATGATCCAGTTGTGACCCTGTAAGGCAAGAAGCTCCTGAACAGGTACAAGCTCCTTGGCACAGCATTCTAGTTGAAATTTGGACAAGAACACCAAAGAAATTCAGTGTGCAGGCTTCCACGTAGATGAGTTCAGGTGCAGAGTTTCAACTGGCAAACACACTGGTGTTGAAGCTCTCAGAATCTGTGGTATCAATGCAGTTTGATTAAGGAATGTAGGGCTTTCTAATGGCATTGTTCATAAAACAAACTAGCTATCAAGGTAGCAAGAGTTTCTGAGCAAGATATGCATTAAAAAGGTCTAAGAATAAAATGGCAGACAACATACATATTTAGAGATGATCAGGTTCTTGACCATGGGCTCGGCGTGGATAACCTTGTGATTAGCTTAGAAGAAGAGAAGAAGGAGAGGTTGGATTTATACCCCGCCCTTCACTACCCAAAGGAGTCTCAGAGCGGCTTACAAACTCCTTTCCCTTCCCCTCCCCACAACAGACACCCTGTGAGGTAGGTGGGGCTGAGAGAACTCTGACAGAAAGTGCTCTTTTTCAAGAACAGCTGTGCCAGAATTATGGCTTGCCCAAGGTCATCCAGCCAGCTGCAAGTGGAGGAGTGAGGAATCAAACCCGGTTCCCCCAGATTAGAGTCTGCGCACTTAAGCACTACACCAAAAAGCTACTGACCCTCTCCTCCTTGTGCCCATGATTCACACAATTCCCTCCCCCTCCCCACAACAGACACCCTGTGAGGTGGGTGGGGCTGAAATAACTCTGACACAAACTGCTCTTTTTCAAGGACAGCTGTGCCAGAGCTTGTGACTGACCCAAGGTCACATCAGCAGGTGCAAGTGGAGGAGTGGGGAATCAAACCCGGTTCTCCCAGATTAGAGTCTGCACACTTAGCCACTACACCAAACTGGCTTAATCCTCACAATGTCCTTTCGTCAGTATCACCATTTTGCAGATGAAGAACTGTGGTTGACAGAACCACCCAAGGCTACCCTGCCCCAATGAAATTATGTCTGAGCCAAGGTTTGAAATTCTGGTCATGGTTTAGTAACATGGTTCCATAGTAACAATGGAAATGGAAGCTTGTGGGGTGACCTTGGGCCAGTCAGACACTCTCAGCCTAACCTACTTTATAGGGTTGTTAAGGGGATAAAATGAAGAGGACAATGTTGTAAGCCGCTTTGGATCCTCATTGAGGAGAGAGGTAGAGCATAAATGAGGTAAGTAAATAAATAATATACACTTGATATACACATGTAGTCCAGGAGGTAGACTCCTGAGGTGGCGGAATGGATAAGTACAGCATTACATTGTTAAATACTCTCCTACATAAAAAGCCTCCCACACGAAGAAAACTAGCATTGTAGGGAGTCAGCTGATCCAGAATCTTTCCCCCTTCTGTGCTAGTTTAAAAAAAAAAAAAAAAAACTTGCAAGGAACCTTGACTTGGAAAGAACATTTAAAAAGATACCCTCTACCTGCATGCAGGTATCCCATCATCTCATTTGGCTGCATGTATAGAGAAGAACATATAATCTGAGATGAAACCCTTGTACTCTAACCAGAAAACATAAAGAAACAAGCTTGCACAAAACACAGATTGCAGCACAGTGTCCTATTTTTATTTAGCGTGGTGGATATGTTTTTCCAAAGCTCTAATTACCTGGATATTTTTACAGCCTCTTACAAGTTCTAATTTTTGCACAGTTCAGTAGAGCAGTCCGTAATACAGGAAGGAGAATGACCCATTTTTTTGTTTTCTCAGCGAACTGCAATCAGGGGGGAGGGGGCCTGTTTACCTCACTGCATTGCATGCTTCAATTTCAATTCTGTTTACATGATGAAGGAGTAAATCCCAGTGCTGGAAAGGGAATTTAAAGGGCGGAGATGGGAAAGCTTTCCTCCTCTATTTTCCCACCTTGGAGCAGGTAGGTACAAAAGAAGAAAACGATTCACTTCTGGAAATTTCTACAGCAAGATATTCTCACTCTCAAGACTCTAAAGATGGCAAAAACCCCTCTGCCCAAATCAGCTAACACTCATCTACCTACACTCTGTTGAAACAAGAGCGAACCGTATCGAGAAAAGGCTCAGTTTCCTTGGGATAGCACACAGCACAGAAGCAACGTACTCAGGTTTTGTTCAAATTTCCTGAAAGGAGCCTAAGACTCCATACACAGGCCTCCCCTCTCATTTTATCTTTACAACCACCCTGTATGGTTAGGCTAGGCTCAGAATGACTGTTGAGGGGTCACCTAGTGAGCATCGTGGCTGGGGGGGGGAACTTTTTTTTTCCCCCCCCCCCCCCCCCGGTCCTAGTCCAGCACTATAACTGCCACACCACACTAGCTCTCAACTAAGCATCAGAATCACCATATCCTTCTTGTCCTCCTGGCCAGAATAAGAGGGTTCTTCCTTCAAGTCTACATCCATATTATAACCAGGGCTATTTTGGGGCAGGAACGCACAGGAACGGAGTTCCGGCTGGCTCCCAAGTTGGCCACGCCCAGCAGGAACTCATTAGCATAACAGGCCACACCCAACAGCAGAAACTCATTAGGATTGGCTACATCAGGGGTGTGTGTCCTAACATGCAAAGGAGTTCCTGCTACAAAAAAAGGCCCTGGGTTTTGACAACAAACAAGGTAAACAGAATAACAAGCAAAAGGTGGGTGTGGCTGGATGACCACACTTCTGGTAACATGGGGGTGCGGCCTAATGTGCTAATGAGCTGTGCTGTCAGGGGTGTGGCCCAATATGCTAATGAGTTCCTGCTGTTGGGTGTGGCCTATTATGCTAATGAGTTCCTGCTGGGCTTTTTCTACAAAAAGAGCCCTGAATAACTACACCAACACAACTCTTCCAAGCTACCTGTGCACATACATGAGTAGAGCGTCCTATGCAGTCAGGCCCTCAAAGGGCAGGGCAGCCCTAAGCACAGTTAAACCCTTTTAAATCCACTGAAGTCAATAGGCTCAGAAAGGTGTAACTCTGCATAGGATTGCACTGTCAAGAGTCCGAGTCAGAGGGGAGAGGGGACAAACCTTCCATTTCACACTGTTCTTCTTACATCTGGAAAATTGTCAGGTGAAGCCTGCCAGCTTTAAGCCGATAGTGCCTTTCTCTCCCAGTAGGGCTTATCCATTTTAATCAGATTTTTAAATTGGATATTTTATCTGTATGATTAATTTGTTACCTGCCCAAGTCTTCGGGAAGAGGAGAGGGAGATGAATAAAGAGATCAATAAGAGAGAAGATTTGCACAGCAGATAAGAGAAACTGGATTCCTAACTTTCAACTCAGAAGCTTGGGGAAGGGGAGGGGAAAGGTCACACCAGAACTGAAAGGTCAATTTGTTCCATGGTGCCGCCATCAGTTATTCATGAGGCTGGGTGGCAGACACTTAATATTCATGATCTGAGACACATCCTTAGACTGGAACAGCCTATTTAAATAGTAAAATTAACTTTTACAGGAATATTCTGTGCAGGTATTGCACAGGCAAAACAACAACGAATGCTTGTGAACAGCGTTTCACTTGGTATTCAACACCGTTCAACACCGCTTGCAGAAAGAGAGTTGGGCACACTTCAAATGAATATTCCATTACTCCTGAAGTGGTAAAAGTCTATTTGTCAATATCCTAAAATAAATAATTTCCTGATTTTTCTCCTGCCATGCAACTTAATTGCTAAGAGCACAAAGTGTGTCTGTATGTGTGTGGTGGTGGTTGCTAGCCAGAAAATGATGAACCGTTTACTTTGCCAACTGAAAAGAGCAGTATGTATTCTGAGCTAAAACAAAATCAACCAAAATAAAGCAGCAGCATTATGTATCAAGAAAGACTTGACTCAGCAGCTAGAAGAATTTATTCTGCAATTAAAAAAAACACACCCTGTTGCATAATTGATTCTGCTCTTCATGGGGAGGAGCAGGGAGCTATTTGGTGCATGGGATGTAATTCACCAGCTCCTCTGGCTGCTTTTAGTAGGCATTGCCCACATGACTTTGAAGCATAACAGCAAGAAACTTGATTTAGAAAAGGGGGGGGGGAGACAAGATTGTTAGGAAGCCAAATTTTGTATCCAATTATCACATTCTGCATTTTTGCTCTAGCGTTGCTGGCAGATCAAGGAGAATAACAACCAGTTAAAAAGAAATGGATCAGTGGTTTCATCACTGACTTGGCAAACAATGTAAAGTAAAGGTAAAGGTTCCCTTGCTCGAAAGCCAGTCGAGCCCGACTCTAGGGTTGCGGTGCTCATCTCCGTTTCAAAGCCGAAGAGCCAGCGCTGTCCGAAGACGTTTCCGTGGTCATGTGGCCGGCATGACTACACACCAAGGCGCACGGAACGCTGTTACCTTCCCACTGAAGTGGTACCTATTTATCTACTTGCAATTTCTTGTTTTCGAACTGCTAGGTTGGCAGGAGCTGGAAGTAGAGACGGGAGCTCACTCCGTCATGCGGCACACTCGGGTCTCGAACTGCTGAACTACCGACCTTCCACAGCCTGCAGTTCAGCATCTTAACCCAAATTTCCTGGAAAGGGGGGGGGGCAGGGACACTTAAGTACTGCCTTTCACCTTGCAGTTACAATTTAAAAAATTAAAACAAGAACAGTCATAATAGTGCCAGTGTTGCTGTTGTTTGCTCTCAAGTCGCAGCTGACTTATGGCGACCCCAAAAACATAGTTTTCAAGGCAAGAGATATTCAGAGGTGATTGTGTCATTGCCTGCCTCCATGTCACAACCCTGATATTCCTTGGAGGTCTCCCATCCAAATACTAGCCAGGGCCGAACCTGTTTAGCTTCCGAGATCTGATGAGATCAGGCTAGCCATAATGATGATAAAACAATGAAATTAAAAAAAGGAGTTGCTTTGGCTGCAAAGTGAAAAGCAGTACTTCATCTTCAACCTGATAATTATTGGTTAAGGAATGTCCAGAGCATCTTGCTGGAAAAGTAAGTCTAAGCTAGAAAGAGGGAGGAAAACTAAAAGGAACAATCACTCCAAGAAATGTCAAAACACTGACTGTCTGTGCTGGGTAAGCAGGAGCTGCAATTCTGCTTTAGATTAACAAATTGTCACAAAAATTGCAACTACAGGAGTCCTTCAGGATCATGAGTTCTGATAATGCTAAATCAATAAATACTCACAAATCTTCGCTAATGTATTGAAAAAAGGTAGAATTTTTATTTTCATGACACATTGATACTTTTTACAGTATATGTTTCACTATATACACGCAGATATACTGTGCATATTAAGTATATACTCTGAGAATCCCTAGAAAAAGAAAATAGTAGATATCGATATAGAAATGAAACTTCTTGGACCATTCTTGCAACAATTTTTAAAATGATCCCAGCTCTCCCCTGCTCCATGTACTAGTTTGGATGCTTCAGTCAGGGTGTGGTCACATGGCAAGCTTACGGCGATTTGTTCCTGCTGTAGATTTGATTGGGGATATTTTTAAGTGGGTTCAGATGATCACACATCCCTTGCCCAACTGCTTGCATTGCGCTACAAGGCTCCAGGCACCATCAAGACAGCCCAAGTGGCGGCGCGGCACAATTAAAAAAAAATTATTTGTGCATGTGCATATGCACATGTGCGCATGCGCAAACCACGGCTCCTGCTTGGATGCAGCGGTTCCCCCCCCGAACAGCAAACAAAATGAACTACCGACGTGTAACCGAGCGCTGTTTTTTGTGCGCTTGAGCGTTCATGCATTTAATATATTCAGCACAGGATTGGTCATGCGCACAACAGTGAAAGCTGGGGGGGGGGAACTACCACAAGGATGTACAGATGACCTAATCGCATTCATAGCGAGAGATGGCCGTCCAGATAGGAGAAATTGTGGATTCGCCATGCAAATAGTAGGAAAGTACTTTTTCCCCAGTGTCAGAAAACGTGCTAGAAAACTGGGAGGCTTGAGAGGGTGAGTCCGCTTCGATACGGGAGACAGAATTGGCTTTCTGATCAGTCCTATTAATTGCGATAGGGAACAATTGTGAAACCCGATCAAAATGACCGTGTGACCACAACCCCCAACTAGTTTTGCACAGGTGAGGATACTGTCTGAACAAGCATGTATCAGTAGGTGTCTTCAACTGATCTTCCACCACCTTCCACCCAATACAGAAATTCTGTGCCCCATGCAAGACTAGACATCTCAGGCACTTCTGTTTGATGAGCTGAAGAAAGCTGCTTTAAACATCCCCCCGACTCTGCCCCTGAATATCCAAAATTTATGGAGAAGAAGAGTTTGGATTTATACCCCCCTTTTCACTCGGAGTCTCAGAGCAGCTTACAATCTCCGTCCCTTCCTCTCCCCACAACAGACACCCTGTGACATAGGTGAAGCTGAGAGAGCTCTTTTGAGGACTGCTCCTGAGAGAACAGTTCTGAGAGAACTGTGGTTTGCTCAAGGTCACCCAGCAGCTGCATGTGGAAGAGCTGATAATCAAACCCAATTCTCCTAGATTAGAGTCCGCATTCCTAACCACTACACCAGACTGGCTCTCACACCAAACTGGCTCTCAGATACTGCCAAACGTCTGGACTAACCGGTTTCAGGCTAATTTATCTGCTGTTTTCTTTTACTTTCCACAACTGTAGTATTAGTAGAGTCTTCTTTTTTAAGGGAGTATATGTGGATCTGAAATTAGCAGTTTTGAAGCCAACTATAAAACTAAAAAACAAATTGGTATATTTCCAACATGGCCACAAAGAGGGCAAACTGTGCCACAGAGCAGCTATTTGGGATCACTGTAAACTTAATCTCTTAATGAGCATAATCCTGATTCACTTGTTGTTTGGTTTTGTAAATCCAGAGTCTACAAAATGAAAAAAAAACCCTTTTCTAAGTATGCAAGAGATGCAGGGGGTAGAAGGAGAAGGGAGTGTAATCCTCCAACCCTAGTCACTTAAACACCTTTTTAAAATGAAAAGCAATCAGGAATTAAGGGTTTTGTTTAATGCAATTTGGCAGCCATCTATATTTAGAGATTTAAATGCCAGAGGGGGCAACAACTGAACTAGTCAAACAGAAGTGGAAGGTGTTTAGAGGAGCAATAAAAATAAATACCCACGCTAGTCTTATTTAATCGCCAGCCAAAACTCAGCGGCTGAATTCTTTCTTGGTGGCAAATGTCAAGATACAGTTTTCAAAGCACCATTGATGCTCAGCATCAATGTGATGGCTGCGTCTTCAAACATTTTGCTGCAGCAGAAGAGCACAGGATCAGTTCGGGGAAGAATATCCAACTGCTGGTTTCTTTTTATGGAAGGAGGACTTTTAATAAACGGCAAGGGAAAGTTACAACTGTGCAAACCTGCTTTGACATCTGAAACCATGCCTTTGTTTCTAAAGTGCACGTCTTTGGATACAAAAGGTTCACTCCACTCTAAAGTTGGCAGAGAAAGGAATGAAAAAAGGACAGAGTGAAAGAAACACGCCTTAGCCACTCACTGAAAAACCAAGCCTTACTTAACGTAAAACTAAACGTAATGACTGGAACTCCAGATGCATAATCTGAGCCTATGAAACAGGTGCAATAATCCCAGTATGGATCAGGGCCATGGAAGTGGGGAAGACAGTCAACTCTCTCCTTCCTGTCTAATGCCCTTTTCCTGATTGCAAATGACCTTCCCTGCTCCAGGCAGCTTTAAACCTTGGAACAGAAAAAGGCTTTCTTCATACACTGAAAAGGGTGAGAGGACTGTAATCGCTGATAAAATTAGGTTTGAACTGTGGGTGATCCGGCAAGTATCTGATCAGATATTGCTGCAATATTGCTGCAAAAAGCAGACATGGGGCAATGTGGGTGGGGCTCTTTTTGCAGCAGGAACTCCTTTGCATATTAGGCGACACGCCCCTAATGTAGCCAATCCTCCAAGAGTTTACAGAGCTCTTCTTACAGGGGCTATTGTAAGCTCTTGGAGGATTGGCTACATTAGGGGCGTGTCGCCTAATATGCAAAGGAGTTCCTGCTGCAAAAAGAGCCCCACCCACATTGCCCCATGTCTGCTTTTTGCAGCAATATTGCAGCAATATCTGATCAGATACTTGCCGGATCACCCACAGTTCAAACCTAATTTTATCAGCGATTACAGTCCTCTCACCCTTTTCAGTGTATGAAGAAAGCCGCTCAGAAAAAAAAAATCAACAAGATGGAAGATGCTTTTGAAAAGCCACTTCTATACAAACAGACTTTGGCCCTCCCATAAGTATTTCTGTAAACAAAGCCCACATCCCGTTTTTTTTGTGGTCCTCCTCCCACATATACAGATGTAGCCAACTCCTCTGAAGGGGTGAGAGAATGTGGAACCAGGTCACCCCACTGTTCAATAAGAGTGAAGTTCATTGCTAAGGACCCATGCAAAGTGGAATCTTCAAGACTCTGCAGACACCAAGACAACCTCTCTCATCTCTCTCTCTCTCTCACACACACATGTTCTCTCCCGCATACACAGTTTTGGAGAAGTTCACCAGTTACCTTCTCAGCCAGCTCCACTTCCCTCCAGTGTAGGGGAGTCCTGGTCAGCGTTCCCTCTAAGCTGAGTTAGTGTGAGCTAGCTCACAGTTTTTTATTCTCCAGCTCAGAGTTTTTTATTCTCCAGACATTTTTGTCTCTGCTCAGGAAGGATGGCTCCAGAGCAAACAAATTTATGCAGTAGCAAAATCGCTCACTCACAACTCTAATGCCAGTAGCTCACAAAGTAGAATTTTTGCTCACAGGACTCCACAGCTTAGAGGGAGCACTGGTCCTGGTTTATGCAAACAGCAGGTTAGATGAGGCAGCTGTTCCTGGACAGTACCACTTAACATCGCAAGATGGTGGCGATGGTCACAGCACAGAATACTCCTCCATGACAACAACAATCCCTCACATACAGACACCTAGCATTCCAGGAAGAAAGTCCAAGATAGAACCTATGAGAGGGTGGGGCTCACACATGCCTCCATATTTCAAAAAGTCAACCCTTGCCATGTAAAAAATTCAATATCAAGGTGACGCATTCTGTCTTAGCCTTCTCCCAGTCTTTTTGTGAGGTAACATGGGGGAAGTGTTCAAACAGGCAACCATGACAGCAGTGTGATGTGGTACAGTCCAGTAACAGGTATACCATTTACCTGAGGTCCATGCAGATCCAGCCAAAGAAGAGAGAAG
Organism: Gekko japonicus; assembly: GCF_001447785.1. Taxonomy (NCBI): domain Eukaryota; kingdom Metazoa; phylum Chordata; class Lepidosauria; order Squamata; family Gekkonidae; genus Gekko; species Gekko japonicus. Next base: position 830,656 of record NW_015166419.1, on the reverse strand, counting down.
AAGAAGAAGAAGAGATTGGATTTATACCCCGCCCTTCACTACCCAAAGGTGTCTCAGAGAGGCTTACAAACTCCTTCCCCTTTCCCTCCCCACAACAGACACCCTGTGAGGTAGGTGGGGCTGAGAGAGCTCTTGACAGAAACTGCTCTTTTTCAAGGACAGCTCTTATCAGAACTACGGCTTGCCCAAGGTCATCCAGCCAGGTGCAAGTGGAGGAGTGGGGAATCAAACCCGGTTCCCCCAGATTAGAGTCTGCGCACTTAAGCACTACACCAGACTACACCAAAAAGCTACTGACCCTCTCCTCCTTGTGCCCATGATTCACACATTACCCATCTGGCTCAAATTGCAGCAGGCTACAAAAGAGCTGTGGGCCAGATGTGCCCTATTCCTGGGTAGAGATGTAAAATTTCCGGAAATTTTGAAGCTCAGAAAAAAATGCTACATTAGCATTTCTTTTGTCTTTTCTAGATTGAAAGTCATTTTGTTACTTTAGGAACATAAAATATGACTATGGACATTTTTGCTTGGCATGAAATTATCACAACTAGCATATTAAAAATATAGTGTGTCCAAACAATTATTACAAACAGAATACCCACCCACATGAAAAAACAAAACTGAAACGTTTTAATTTTCTTCTGACAATCGCACCACCTAAAGGAAGAAATGCATCTTGTTCTTGCATTGGAGAGTTCAGTTTGTAACCTAGGACTTGCTTGTCCTCAGTGCACAGAAATTAGATCAATCTGATACCATATATGTATATATATATTAGAAATGATTTGGAAAATATTTGAACACCTTGTCTTAATTCATCAGGTTAAAATAAAACGTTCCATAATCAATTTTTTTTCTTTTTTTAATTTTTCCAATTTTTCAGAAAAAAAAAAGGCTTCAGGAAAAAAATGGGTTTCCCCCCAAATTTTTCGGGTTTTTTTCCGGGCCTTCACATCTCTATTCCTGGGCCATGCTTAATCAAGTCCAAAGGAACTTGAGGATCTACACGTCATGGACAATGGAATATCTGCTGTACAGTGACAGCACACTGCACCATGTACCTGGGAGCATGTTGGGGATGGCTGGGGGGGGGGGAGAGGGAGAGAAGCACGTACCCCTCCTCAATCCAGGAACTTTTCTTTTGCTTGCTAGATGGGCTGCACCACCAGCACTGCTAACTGTCAAGGAGTGCTCCCCCCCTCCCTTGCCACAAATACATCAACAGAGATACAAGGAAGCCACCCTAGAATTCTATCAAAAGAGCAAGCACAGAAACAGCAGAACAGCTGGTTCCTCAAACCTTTGTATCCAGACTGAGCCAAAAGACCCATACATGCCTCTCATAACATCTGGGGGGGGGGAGAAACAGAAAATAAACATTAAGTAACTCAAATGTCCTGGATCAGGAGCGCTGTTTCAGTATTCCTCACTTCTGGGACTGCAGGGCATGAGTAAATGGTAGGGTTGCCAGGCCGAGACTGGCAATTGGCAGGAGAGCTGGGGGTGGGGACGTGAGGGGGTGCATGTGACATCACCACCATCTCTACATCACTTCCAGGTAAAACTTGAAAGTCACAAGGGGTAGCTCTAGGAACCACCAGAAACTCTATAGAGCAGGGATGTCAAATTAATTTGTTATGAGGGACGGATCTGACATAAATGAGACCTTGTCGGGGACACTGACAAACATAATTAAAGGTTTTTAAAAACTTAAAATAAAACATGTTAAAAAATTAGCACTGTTGCAATATTTTGTTTATTTAACAGTCTCTAATAACCGACAAGTCTTGCTCTGAATTATTGCATCAAAATCTGGAGACAATGTCTGTGCTGTAGCAATCTTGAGCACATACACTACCCTTTTCTTGCCTCTCATAATGAATCAGCACATAATCTCATGGTACCCCAACCTCCCTCCCCAACTGAAACTAATCAGGCAGTCACCAACTTGGCTTCTCTGTACCACCCCAGGATAACTTATTACTATCTTCTAGGAAAAAGAAAAAGAACATATTTCAGATTACTTTGGTCTCCCTCACAAGACACAGGTGTCGTCTGCTGAGGATATTCCAATGGGAAAAGCAACCTAATACTGTAATGTTATGTTAAATGAAGCTACAAAATTTCCATAATATATGTAAACCAAAAGGGGTTCTTGAATAAATATATTCAAGGAGCATCTTGTGACATAGATACAAGACACCCCCCCCACACACAATTATATATAAAAAAGATCTATTAAGTATTGGAAGCTTTGGTGTGAAGAGTTGCTGGGTGTCACAACAGAGTCCATTGGAACCAAGCGTACTGCTCCTCCCCTGAGTGAACCATCTCCAGTTAAATCACCCAGAATGCAGTGCATACAAAGTCTGCTTATGTTTAGTGGTTATTTGAACCCGAAAGCTTGCTAGGCAAAAGACAGAGGACTTCAGAAGCCAAAGAGGTTGTCATCTTTTTCGACTGTTGTGGAATCGACTTTGTCCCAGTCGGTGGGCGAGAGAATATCGGTGGTCTGGATGTCCTGAGCAGTCAAGCCGATGTCAAGGACATGGGGGTTAGTTCGAGACTCAGCCAATCTGAAAGTGAAAAGGGGAGAAAAAAAAGAGAATTGGGAAGTGACTCGATACAAAAGGAGAGGAGAAACAGAGAAAGAGAGAGATGTAGAAAAGCAGAGCAGATGGATTCTCCTGCCTGGAAATTGGGAACTGAAATACTTATACGTAATGAGAGCCCGAGATGGAATCTGTTTACTGCTCGCTGACGCAGTCGGTTTAACCTTGAGGAGGGGGAGGAACTGATAACAGAGAACTTGCCTGTACACACACACACACACACACACACACACACACACACACTCCTTAAGGATGCTGTAATGTATGAAGGAAAGGGAGGGGGAAAGGAGGAGACGGATTTTCAATAAATACAGCTGGTTAGTGAGAGCATTCATTCAGTCAGCTTTCTGCAGAAGCTGTTTGTCTCGTGTCGTCTTTGCATCGCGTGAACCCTGCACCCCCACACCCCAACAAGTGACACCACAGAGATGGATGCAAGACTGCTGCTACATCCAGAAGTGGAAGAACACTGGTTCTCTCCAAAGAGGAGATGTGGCCCCAGTAAAAATAGAATGACAGGATTTGACCCACAGGGGAGGGGAAAAAGAAAAAAGACCAAATTTGGAAATGTACATTAGATCTGGGAACAGAAGTCATGAAGGCCCAAACAGCATCCTTGACATTTGGTTCTTTTTTAAAAAGTCTTCTGTGGCTGCGGTCACACGCAACATTAGCCACGCAAGAGATACGGAAGACAAGCGGAGTTTCCGGTCGCGATCTCACCAGCACATCTGGGAAGCGTAGCGCTTCCGTGGCACAACTGAGGCTTCCTGCCGAAAAAGCGCAGCAAAAAACTAGTACCTTGGAGGTACTAGTTTCCAGAAACTGCGGGGCAAGGGCGGGCGTCTGATCGCGTTTCTGGTGGTATCCGGTGCCCGCCCATGTCCCCTTGCGGAAAAGGGGTTTTTTTCCCCCACGTCTCTGTGGATGCGCACACGCACCCAACGGAGCATGCGCATTCGTAGTGTACACAAAAAAAGAAAACCAGTTCGCCACGCCGCGCGCTTCTTCAGCAGGCGTGTGTTGTGATCGGCACCTCTCCCTTGCCATGGAACCTCCACAGTACCTCCACAGAACCTCCACAGTAGGTCTGATCACTTTACTGCATGTTAGTTTGCCCCGGGGCAAACAGCCACACTTCTCCTCTGCAGTTTCCTGCCCGTGTGACAGGGGCCTATTATTCCCTTTGGTTTTTGTTTCTTAAAGAGTGGCAAACCCGATACTATAGCACAACCATCCAACGGCCATGGAGGGCTTTTGCCTTTGTGCAATCAGGCTCCCAGAAGCATCTGGCTGGCCACTGCTGAAAACAGGATGCAGGACTGGAAGGACCCTCAATCTGACCCGACATAACTCTCTTTATATTCATGGATGAGACAGAAATTTCAGTCTTAATAAACTCATTCTAAACCCATTTGCAAGCATATTAATTGATAGTGAGGACATTTCTGTGGTGCTTTCCTAAGTGTTCAAAGTAATTCACATTTTCTTGTTTGGGCTGAGATACAAAACAGGAGCTGCTCATAGTCATATCTTAGGGTCTTAACTGTTAGATCAAAGGAAGGTGCAACTACTGAGCGGTTATGCTCAATTACCAACAGCCTGGCTCATGCCTTGTTCATTTACTGAGAGACCGGGTTTGTTTGCTTATACTGTTCAAATGCATCCAAACGAACTCAGCTGTGTCTGTTTTTATGATTAAGATGACGAAGAAGAGATTGGATTTATACCCCGCCCTTCACTTGGCGTCTCAGAGCAGCTTACAAACTCCTTTCCCTTCCCCTCCCCACAACAGACATCTTGTGAGGCAGGTGGGGCTGAGAGAGCTGACAGAAACTGCTGTTTTTCAAGAACACCTCTGACAGAACTATGGCTTGCCCAAGGTCATCCAGCAGCTGCGAGTGGAGGAGTGGGGAATCAAACCTGGTTTTCCCAGATTAGAGTCCGCGCACTTAACCACTACACCAAACAGATTGAAGTCCACGCACAAATCACTACACCAAACTACGCCAGAATGCTTCCTTATAGTTGCCTCCCTTCTACCCATCTGCCCCTGCCTCCCACGGTTAAAAGACATATAATTAAAAGGCGAAAAAAATCTGAGTTGAAACTTTCTACTTAGATGACTCTGTGTGCCTTCAGTGTATGTCCGCATGTGTACCTAGCTAATCTTGAAATCGGTTGTTGTGCTCACACATAGATGCCCCTAACTGCATAGGGGCAAAAAGAAGGTAATGTGATGTATCCAATTTTGTTCATTTAAAAGAATGTACTGCACTGCACAGGCAAAAAGAGGGGATTCTATTCTTGACAAGTAGATCACTTAACTGATAAACCCCAGCAGGTGAGAAAAATACAGGCAATGCGGCTCAGTTTTTGCTGACTGAGATTATCACCAGTTTGGGAGAGATTCCTATGCTGAAAACAGCATGGGGAGAAGGGTTAAATGCTTCTCCCACCACGAAAATCTGAATTCCCCCCAACCCCACAGCTGCTTTTTAACATTAAAAAAAAAGAAAAGAAAACCTGGGAGAGCTGATCACACATAGTTCAGCCTTGACATACCAACTCTCCAGGGCATGGCTGAAGAAGCAGGCCGATTCCAGGGAACTTTTAATAGCATCTCTCTGCTCATTGTTATGATGTGAAAGAGGCAGGAAGGTTATGTTGGTAATGCCCCAAATCCCAGAGAGTGTGTGGGGGGGAGGGAATAAGTTATCTGCACAAAATGGTATTTCCCCCCAGAGAAGGCTCCAAAGGCACACAGTGCATTTATAGCACTTAAGCAACAAAAGGTTTGGCCCTGAGGGCTTCCAGGACAGGAGGCCTTCTGGGATACACATGCTAGAACTCTGAGCTGAGTCTTGTGCTAAAATCGCAGTTGTTAAATGAAGCGACGCTGTTTGTTTTTTGCAGCAAACCAAGTGCATAAGATAAATCATGTACATGCAGGTGCAGCTACAGCAAAACCACATCCAGGCTACCTCCTGCTTTGGATTTCAAAGCACTTCTCCACGTCTCAACAAAGTCCCTGAATCGAAGGGGAGGGGGGAAGAGTTCATTCTTGCTGCTTGCCAATATTTGAGGCCTGCTTTCCCAGCCTGTTTATCAGGACATTCCAGGCAGGCAATACAGCCTGCTCATTCTGTAGCCAGTCCCTCTTTTACCAGCTGGGGGTCAAAATTCTGGCTTTTGTAAAAAATATATATATTGCAAAATCCTTCATATGAACGTGTGTTGGGCACATCATTAGCAAGGGCCTAATATCACTGCCCTGCCCAAAAGAGGACTGGGGGGGGGGGAGAGACGGAGTGCCACACTGGAACATCTTAATTTTCCTTGACATGGATTGACTCGTGCAGACATGCAGATATGACTGCTCTTCACCACTGTTTGCATGGAAGGGTGGCTGCTCACAGTGGCACACAATGTTCCCAAAGACGTCTGGGATTTAACTCTTTAGGACAGCAGCACAGTGGCACAGGGATCGGTGATGGCAGCAGCCTTCCTAATCGCTCAGCGTCTGCCAAGATCATCCACAGACCTCAGTACTACCAATGTTTTTCAGGGAACTTTCTCTTGTAGAGTCTTCAAGATTCCTTCATTGCAGCCCTGCTAACCATAAGCTATGGAAAGGTAGGAAGTGCTGAATGCAAACTGGAGGGAATTTAACTCTCACGTGCCCAGTTTAGGGTTTTCGTTTGAGCCAGAACACGGGCTGGATCCTGTCAATCCATTTGACTAACAGCAGTGTTTCCTCCCAGTGCAAAAGTACCCTTCTCCTGATGTATGAGGCTCTTGGACAGCTGTTATTCCACTGGAGGAAAAGATCTGCAGAATCCAGCCCTGGGTACCTTTGAGAGGAAGTTCAAGGGAACCCAAGGAAGAGCCAAGGCTCCGTGCCAATCTGGATGCGACAGCAACATGTCTGGTGACGCCCACCCCCCTCACTGCTGTTTTTGGACTTAGGCTACACAGTAGAGTGTTAACCCTTTCCTCATGGGCCATTTTTGCAGTCTGAATAGCCCTCTATGGCTGCTATTTGTCCTGTGGCTATCTGGGTGGGAAGCAACTCAAGTATCCATGCAGTATTTGTACTTCCCCTCCCACAGAGAAAATGCCAGTGAAGGGGCTCAGTGGAGAAGGTCAAATCCTTCTCCTGCACACTACAGTCCTGATTTGAAGCAGGGCCCCACATGGCCACAGCTGAAAGCTCAAAAACTGTGGGAAAAACTATCCTGCTTGGCCCTCATTAGCAGAGAGGACACTTTCCTCGGAAAAAGCCCGAGATTCAGTCACAATATCACCAGGCAAGAGGTTCCCCTGAAGGAGGTGCTACAAAACAGACAGTAAAGAAAGCAGACCGTGCCAAGCTGGATGAATCACTGATTCCACTTCTGCATCCCCAGGACCACTGTTTAACGTCATATAACGTAAGGGTCAAACTAAACATTTGGGCTTTTGAGGAGTTGTTCTCCAGAACCAGTTTTGGTTTCCCACAGCCACAGCAGGGAACAGCTTTTTAAAAACAAAGGACGGCCCAAATGGGTTTGGAAAGCCATAGGAAAGGGAAGAGGAAGGGCTCCTGCCTTTCTCCCAGCTCCCCTCCCCCCATTTCTGCTGCTCCACATGCATAGAATATGCCACATGGCACAGCAAAAACAAGGAAACAATTCCTCCCAGTGCTGTTTTGGTACAGGAAATGGCTGGCCCTAAGGTAGCTCCTTAACACCTGTGTGAATTGTGCAAGTGCAACTGGAGATGGGGGTGGTGGCTGCAATTGGGTGTCAGCTATGCTGCCACGGGGGTAGGGGAGTTCATTCTGTGTCTTGGTAATTGCTATTGCATTCCTATCTCTGCTGTTCTGTCTGTGCCGCAATGCTTATCTCTACAGATGTGCAGGAGGATGTTTTGTTGGAGTTGTATTATCTGGAAGTCTCCTATGTACCGTGAAAGACTACTTCTTCCCAGCTTTCGCCACCTAACAGTTTCCTGGTCCCGCGCGTGGGAGGGTAGCTAATTGGCCTATGCCATGGGGGGGTGCATACGAATGCCCTATATCCTATTATGCTCAATGGGTTGCCGCCATTCTTAACAGTGCCTATGTTTTGCAATAAACGTATAACCGTTCCTGAATGCGTGTACTTCGTTGTAAGCTGTGGGTTCTGACATTGGGTAGGAATAGAGTCTCATGGGGGTGGGGGGCGTGATCATGGATCGGGAGGCTCACAGAGACCTTGTGCCTGGGGACTCACAAAATGCCAGCCAGTACTGAAGCTGCACACAAGCTCTCGTCAAAACCATCCTTTAAAACATAACAACAGCATTTTATAATATTGGAAAAGAGATTTCTGAAAGTTTAGTATCCAGTGAATTTCTGCCTGTCCTGTTTGCTGGGAAGATGGATGGTTCTACTGGGATTCATCTCACGTATGTTTTTAATTTTATGCCGCTGGGGAAGACCAGACAGATGCCCAACAACTGACCTCTAAAAAAACCCAACAAAAACACACAAAAACATGTTGATGATGAATATTGTACTTTGAAAATGGGTATATGTACTGTTTGGAAAATGTTCATCATACTTCATTACTTTGGCTTCAGCAGAGGTTTTGAGCTTTAATTCAACAGTGTTAAAAACAATTTTTAAAAGTGTATGCAAACGTCTCCCCTTAGGGTTTGGTTTCCTTACCTAGCTGTGGTAATTCATATTTTAACGTCACCAAGAAAAGTGTATGCAAACTTTTCCCCTTAGGGTTTGGTTTCCTTACCTAGCTCTGGTAATTGATATTTTAACGTCACCAAGACTAGACTACTCTCAAGTGCTCTTCATGGGGGAACCCTTGAAAAGAATCTGGGAACAACAATGGGTTCTGAAAATGGCCGTGCATGGATTGGAGTGGGTCACTCACAGCACAACAGCTAATTTTGCAACAGCTTTATTGGCTTCAAGTGAGTTTCCAGGTCCAGTTTTCAAACGCTGGCTTGTACTCTGAAAAGCTCTAACAAACGAATGGGCACAGGATATCCAAAGGACTGCTAGCTCCTATAGAAACTATCTCCACCTCTGGCGAGAGTGCCCATCCAGTGTGCAGATATATCATGGAGATATTTCACATGAGTTTCACTCGATCCCACAGCCACAGTTACTGAAGTATTGAGATACACTAGCCATCTTCCCACCCCACTCCTCAAGAGGAGGGAGCCTGCCTATTGCTAAGCATCCAGATATGACAACCTTGGAGATTAACGGTATTTTTAGTGTCACTTGTGAAAATGCCCTGCAGTTGCAACACAAACACACAGGTCGTTAAGAGCCATCATCTTCCTAACAGACATTACAATGGTCTGCCATCCCCACTGGAAAATTTAATCGGCAAGGTAATTATTATCATAACCTTTTTTTTTGGGGGGGGGGAGATATACCTGCACAATTTTTTTTATTAAATGCTAGAAGGGATGTTTTCAAGTTATCTGTATGGCAAGGAGCGCAACTGAGCCATGACGACAGTGACAGCTTGAGTGAGAAACTGACAGAGTAATAAGAGGCCGCAGGGAAGAGATTCCAGATTTGAAAATCATCTTAACATGCTTGAATGTCAGACCTGCGTAGCACTGGAGATGACAGCACCATTTTAAAGGAACATCATTTTGGGTCATGAGCTTGTCCGGATCATGTTCACCTGCCTGCCCATTTCGCTCCTGAAGGGAGTCTTTTTTTTCAGTTTACAGCCAGCTGACCAGTCTGAAGGAGCAGGTGCCTCCAAAACAAAGCTCTTCAGGGTCCCCAGTATGGTCTACAGCAGCCCTACTATTCTATATTACATAGGAACATAGAGTCCTGCTGGACGAGATCAGTGGTTCACTTAGTCACACAGTGGCCAACCAGCTGCCCTGGAGGATCACCTAGCAGGGCATAGAGGCCAAGGTCCACCTCCTTGGCTTATAGACGTGAATCCCTCCTTTCTTCCATGGTGATCAGGACAGCATACATATTCTCCCCTCCTCCATTTTCTCTTCACAACTCCTCCCCCCCTTGTGAAGTAAGTTAGGCTGAGAATTTGCAACCAGCCCAGGATCACCTAGTGAGCTTCATTAAACAGGACTGGAACCCCAGGTCTTTCCAGATCTAGTCTGATGCCCTAACCACTGCTACACACTGCCTCTCACAGTTTAGTCAAGGTGCCATAATCAACTCACAAGCAAGGCTCCCTCTAAGCTGTGGAGTCTCGTGAGCAAAAATCCTACTTTGTGAGCTACTGGCCTTAATGCAGTGAGCGAGCATTTGCCTACTGCATTGATCCGTTTGCTCTGGAGCCATCCCTCCTGAGCTAAGACAAAAATCTCTGAGCTGGAGAGACACAAACTCAGCTTAGAGAGAATACTGCTCACAAGAGACTCACTACTGGAACAGCCTTACCTTGCCAAGTACATCACCTCACATGCTTATAGAAAGCCAGTGTTCGCAGCAGGGAATGGCATCCAACGAGAAATGGACTCTGGTTTACTAATGGCTTTCTCTCAGTTGCTATACCCTGTTCTCCCATCAACCCTTGCTTTGGGATACTCCTTGCCTTCGCTTGACTTGATAAGAAGGCAAGCTCAGTGATGCCTTTCTTACCAAGCTTGAGCATGCACTGCAGAGTGATGAGGGCCCAGACAGTAGGAAGAGTTGGGGGGCAAGGGGCAAACTTCGGACAAGTTGGTACTCTCTCAGCCGTGTACCACCTGACCCCTTAAGAAAGCAGGAAGAGGTCTCATTGCCATCACTTCTTTCTCAGGGAGGCTGCGGTCACACTGCCGGACCTCCTGATGGCACCTGGTATTTTTGGCCACTGTGTGACAGAGTGTTGGACTGGATGGGCCATTGGCCTGATCCCACACTGGCTTCTCTTATGTTCTTAGGTCCACTTTTAATCCACTTTCAATCCACTTTCAGTGTACTTTCCAACTGGATTTTTACTGTATGAACTGGCAAAATCCAGTTGGAAAGTGCATTGAGAGTGGACTGAAAATGGATTATTGTCAGGCTCCCTATGTATCTTACAGCTCACCTGCCATTGAGAGAGGAGGCTCCTCTCTCTTTGATGTGCCAGGGGCTTGTCACCTTAGTGGGGCCAAATGCCCTGGCTTCTCAAATGTCTGTTATTCTGTTTTTCTTGCTATGTAGAGGCTACGTGTCTGGGGGTGGGGGGTAGGCAACTGTTAGTTTGGCGGGAGGGATGCTCTGGGAGAGGCACGTGCTTAGTGGGGGGGCAGTTGACTGTTAATTCTGGAGGGCAAATACCATGGGGTGGTTGGGTCCTGATCTTTAGTGCCTTTACTTGAACACACTACATCTGTAACCTGTTCAACTTCAGTCCTAACAATAGCTCGTGTCCAGGATGGTATCTATCAAAATCTCAATAAAGTTAGCTTTCTTCGAAGTGATTGGTGCTGAGAACTGATTTAACTAGGATCCTGGCAAATCGCTAGGACGTCCCTTTTCCCTTCTCAACCTTCTGCACCACAACCGTGATGAGCGGAGAGGACGGAGAAGTTCCTATAACTGCAGCAGATGGTGCCATGCCTGAGCAAGGGACCATGGCGGTCCCGGGGGCAACAGCGGAGTCAAAAGGAGCAGAAAGTGGGGCGTGGACCCGAGACTCCTGGGCGCCGCTCCCCACTTGGGCTGAGCCCACCTGGATGGTGACTCCGGACCTGAGAGTCGAGAGATTTGCGTATGATGGCACCCGAAGCCACTACGGACACTCGTCCCAGGAGGACCCGGAACACATCCATACTGTGGAGGGCACTGAAGTTGAGTGTCTCTGCAGAGAGTTCAGAGATGAGGCTGAAGCAATCAGGCAAGAGATGCAAAACATGACGCTAGAATTACTGGGCATCATTATGGATGTCATCCAGCAAGAGTTCCGGAATCGTGAACGGACCCAGGATGGAGCTAGGAGGGCGCCGCCAGCACCCCTGCAGGTACCCCCGCCTCCTCCCCCAGCACTCCCTACTGGCCCGGCCGGGCCGATTGTGCCGCCTGCAACCCCAGCAGCTCTGGAGTGGCCGCACAATGCCCCGGAAGCTACATTCAATGGCACCCCGGAGAAGCTGGCATTTTTCCTGCTGCAGGTGCACAAGTTCTTACGCAATTGGGCCCCCACTTACGCCACAGATGAGCACCCTGTGGATTTTATTGGGTCGCGCCTCCAAGACCGGGCGGCCGACTGGTTCGTGGGACTCCACAATGTCCAGGGCCCAGAACTCCGAGATGTGAATGCCTTCATGTGGGCACTCTGCCGCCAATATGAGGACCCCTGGAGCTGGAGAGAGCGCGCACGCATCTGAGGGGCTTGCGCCAGGGAGAGTGCTCGGTACGGGAGTACTTGGACAAGTTCAAGACACATGCCGCAAAGCTCCAGGGATAGCCCGAAGAGGTCCTCATCAAGTTCTACCGGGCCAGGCTGAACCACTTCATTCTGGATTTGGCCCTGGCCCAGGGCAACCCTTTAACACTGAATGGGTGGATACAGGTGGCCTGTGAGGCGGAAAACCGCTCCAACCTCTTGCGAATGTACCAGCCCCGAGCTCCTGTGAGGGCGGCAGTGGTGGCAGAACCACGGGGGATGAAGACCAAGGCGAGAGAGACCGTCAGAGACCAACGGATGCGACAGGGTCTGTGCCTAAGATGTGGAGCTTCGGGGCACTTTGCGGCTAGTTGCCCTCTCAACAAGAACCCCGGAGATGGGAAGGTGAGCAAGCGCAAGACCTCCGAGAGAAAACCCAAGCTGTGAGGGGCGCAGATGAAACAACTCAAAGCGCTTCAAGCGGGAGAGTGGGGAGAGTCTGACAGCACCTGTTCCAGTGGAGACGAGCTCAACGCGCCGGCAGGAAAAGATTGGGACCTGCTTTGAAGGGCACAACCTGGCAGGTCTGAAAGTCCCACGCGCCAGGTTTGGCGAGAACCTCTCCCCCTTTGTTCTATGTGATGGTGACTGTAATAAACCCTGAGCAGGGCACCCAGATATGGGTGAGAGCCTTGGTTGATTCTGGGTGTGCCCGAGACTTAATCAGCCCAGCATTAGTCACCAGCCTAGGGGTACCTGTCCAAGAATTGTCAGAACCTATAATTTTCACCCAGATGGATGGGTCCCCAATGAAGGAGGCGTGCAAATATCAAACTGTGCCAGTGGTGATGGGGATGGGGTCCCAATGGGAGCAACGCCCATTCATTATTACCCCTGCTGCAAAATTCTCGATGGTGCTAGGCAACCCCTGGCTCCGAGATCATGACCCTGCACTTCCCAGACCCCCAAATGCAAAGCTCATGTGTGGAATCCCGAGGCGGGGGGGACGCCAGCTCCCGTTCCGGAGTGTGTTTGCTTGGTGCAGGGAGAGCTCGATCTCATCCCGCCTGAGTACAAAGACTTGGCTAGAGTGTTTGAAGAAGAGGAGGCAGACGGGCTCCCCCCCCCGGGGCCCCCCCCCCCCCCCGAAAGTCGGACTGTGTCATAGAAATTTTGCCAGGGCACAAAATGCCCAAAGGGAAGTTGTACACATTGAGCCCAGCTGAGAAAGAGGAGCTACGCAGGTTTATAGATAAGAACCTTGCTCGAGGTTTCATCCGCCCGGCCTCTTGCCCCTTTGCTGCCCCTGTCCTTTTCCGGAAGAAGAAGGATGGTGGGCTGCAGCTGTGCACAGACTACTGGGGCTTAAACGCAGTGTCTGTGTCCAATGCCTACCCCCTCCCACTCATCGAAGTGTTTTTCTTGCTATGTAGAGGCTACGTGTCGGGGGGGGGGGAAGGCAACTGCTAGTTTGGTGGGAGGGATGCTCTGGGAGAGACACGTGCTTAGTGGGGGGGGGTAGCTGACTGTTAATTCTGGTAGGCAAACACCATGGGGTGGTTGGGTCCTGATCTCTAGTGCCTTTACTTGAACACACTATATCTGTAACCTTCGCGCGTTCAACTTCAGTCCTAACAATAGCTCGTGTCCAGGATGGTATCTATCAAAGTCTCAATAAAGTTAGCTTTCTTCGAAGTGACCGGTGTTGAGAAGTGATTTAACCAGGATCCTGACAATTATTTAGTGTGTGTGATGGCAGGCGGAGTGTGTGATTGCTCCTTGAATTTTCTGCAAAATGCCTCCCCCTGCAGGTGGGGGGATGAAAATGTAAGAGGAGTTTGGGGTGCTAAGTCTGTGGTAATAGCATCAAATTTGAACCCAGCAGCACCCTAAAGACCACCAAAACCTTACCAGCTTCCATCAATCCAAGTTCACTTCATCAGATGCCAAGACACTGATCTGATGAAGCGAGCTTTGTCTCATGACACCTTATACCCTGGGAAATTTTCATGGTCTCTAAGGTGCTACTATTGCATTTTATTCTAAAATGCACCAGGTGATTCAAGCACAGCACAAAATGGCATTCCTTCCATCTACACCTGGGCACTGCCACACACATGGCTTGCTTCTACACACTCGACTGCTACCTGCAATTACACCGAGGCGACATTTTCAGCCAGCCTGCCTCCTTTAGGGAGTTTAACTCCCCACCATACATACAAATTAGACTCTGCCCTAAGAAGTTATCAAAATATTTGACTTCTTTGGGGCAGCTGCAAATCCCATCGTTCAATTAGCCAAACAGAGCAGTGCTGACAGGGTCAGGCTGCAGCAACTGATTTAGATTAGAAGTAATTTTTCCTTAACACACACACACACACACAACAAACACCGTCACTAATCAACTCAGGTTTCCTGGGCAGGCCTCTAGCGGGAAGGAACTCATGAAACAAATGAGCATAATTACCTTGAAAAGGCTTCATCCAGTCCATCGTCCATTGCCTTTAGAAGAAAAGAAGGGGGAGGGGAAGGGGAAGGGGGAGGGAAACCAAGAGGCAATGAATGAGAGCTATGCAGCTGGCACACAAGCACTAAATGGGTAGTTTGCATTAATAACAAAGAGAGACCCTGAGCTTGCAAAACAGACTCCTGGGGACCTTGGAGTGACTCAGAAGTTTTTTTGGCATCTCCTGAGATATATACCAGCATAAAGTTTCCTCAAAAAAACAGCTGGCAGCTGCCAACATTCCTCTCCAATGTGCCAGGAGTGGTGGGTATGTTGCAAGGCAATGGGGAAAAACCAACAGGCTTGGCCAGCCACCAGCATGAGTTTAGGATATGCCTAAAACATTCCCCAGAATCCCTTGCAACATACAGGGGAATCCTCAGCAGGTAATTTGGTTTCTCTTGTTAGGAAGGAAATTTGAAAGCTGCCAACCAGGAAGAGCACTTGCTTCCTAACTGGATTTAAAACCTAACTGAGAAATTTGGAAATGTTTTTCAGCACTTCCAAGGAACAGGAAACGGGGAAGTGAGCACCAAACGAGTTTCCAAAGTTAGACAAGAGCACCCTCCATGAAACATGCCCAAAGACCACAGTAAAGTGCTCTTTGTGGCTGATCACACCTGTGGAACATTCCCACCCAGCTGGCATGGCAAAGTGGCTGGAGTGCCTGTCTAGGATCCTAGGAAATCAGCGTCTGAATCCACACTCTACCTTGGAAACTGGCTGAGTGACCTTGCACCACTCACATTCTCTCAGCCTAACTTACCTCACACCTTGCTGTGAGAAAAGGAGAATATAAATAAGTAAATCTATTCAAATGCATGCACCCACTTCAGGAAGCTGTCATGGGCGGCGGCGACTGCACTGAGTTCCCACCTGAGTTGGCACCACAGCCAGAGGTGCCGGCATTGCCGGAGCCAGAAGCCAGCCCCTCTGACTCCTCAGGAATTGATAGCTTGCCGCTGCCAGCGCCTGATCCTGTAAACCCCGCACCTGGTCCTGCAGCAGTTGATGAGGTACAGGTGCAACCGGGAAGCCCACCTGACTCACCTCCACGGGTGGTTCGGCTGAGGGAGCAGCTCCGCAGAGACTTAGCCAGCACAAGACACACCCATCTGTTGACATGGGAGTTCTGGTGGCCCTGAGTCCGCACCGACATTGCCCCGTACATCGGCTCCTGAGAGGTCTGTCGACGGGTTCCTGCTCTCAGACCCCCACTTGGGTTCCTGGCCTCCTGACCTTTGCTTCAGATGACCTCTCTTTTGGACTCACAATTTGGCTCTCGCTCTGACTCTCCTGGCGACGACCTCAGACTGGACCTGCCTCCTGCCTCTCAGCCCAGCCCGTGACAGAAGGCACATCAAAGTACTTATGGCTATTCTTTTTTCATATATCTTTTAAAACTTTCAAGTCCTTTTAATACCTTCATCTGGTTGCTTGGATCGAGGCAACTGAGTGGCTGAAAGATCTGGGTAACCTCGAGTTGCAGTACTAACCAGAATTTTAAGTGGAAAGCCACCTTGTATTGAAAATATTCAAACATATTTAAAATGTCTGTATCTCACTTTTTTCCAGCTTAGTGGGACTCGAAGAGGCTAAAGCATCGCTACCTCTCCCAGGGTTTTCAGGACATGGCAGGCTGCAAGCCAATCACCACACAGGGGTTGGTATAACAAAGGAGCAAAGTGCTCAAAACCACCACAACTTATGTCCCACTTCAACATCAAGTGGAGGAGGAGGAGAAGAGATTGGATTTATACCCCGCCCTTCACTACCCAAAGGTGTCTCAGAGCGGCTTACAAACTCCTTTCCCTTCCCCTCCCCACAACAGATACCCTGTGAGGTAGGAGGGGCTGAGAGAGCTCTTGACAGAAACTGCTCTTTTTCAAGAACAGCTCTTATCAGAACTACGGCTTGCCCAAGGTCGTCCAGCCAGGTGCAAGTGAGAAACAACCATATGGAATTGGGCCCAGCAGCTCACCAGCAACTGACTAAATGAGGCATTTGGCAAGAGAGAGATGTGTCCAGCACGCACATACCCACACTATGTTGTTGTTTTCTGATGAAGGCACATGGAAGATGCCGTCGTCTGAAGGCAAAGAGTTTGTGTTCACAGTCAAAGGAGTTCTGGCGACGTTCTCCAGGTCTAGCAGGTTCCCTGTGGTGACCACTGTGAACAGATGAAAGTCAGAATATATATTGTGGCTCCTGGTCTCCCTAACAGGATGCAAATCAAACACAATAAAAGAAATACAATTTAAAAATCCAGGGAAAAAAAGCCAACAAGAACAAACCTTATCTTGGGGCTAATCTAGAATCCAGTAATCCAGTTTTCTAAGTCCACGAGTCACAGGCTAAGAGCCAAGAGTGTTCTCACTGGCCAGAACCAGTATATATACTTCCAAAGATGGGGATCAAGCTAAATGGATTTTTGTGGGCTGCAAGAGGAGCTGGAACAGGGTGGGGGGTATTAATAAGATATAAGGTTATGGAGCTCAAGGCAGCTTGGTAGGTCACATGGTTGTGGCGGGAGAGAAGAAAGCGAGCAGTCCGGGATTGAAAACCGTGCTTGCCAGTTCACCACTGGTGAGCAGCACAGTTTTTCAAGCTGGTGAGCCCCCACTGTGCTCTGAACAAGCTGAAACCAAATCCAGACAAGACAAATGCGACGCTGGTCGGCGATGCCAGCATTCTAGAACAGCCGGGTTCTCTGCTGCTGTGTATTGTTTTCTCATGTTCTCTGCCTCCTCATAGAAACTTCACATCGGTACAAGTGCCTTAAATAAATGCATGTGGCACTGGACTTTTGTAATTGTGACTCCTCCAAAACAGTTACAGGGAGGGCCAGTAGAGATTGGGACACACTGCTAAGGAAAGGGGCAAGTAACTCTTCCCCTCCATCCTCCTTTGGCGCACACAGCTTCAGCCAAAGATGTCATGGCTTATTTTTATTTTTGGTAATGAGTAAAAAATCCCTAAGAGTCATTTTAGGACAACACATTTTTTGCATTCAAGTCTCAAAGGAGGCCTACTTTTTTCTTTTCTTCAAATAAGCATTCATGTGAATTGCAGAAATCCTCAGCAATACAAGGAAGCTGGGAGTTTTCAGAGACAAGCAGCAGGGTTTACAGAAGCAACCGGATCAGAAATAAGGGATTTTTAGGGGCCCTTCTGCATGACAGAACCTGACCCTGGATGGCTCAGACTAGCCTGATCTTGTCAGATTTTGGAAGCTAAGCAGGGTTGGCCCTGGTTAGTACTTGGATGGGAGACCAGCACAGAAGCTCAGAGTTGCTTTCCTTGAAAACTCTAAAGGGGCCACCATACGTCAGCTGCAACTTCATGGTACTTTCCACTGTGGAAGGCAGCCACCAGAATGCTCTCCAGCCTAACCCAAACCCTTGACTAGACGAACAGGAGCTCTCCCAGGCATTTCAGGGAGGTGTGCGAAAGACAAAAACATTTTGTGTTGTATTTCACTGTGTGTGTGTGTGTGTGTGTATGTGTGTGTTTGGAGAGAGGGGCATCTGGCTTCCCACCATAGGCACCAAAATGTCTCTAGTGAGTTCTGCAGCGTTATTCTCAAGGTTTGGCCAATCAAAA
This sequence comes from Gekko japonicus, assembly GCF_001447785.1. NCBI lineage: Eukaryota > Metazoa > Chordata > Lepidosauria > Squamata > Gekkonidae > Gekko > Gekko japonicus. Next base: position 812,600 of record NW_015166419.1, on the reverse strand, counting down.
ATGTGGGCAATTTTTAATCTTCCAACTTAAAAACCCAGAGAGAGAAAGCAGAGTTCCTAATCTTCAAATAGGAGACTAAAGCCATGCTGCAAGTCTATGATTGACCCTGGATATGAATCCAGGTCTCCCCAAGACTACCATACTGTCCACTGGCTGCCAAAGCTGGTTTATACAAGTGGAGACAGTGATGGGGAGTACGTAGGAAATCTGGCAGACATGCTTTTCCCAAAGTACATGAACAGATGCGTTTTTAGAAACACTTGCTATCCATTGCTGATGACCGAAATACTGTTTGGCAAAAAAGATATTCTGCTTATAGATGTTTACCTCTTCCATCCATGCTTTAAAAAAATACAGAAAAAGTCAACATTTGAACATGCTCAAAACACACAGGTAAATTGCTATTAATGATAACTGTGCTCACGGTGACCCCGGGACCATGGGGTTTTCAAGGCATGAGATGAGCAGAGGTGATTTGCCATTGCCTTCCCCTGCATTGCAACCCTGGACTTCCTTGGCAGTCTCCCATCTAAATACTATCCATGGCCAACCCTGCTTACCTTCCAGGCTCTGATGAGACTGGGCTATTCAGGCTGCCAGATTATTACTATGCTCAAACTGGATAAGAAGAAGTCATGGATCTCCTACCAGTTTGGTGTAGTGGTTAAGTGTGCGGACTCTAATCTGGGAGAACCGGGTTTGATTCCCCACTCCTCCACTTGCACCTGGCTGGATGACCTTGGGCAAGCCTTAGTTCTGGCACAGCTGTCCTTGAAAAAGAGCCCCCCCCACCTCACAGGGTGTCTGTTGTGGGGAGGGGAAGGGAAAGGAGTTTGTAAGCCGCTCTGAGACTCCAGGTGAAAGGCGGGGTATAAATCCAATCTCTTCTTCTTCTTCTAA
>NW_015166419.1:794418-811392 GCF_001447785.1 Gekko japonicus | reverse complement strand
GCTCTATCTGATGTTGGGCGGCCAGTCGGACTCCAGCCCAGAAGACCTTTACCGGGCGTTGCAAGCCATGGCTGGTTGGCTCAGGCTGAGTCGGCTGAAACTAAACCCGGCGAAGACGGAGGTCCTGGGCCTGAGTCGGGTCGGTTCAGGGTTGGGGCTCCCTCTACCGACCTTCGATGGGGTGCCTTTGCTGCCAGCGTCGGAGGTTTGGGAGTGCTCCTGGACTCCTCTTTAACGATGGAGGCCCAGGTGGCAGCCACTGCCAAGTTAGCCTTTTACCATCTTCGGCTGGCTCGGCAGTTGGTCCCGTCCCTTGACCGCGATGACCTGGCCACAGTGATCCATGCGACAGTCACCTCGAAGCTAGACTACTGTAACACTCTCTACATGGGGCTGCCTTTGTCGCAAATCCGGAAGCTGCAGCTAGTGCAGAATGCCGCAGCCAAGCTGCTGATGGGTCTCACTAGGCGGGACCATATCAGGCCTGTCCTGAAAGCGCTGCACTGGCTGCCAATAGTGTACCAGGTTCGCTTCAAAGTGCTGGTTCTTACCTTTAAAGCCCTGTATGGCCAGGGTCCGGCATGCCTGAGGGACCGCCTTTCCCCATATGTTCCCCCAAGGGCACTACAAGTTGGGGACTCAACATCGACTGGTAACCCCAGGTCCCAAAGATATTAAATTTACTGTTACCAGGGCCAGGGCATTTTCAGTGGCGGCTCCTACCTGGTAGAATGAGCTCCTGGAGGAGATCCGGGCCCTGCGGGACCTGGTGCAGTTCCATATGGCCTGCAAGATGGAGCTCTTCTGCCAGGCTTTTGAGCATCACTATACCACCACCGTACCACCACCACTAAATGGAGTGGGTGTCATCGGGAACGAGACGGCCCTGGGAGGAAGGACGGATCGCTGTACCACCTGGAGTCTACTGTGTCGCTCTGGGACCACTTTGTCATGTGTGACCCCATCAGTTATTTATGACATCTAGAGCACTTGTATTTTTACATGAATGATTGTTTTATTGCTTGTTTTATCTTGTTTTAATCTGTTTAAGCTTGGCATATGTGCCTCATTTGTTAGCCACCCTGAGCCCATTTGGGGAGGGCAGGGTATAAATTTAATAATTAAAATAAATTAAAAAATCACATAATAGAATAACAGTTAACAATAAAGTGCTCGCAGTGCTGACAGGTTAGATGGCGCGCTCTACAGATCTAAGTCCATGTTGTTCTTCCAATCATCATCCCTTGGGCAAATACAGGTCTGGCGATGCATCTGGGCCCGTCCTAAGTTCAGTGGAATAATTGATGACAACAGTGGTGGTGGCAGCTCCTATTTAAAAGCCTGGCAGAAGAGCTCCGTCTTGCAGGCCCTGCAGAACTGTAAAAGGTCCCGCAGGGCCCTGATCTCCTCCGGGAGCTCGTTCCACCAGTAAGGAGCAGCCACAGAAAAGGCTCTGGCCCTGGTACTGGTGAGCCTTGCATCCTTGTAAGCCGCTCTGAGACACCTTTGGGTAGTGAAGGGTGGGGTATGAATCCAATCTCCTCTCCTCCTCCTCCTCCTCCTTTGCGGTCCCAGCCCAAAATCAATGCCACACCTACCCAAGATTTACTTTTTTAAAACGGATAGAACATACAATGGTGGATCTCTCAGCACCTTACCTGTTTTGACCCTAAAGAACGATTTAATGGTCTCCTCCAAACGACGCTGGGACTGACACTGTGGATTTACTAGCTTGATATGGATGAGAAAATTTGTGGCTTTTGGGTTTAAATCGATTATCAACTAAAGGTATTTGTTGATTCTGTCCATAACCCTCTCCCTTTCCCCCCCAGTTGGAGGACCTCAGCAAGAGAGGCACTGTTGTTTACTTCCTGGAGGGTATTTTCATTCTGGTGTGTTTCTGGAAGACTGGCCTTCCCCTCTAACAATGAATGGGATGCATCACTTATTAATCTACACCTATCAATCTGCATTAGCAGAATCACATTCAGAGATCTTTGCCACAGGTTGCTTACAGTTTATCACCCTCCATAAATTCTAAATAGCACTTATATTTAGGCTTGAGTAACACGCATGTTTATTTAACTTGTTAATTACAAAGACAGGTTAATTATAAAGACAGGTTATGGCCCTGGACCCTCATATCTGTAAGACCGCCTTTCTCCCACACGCTATCATAACAGCTTTGCTCTGGGCAGGGCCTTCTGGAGGTGCCACCCTGTAGATGGGCAAGATCAACAACTATCCCTACCTGCACCTTCTCTAAAGTGGCCTCGCTCTGTGGAATGGTCTGCCTGATGAGTCAGGAAGCCTCCCATTTCTCAAACTACATAAAACAGAATTGTTCAGGAGGGCATTTTTATAATGAAAACAGGGCTACAACACAATAGATTGGTCCAGCAAAATTCATTACATGTCTTCTGATTTTTCACACTGTTTAACATGTCATGTTTAAGATTTACACTTTGTTTAGATGGCAGCTGTTACAAAATTCTGCAATTCCTAGTCCTGTTACATTGCTTATTAGATGCATCATCCTGTTGATGGGATTGATTTACACTGTGTAGTAAGCCTTGAGTCACACTGAGAAAGGCAAACTATAATAATGTAAATAAAACAAAATAAATACAAAAATTCTTTCTCAATCTGTTAGCAAACTCTAGGGGGAAAAACGGGGTGGATATAAAAGTTGACCATGGACTATTAATTGGGGCTGTGACACCATTTTGCTGTCCCAGATGTCTGTTACCTTTTGAAACCCTTTGGAATCAAGCAAGGGTTTTATTTATTTACTTCGTTTATACCATGCCTTTTCCTCCAGTGGTGACCTAAAGTGGCTTACATAATTCTCCCCACCTCCACTTTATTCTGCCAACAGCCCTGTGAGGTAGGTTAGGCTGAGAGAGTATGATCGACCCAAGATCACCCAGCGCACTTCCATGGTGAAGTGGGGATCTGAACCTGGGTCTTTCAGATCCTAATCCGACACTCTAACCACTGCACCACACTGCTTACACAGGATTCCTTTGCTATTATATCTCTGCTTGACTCAGTACGATCCAGTTTGGACAGGAGACTTATACATGGAAACTGTCCTCTGTGCCATTTCCCAGGATTGTAATGGCCAGGATGGGGGGGGGGGCTGCCCTCTTGCTTCAACCCCCCCCCCCCAGTTCATTAAAGGCTACAGCACGTGCAATTATTACAGATTGTTACTAGGAAGATATCACTTAAACAATACTCAGAAGGCTTGACCCATTTCACACTCCTGATCGTTAAAAGAATTTTAATGGGCCCTCGTAGAGATCTTTGAGAAAGTGACTCTTGGGGAGCTTGCTGCCTTTCCCCCTTTCTTCCTCCCCGAGGAATAACTGGCAAATCGGTTTCATTCCAAGGGAGATGCAGAGGTCAAAAGAACAGTTAAGATCTTGATGGATTTCAATCAAGGGTCAACAACCTCTGTATACAAGACATGCGGGCTGAATTTCAGTAATAAGTTATCTCTCACCTCCCTGGAAAAAAAGGGGCTTCGGTTATTTGATAACTGAGAGTGCACCTCCCATTTTGTTTCTAAGAGGCTTCTGCGGGCACAGGGGATAACTAACAGCAGCCATGAGGGATTTGCACCCAAGTGGATGGCATCAGAGAGGCACCGCATATTTTAAGCGATGACGATGAACACACTTCAGTCTCCCAGGCAGAAGCTTGTAATAATACCCAGAGAATAGCCATGACTCAAGGTTAGTTGCACTCTTGTGCTTTTTAAGAAAGAGACCCCTTCCTTCTCCTAATTAATTTCCTCCCCAGAGAAGCATGCCATTCTGTGTCACTGCATTAGTGCACTGATTGCCATGGATTTAGAGATGCCAGCCTCCAGGTGGGACCTGGGGATCCCCCTGGAATTACAGCTCATCTCCAGACTACAGAGATCAGTTCCCCTGGAGAAAATTGATGCCTTGGAGGGTAGACTCTATGGCATTGCACTCCACTGAGGTCACTGTCCCCCTCAGGCTCCATCCCCAAATCTCCAGGAGTTTCCCAGCCTAGAGCTGGCAACCCGACCCCCCATCCCCTGCTGGGGAACAGGGGGGACCTGGCAACCCTACATGGGTTACAAGCATGCTACATCCTCCAAATAGGGTGGGAGGGGGAATCTGGGTGGGAGGGGGAATCTCCCTGTACTTATACTCTCTCTGCAGCTTTAGGATCTTAAAATATTCTTTTAAAGAAGGGTGAGAAAAGGTAAGAAGCACAGGATCCTAGAATTTTACAGCCAGCTCTATCCTGGAATGATACAATCAGCCTTGCTTACGCTATCCAATCATGGGTCACGGATTGGTCCACCTCCAATTGGTCCACCTCCAATGGCAGCCATTTTGTGGTAGCCATTTTGTGGCTGTGCCCAGCATAAGAACATAAGAGACACCAATGTTGGAGCAGGCCAAAGGCCCATCCAGTCCAACACTCTGTATCACACAGTAGCCAGAAATACCAGTGCCATCAGGAGGCCCACCAGTGGGGCCATGTTCCATGCCTGCAGATTCAAAGAGGTTGGGGAGCCCTACCCTAGACCACTCAGCCCAAACTACCTCACAGGACTGTTGTTGCCCATGTTAGTTCCCTGCTGGTCCATATAGCTGCGGGGGGGACTCACTGAGACTTTGAACACTCCAGAAGTGCAACAGAAATGCTAAGTATTATTATTACCAGGGCTTTTTTTGTAGAAAAAGCCCAGCAGGAACTCATTAGCATAACAGGCCATACCCAACAGCAGGAACTCATTAGCATATTAGGCCACACCCATGACAGCACAGGTCATTAGCATATTAGGCCACACCCCCATGTTACCAGAAGTGTGGTCATCCAGCCACACCCACCTTTTGCTTCTTATTCTGTTTACCTTGTTTGCTGTCAAAACCCAGGGCTTTTTTTGGAGCAGGAACGCCTTTGCATGTTAGGCCACACACCCCTAATGTAGCCAGTCCTAATGAGTTCCTGCTGTTGGGTGTGGCCTATTATGCTAATGAGTTCCTGCTGGGCGTGGCCAACTTGGGAGCCAGCCGGAACTCCGTTCCTGTGCGTTCCTGCCCCAAAATAGCCCTGATTATTACCACACACACTTTGCATGCAGAAGATCACCAGTTCAGTCCCTGGAATTGCCGATTAAAAGAGTCTCTGGAAGAAGGGCTGGGAATAATGTCTGAGTGCCACCTCAGGAAGCCGTCACCGGTCTCAGCAGACAGAATGTGGACTAGCATGGCCAGTGGCCTGTCTCAGTGTGGCCGCTTCACAGAAAACCCTGCAAAGATCCTCTTTAACAGAACACGTGTGCTTGATCACTTACAGCCTTTCGAGGAGGCTGAGTTTTCTGAGTGTGGGCTGATGTCTCCTTCTCCTTCCAACAGGGCTCTTTCCCTCTTCTCCTTTTCTGCAACAGACAGTCAGACAAACGTTGTGAGTTTATGGATACCTGGGAAAGTTAGTGTCAGTGTTCATTTCCTTAAGCCAACAAACCGCTGTGTAGCTTACAGTATCCTTCTTAGAAACGAAAGCATTTGTCCTATGTAATTCTTGCTTTCTAGACAACTGCCTCCCAAAGTGGCTCATGTCAATCAAGAAAGACAGGTGCCACACACAAGAGAGGTAGAGAGGAGGAGAAAAAAAGGAGAGGAGATGTAGCAGAACAGTGCTGGTGTAGCAAGTGCTGAATTAAGATACAGGAGACTCTAGTTTGTACCTCCACTCTGACATGAAAGCTCTCTGGGCGACCCTATCCCAGGAGTCCCCAACGGGGTGCCCATGGCTGCCATGGCAACCACTGACACTTTTCCTGGTGCCCGCTAAGTGCTTTTAGAAAGTGGGCAAGGCCAGGTGGGGCTTTTCCCAATAAGGCTTCTGGCTGGCAGTTGGAGATTTGACTGGCTTTGCAGATTTTTCAGATTTCTTCACTGTGTGACTGAAGGTATGCCATGGCAGGCATTTCATGGCTGGGTCCACCTCTTTAGGCTGCCTTTTTGTGGTAGCCATTTTGTGGCTGTGCCCAGCATAAGAACATAAGAGACACCAATGTTGGAGCAGGCCAAAGGCCCATCCAGTCCAACACTCTGTATCACACAGTAGCCAGAAATACCAGTGCCATCAGGAGGCCCACCAGTGGGGCCATGTTCCATGCCTGCAGACTCAAAGAGGTTGGGGAGCCCTACCCTAGACCACTCAGCCCAAACTACCTCACAGGACTGTTGTTGTCATTAGGATAAAATGGAGAAGAAGAGAACAATGGTGTAAGGTGCTTTGGTGAGAAGAGAGGGGTAGAAAGATCCAAAACAAACAAAAACATATTCATATACAACTTGGGCCAAGCTGTCTATGTATTTTTCATCCTATCCTTCCCCAAAGAAGATATGGGCGGTACACCTGGCCCCTCTCCCCATATTTTATCCCCCGCAACAACCCTGCAAGGTAGACCATTGTGCCCAAGAGCACACGGTAAGCTTGATAGGAGAGTGAGGGCTTGGAGCTTGGAACTTTACTGGTATTCTTGGTTGGATGGAGGTAGCACAACCTCCTGGGAGACCTTTGGCCAGTGAAAGAGACCTCAGTGTCCTTTCCCCCTGTTTCTGCAGTCTTGGGACTCCTGACATGAAATCATTCCCCATGTGAGAAACATGCACAACATCTGAGGACGTATGTTGGGAATCCAATAGGCACAATAGCCAACTGTGCAATGAGAAAAAAAACCAAGATACCGCAAAGCTGGTCCTTTTCTTGCCTGGAAGCTGATCTCCACATAGCAAACTACAATTTTGGGCCGGTTCCCAAGATTTCACAGCATCTACATACCCAACATCTAGTGCCTCCTTTGGCTGCGTCATGCAGCTTTCTGACTACCCCATCCTGATGGCCCAAATGACAAAATGTACTAGTTCACGTTAATGTTTCCCAAATCCTCTCTTGTAGGCCCAGAAAACAGTTCCTCCAAGATGGCTGACAGCACTTAACACGCAAAATTACAACACAGTCAAAATAAATAAAAACCAGTTAAGTAGATAAAGCCAGATCAGTCCCCACCTACCAGATGCTGGTCCAACTCCAGCCACCAAAAGCCTGCTGAGCAACAAGGCAGCTGTCAATTTCTGACACAAGGTTTTTAAGTGCCCTTGATCCTTCACTGAGCACAGAGGCCGTAAACTCAAGGCAGTTTGTTTCTGCCAGTCTTCAGATGGAAGTGTATGGGGGGGGGGGCAAGAGAGAAAGGGGGGCTTCCAGGCAGATCTATCTGCTCAACCTTTCACTGCTGCCAACGGCAGAACAGTTGTGGCAAACAGAAAAGGGCCTTCCAGACTGGCATGACCCCAAGACTTGCAAAGACCATCCAATCAAGCCTACAGTCTGTTTTGGAATGCTGCCCAACCAGCTGGCTGCTGCGCCTAACCAGGCTACCACTGACAAAAAGACAGATGGTCTCTTGCTGTCGACGTATCCTCCACTGGCACCTCACAGCTGGCCAGGGCTGGACGATGCCACTTGAAGCACTGGCTCAGGGATGGGGTGTGTGGGGACGATGGTGCACAGGGGGGCAGAAGAAAGCACTTGAGTGGTTGCTTGGCAACCACCCACGCCTTTCAAGGTGCCCAAAACCAGGAGTGGTTGCCAGCCGACTGCCTGCATGCTTCTGCTGGGCAGACCTCCTTTCTGCCTCCCATAGGGAAGGGATTATTATTTATACACCGCTACCAATGTACTTAGACCCTGACAGAGTTGCCTGAGTAAAGACGCCAGCCCTCTGCTGAACTGGAGATTATGATTTAATTTTAAAGCCGTGAGGGAGACAGCAGGAGGCGGGGACGCAAAGACATGGTATTGTCAACTTTACTTGCTGGCTGCACTCCGAGAGGCACCTGCAGAATTTCAATACAGGAGGCCTGAGGGAAAAAGCTGGAAACCCAGCAGGGGTGACCACCACAGAGAGAGGACATGGGTAGAGAAAAGGACACCGTGGGCCTTCACTGCAATCTTGGGAAGGGGTTTAGCCACAGGTTTTCTCAAAATGAAAGATGGCCTGGAAAAGATGGCTTTGATCTGGAGGAGAGCAGGCCGTCAGCCAGGGGTAAGATGGTGCTGCTCAGTTTAGCCCTGACCAGTGGCAACGGATCAGGCTTCCCAAGTACTTACCGTGATTCGGCGGGGACACAGACGTCTTCGCAGGATCATTCCCGCGGGGATAACAGACGCGCCGCACCATGCCGTCGCCAGGAAGTGACGCCGGCTGACGCTCTGGCAATGGGGCTGGAACCCCGATGGTACCATCGAGTTTTCAGCCCCATTGCCAGAGCGTCGCCCGGCGTCACTTCCTGGCGACGGCATGCTGCGTTACAGGGAGGAATGGTCCGCCCGGGGAGCATGTTTCCCCCGCCGGATCGCGGTAAGTACTTGGGAACCCTACAACAGATGGGAGTCATATTCTCCAGAGCTGCAGTTAGCAGGCGCAGAGCCAGGGCTTGAACTCGGCCAGGAGCAGTGTGGGAGGAAGTGACGAGAAACCTACACCCGTTGCCATCGTTGCCTTGGCCCCTGTCTGAGTAGAGTCTTTTCTGCTAGGGTCAATCGGCTCAGCTTGTTCGTGGGCTCTTTTAATGCCCTGTTCCGTTATGCCTGCCATTTCTGCTGGGGAGAGAAAGATTGGCTTGGGGAGAGAAAGAAAGGGGGAGGGGGAGAGGGAAGGAAGCAAAGGTGGGGGAATGCCTCCTCCCCGCAAGTTTCTTGCGGGCCCACCCTTGTTCATAATAACATCATTGGCTTCCACCAACAGTAACAACAAAAAGTGACCCTGAACATCAAACACCGGCAAAAACAAAGAAAAAGAAACACTTGGAGGGGGTAAGGGAGGAGGTGATGGAAGAAATGCCTGGTGCTCCATCACGAACCAGCTCCACTGCCTGCTGTCAGAGCCATTAGAAGCCTGTGGTTAGATTAGTAATGCAATCAGAATTTCATTCACTGTTCCTTCCATTTTTTAAAAAGTTCTCCCTGTAGAGAAAATGGGGGGGGGAACTACACCCAAGCTCACACATTCACCTTCTTTGGATGCCTGCCAGAATTCAAACGCCACTTTGAACGCCTGAGCGACCGTGAGGGTGACGGCTTGGGCCTGGGGGGGAGAAAAGAAAGATATGACAGCGATTAAAATCGGTGCGTGTTCCTCATGTAGATTCAAATCATTTGGAGGTTTTGCTCAACTGAGGTATGTTAAACCAAGAAACTCATTCCTCCTTCTTCAGTTTGACAAAGTCCCACACTGCTGGTCCAAGACTTAATTCAATATTCATGCCAGCATGTACTGGTACAGAGAGAGAGACAGCTGCGGTTCTCCGAGGGTAAATTCACACAATTGATTTTGAGGGTGTCTGTACTCAATCGGTAATGAATGACACTGCTCCAGTTTGTACAGGCTTAGAGCCTGATGCTTGGACAGAAGGCCAATATGAAGAGTTTTCAACAATGCAGTAAATCAATAGTGATGTATTGTGGACTAAATATTAATGTGCAGGTGGGGTAGGGAAGGCACTGACCACCGATCCCCCCCACGACTCCTGATCTGGAAGACCAAGATGTCTCAAGGAAAAACTCCTTAAGGAAAAACCATAGTGTACCTCATCTTCAGGAGCACCAATATTATTTCAGCAATGAAATGCTGAGTTCATTATTGTCATGGGTATAGCCAGGGGTCATTTCGTAGAAAAAGAGGTGCAGGAGCTTAATAGCATAACTTATTTGCATATGCCACACCCCCTGACATCACCGGAAGTGTGTCAGAAGGCAACATCCATCGCTCAGGCTCCACCCCCAAAATCTCCAAGTATTTCCCAACTCAGAGCTGGCGAGCCAGCTTTACATTTTGAATAAAGACACTTTAGGTTTCCTTTTCTCTTGCAGGGAAGCTACCATACAACAAGCATGAAAATACAGATCAAGTTAGTACGCTTTTTCTTTTTCTGCAATAAATCAGGAAAACAATCAAAAGATTATTCTGGCAACAACATGCCTGGAAGAGATATTAATTAAAAGGATAATGTTTATAGCAGTGTTGAGGAGCATGCATTCTATTGCATGTTCACACACATTAAGACCAGACAAGGTATAATCCCAAACAGACATCACACTAGCAGCATTGTACACAACGCTGCCCATGTTTGCCATGTACCATAAACACATCAAGGCAGGCTATAGCAAGGATAGTCCTACAGTAAGATCAGGTGAGACACGATCTGCCTTAGTTGGGTGTCATTGAAGATGGGGGAGAGAAACCAACAGATTTGTTCCAGGGGCCCCAACACATTGGGAAATTCTCTTACCCAAAACCGAAACAGAGCAAGTGGGAGACTTGCATGACATCTACTTCCAAAGAGTCATAATACTGGACAGCTTCCCAATAGTTCACACTTCATGCCATTTTTTGGTCTGAATTTCTTAACACACCTTGGGTCAGCCCTGAACTAAAATCCAAATACTGACACTAAATACCAGTGGAGCCCATGCAAGTCAATTAGCATTCCTGGATCTCATTATCTCCAATGGGCAATCCTGTCATTCCTTTTATACATCCCAGTTAGTTGCCCCTTTGAAACGGTACCACACCATTTGAGTTAACAGCAAAATGAAGAGCATGAACATGTGCAGAGTGCACATTTCATGTCAGTGTTCTCTCTGGGCTGCACACAGGTCAAAAAGAAATTTTAAAAGGCCTCTGATCTGCATGTCCGCCCTCCCCCCAATCTTGTTCATGCAGATGGTGGAGAGAGAGAATTGAGTTGTGCAGAGAGATGGTTGAAAAAGGGCCATTGGGTACTTACCGTGAAGGGTCCTCCTCCTCTGAGATAAGGAGGACATCTTGATGGGTGTTTCCCACCCTATCCTTAGGGAGGCAGGAACCAAAACCTCACTTCCTGTCCTCTTGGTGGGACACGTCCCTCAACTCAGTTTGGGAACTCCTAGAAGCGGTAAAAAGTTTAACAAAAACACAATAACCAAGTCAACTGTGACATAACTGTAATAACCAGAAAAGACTGGAAATTCAGAGAAGAGGAGATAGAAGTACTTCTCAGAACGTAGGCTGGGTAAAGGTGAGAAACATGACGACGACTAGGGAGGGGCCAAGATGTCCTCCTTATCTCAGAGGAGAAGGACCCTTCACGGTAAGTACCAATGGCCCTTTCTCCCTCTGAGAGGAGGACATCTTGATGGGATCTCCTATAGCAGTATCTTCATCACGTGGGTGGGTCATCGTCTTTGTGCGCCAGAACATGCTGAAGGACTCTTCGACCGAAGGCAGCATCAGTCAAGTCATCGACGTTGATTTTATAATGTTTGACAAAAGTAGAAACAGAGGACCACGTGGCTGCTTTGCAGATTTCCTCCACTGTAGCACGGTTCGTCATGGCAGCGTTGGTCGCTGCACTACGAATCGAGTGCACTGTAATCCTGGAGGGCGGTGCCAAATTTTGCGCCCTATAAGCTTCAACGATGCAATACTTGAGAGTAGAACTTATTGTAGCCTTAGACATCTTACATCCCTTATTGGGCGGAGAAATGGATATGAACAAGGATTCTGACTTCCTGATGCCTTTAGTGCGATGGAGAAAGGCCTTCAGGGCCCGGCGGACATCCAAGGAGTGCCAGATGCACTCCTGCGCATGGGAAGGATTCGGGCAGAAAGAAGGCAAACAAATCTCTTGAGATCTGTGGAATCTGGAGTTGACTTTAGGTTGAAAAGTAGGATCTGTATACAAAACTACCTTTTCTTTGTGGAAAATGCAGAGCCCTGGATTAACCGAAGGAGCACCCAGCTCTGACACACGTCAGGCAGAGGTTATGGCTACCAAAAACAGGGTCTTCATTCTTAGCCACTTCAATGGTATCTCTGAGATGGGTTCAAAGGGAGGCCTGGTTAGGGCATTGAGTACCACATTCAACCTCCAAGTGGGGAACCTGTGAGCTGCAGGGGGATCCTTAAGTGATGCCCCTTTTAGAAAGTACTTGACATGAAGATGTCTGGATAACCCCCAGCCTTTGAAGGGTGGCGCTACCATTGAAAGGGCTGCCACCTGTCTCCTAAGCATAGATCCCTTCAGACCCGAGTCATGGCCGTCCTGAAGAAAAACAAGTATGCTCCTAATATGGGACTTCAGGGGATCTACTGACTTCCTTCTGGCCCACCTTACGAAGGCCTTCCAGGTAGTATTACAGATTCTGCAAGTAGATTGTCGCCTAGAAGCCAGCATGGTATTTGTCACTTTCTCTGAGTATCCTAGTTTAAGCAGTCTTTCCCACTCAATTGCCATGCGGTCAGACAAAGTCATTCTGGATCCAGATGCCATACAGGTCCCTGTATCAACATGTCTGGAGACACCTACAGTTGGAGAGGAGGTTGCACCGCCAGACTCTGAAGATCCAAAAACCACGGTCTCCGGAGCCAGTAAGGAGCCACAACTATGATCTCTGCCTGCTGCTCTCGTATCCTTCTCAGGAATCTTGGAAGCACTTGAGTAGGTGGGTATGCAAATAGTAGGCCTGGCAGCCACTGAGACATCAAGTCATCCGTTGCTTTGCTGTCATGGTGATAAAACCTGGTGAAGTACCTCCTCACCTTGAAGTTGAGAGGAGAGGCAAACAAGTCCACAACCGGCCGGCCGAAACGATTCACGATCAGCTGGAATAGGGATCATTCTGCTTCCTGCAACTGGTAATGACTCAGCCAGTCCGCTTGTGTATTCAGTATCCCCTTTATGTGTTCTGCTTTGATGGAAGCTAGATTGAGTTCTGCTCACAGAAAAAGCTTGTGAGCTTCCTGGCAAAGCCTGGAGGACCTGGAGCCCCCTTGGTTGTTTATGTAAGACTTGGCCGCAATGTTGTCTGTTCTGATTAGCACGTGGTGTCCAACAACCTGAGCACGAAAGTGCAGGAGCACCAGTCTGATAGCTCTGAGCTCTAGGACATTTATAGGTAGAGTCCTTTCCTCCTTGGACCATAATCGTTGTGTTGGGGAGTTGAGAAGAACAGCACCCCAACCCTGAAGACTTGCATCTGTGACAATCTGCTTCCAATGCTCGCTGTAGTACGGATGACCCAAGAGAAGGTTTTGTAGTTTGGACCACCACTTGAGGCCGGATTTCACCTTGAAAGAAAGTTTGACTGCAATATCCTTCCGTTGCATAATCCTGTGCTGGAATGGTTGCAGAAACTGTTGCAGAGGTCTCGCGTGGAGATGTGCTCAGGGAACAGTGTCTATGGAGGAGATGAATAGGCCCATCAGCTTGGCAAGAGTCATTAGGGAGGAATGCTTGCTCTTGATGACTTGACGGCAAAGAGTACGAATCTTCTCTGCCTTGGCTTTTGGCAAAAACATGCGATTCTGGGTTGTGTCCAAGATCTCCCCCAAATGCTCTATGGTTTGAGACGGCGTCAGACAGCTCTTTTGGATGTTGACTAGGAAACCATGATTCTGTAGACACTGGATGCTGTCCTCCGTATCTTGAGTTGATTTGAGAAACGAGGCGGAGCGAATCAGAAGATCATCTAGGTAAGGGTGGACATGTACACCCTTTTCTCTCAGCAGGACAACTGGGTGAATCAGCATCTTGAGGCGGTTGAGATTCTGAAGAGTAGAACTCTGAACTGCCAGTGCTGACCCTAAACGCAGAATCTCAGGAAACGTCTGTGACCGTTGAAGATAGGTACATGGAGGTACACCTCTGTTAGGTCGATTGAAGTCAAGAATTCCCCTGGTTGCAATGCCTCTGCGATGAAGCGGAGAGTCTCCATGCGGAATCGATGTCGTTTTACAAATTTATTTAGGAATTTTAAATCTAAGATGGCTCTCCAGCTTCCGTTTCTTTTGGGAACTGTGAAGAAAATGGAGTACACCTCATGTTCCCTCTCGTCTGGGGGAACCGGTTCTATTGCTAGAATGCTGGAGAGATGGTTGACAGCTTCTAAAGTTCTTTGCAATTTGATTGGGTTTTTTATATGTGGGGAGGGGATGAAGCGTTCTGGAGGTCTGCTCCAAAATTCGATGGAGTAACCTTTGGCTGTGACGTCTCTCGCCCAATTGTCTGCTTGAGACTTCTCCCATTAATGGCGAAGTAACAGCAGACGTCCCCACACCAGCGCCAAGGTGTAGTCATGCCTTAGATGATTTGTTGTCTCTCCCCAACTTATCATCTCTGGGAGAGAACGGCTTGCTTGGTCTGTTGTGGAAGGGGTTCCTTTGAAAGTTGGATCTGGACATTCCCCAGGCGGGTCATCTGCCATTTCAATTGAACCTATAGGAGGATCGCTGACCTACTGGGGAACTGCCTCCTCAGGTATGTTCCCGGGAGAGCGTCACACTCCGCTGAGAACAACCTACTGACGACCTACTGAGGAACTGTCTCCTCAGGTATGTCCCCGTGAGAGTGTCACACTCTGCTGAGAACAACCTACTGGCGACCTACTGAGGAACTGCCTCCTCAGGTATGTCCTCGGGAGAGCATCACACTCCGCTGAGAACAACCTACTGGCGACCCCTGGCCCCTAAGATATCCAGATGCCCTCGACCAGAAATCTGGGCATCGCCTTCTTTTTATCCTTAGTTTCAATGAGGATTTTGTCTAAAGCGTCTCCAAAGAGACGGTCGCCTTGAAAAGGGTACGCAGTGATGATGGACTTGGCATGTAAATCAGCCTGCCATGCCCTGAGCCATAGAGTCCTTCTGGCAGCAACCGTGGAGGCCAGTGCCCGAGAGGAAAAAATCATAACATCGAGAGTGGCGTCCGCTGAAAAGGAAGAAGCCTGGAAGAGCCTGTTGGCCCCCTCAGCCAGGTGTGCATTAGAGTTTGAAATAAGCTGGACCATCTTTTTGGACCAGGAAATGGAGACCCAGCTACCATCGTGGCCATAGCAGATGCCCTGATGGCCACGGCAGTAGCCTCGTGGGCCTTGCGTAAGGCGACCTCCGCCTTCCTATCCAGGCTATCTCTCACCATGCCTTCACCATCTTCAGAAAGCAATCCTGAGGTCTGGAGTGCTGTTATTGGTGCATCCACTAGGGGGACCTGTAAGAACTTATCAGTAAAATTAGGCAGTGCATAAAGCTTCTTAACATTTGGAGGACAATCCTTATTTGCCATAGGTTTTGCCCACTCCTTAACCAGCTGCTTTTCCAAAAATTCTGGGAAAGGAAAAACTTTCTCAAACCCTAAGATCCTAGGGAAATAGTCTTTACTCCCTCTGGGCCTAGATCCATCATCTGTGTCAGGATTAGTAGAGTCCTCTGCCTTAGGTTTGGGGGTAAGTTCTAAGGCAGACGTGGTCTTTTAAAGAAAGTACTGATAATCTGGCAGACGTGGTCTTTTAAAGAAAGTACTGATAATCTGGTTTAAAAATCTCATGGAAGGTTCAGGAACCTCCATTTCCTCTTCTTCCTCCTCCTCGTCTGATAGGAATTCTCCCTCCTCCCTTTCACTAATCTCACTTTCTCCAAGCTGGGAAAGATACCACTGATGGTCCTCTCTCACAGTGCATAAATGGTCTTTCCTAGCCGCTTTTGTTGCCCAGCGGGGTCTTCCCTTCTCTGGGCAGTTCTTAGATAACTCCTGGGTGTTGAGAGCAGGTTTGACTGTGCCCAGCAGCCCAACATCAGGAAAGGGGGGGGGGAGGATCTCAGGTGCTTCTGCCTGACAGAGGGGCCAACGCGCCAGCCCCTCCGACCGGCCGCGCCTGGGTTCCATTCCTTTCCCCTTCTCCCTTCCCTTCGCCTCCAAGTGGACGAAGGAAAAGAGGGGGGGAAAGGATCTCAGGTGCTTCTGCCTGACAGAAACGGGCCAGGGCGGGCCAGGGAAGGTGGGGGGCAGGCCAGGGAAGGGGGGGCTCTCTCCAGGCCTCCCCCAACTCACCCACTTCACGGGCGGGCCAGGGAAGGCATGGGGAGGCATTTAAATGCCTCCCCACTCCTTGCAGGACCTTCCCCGGCTCACCCACCTTGGCTGGCAGGCCAGGGAAGGCTGGGAGGGCTCTCTGCAGGAAGAGAGCTGGGCTTGTTACTGCCGGAATGCCATCCCTGCTCGTTCCGGCTGGAAATGACCCCTGCTCACATCAAAATGCTTGCCAGAGTTGGCCCTGCTTAGCTTTCGAGATCTGATGAGATCGAGCTTGCCTGGGCTATTCAGGTCAGGGCATCATTTTCCTAAATGTTGACGAATCACACACAAGTTTGCAAAAATCATCACTGTTATAAATATGAGATGCTGCTGCAAAATGATGCTGCCCACATAGCCTGCTATAATAACATCCTCCATTGCTACTCCATACTGGATGAGACTCAGGGTGTCCCCATGGCTGGTTCCGACATTCATGAATTGGGTGTTTAAGTGTGATGCTGCAACAAACAAGAAGTCAATTTCCCAGTCCAAACGGTTCAAACTGATTAAAATGGACCATGATGGAAACTCCTACCTGTTTAATATCTCCCCCCACATAACCTCAGAATAGCCTTCACTTTGGTTTCAAACCATGCCAACGGCTTTGCTAGCCGGATGTTACTCCCAAATACCGCTGGCTTCACGTCTTTGCATTTGCGGAGCTTCAGCAGTTCCAGGGGACCTATCGCATTGCATTTTATCCTGTCCTCTCTCTATAGAGCCCAGAACCAAATTTCTCACAGCGCTCTTAATGGGCTGGATTTTTTCTATAGACTCAGAGAAGCAGCTGCTGCTTCTCTCAGATGCTGATCCATTTGTCTCCTATGGAGTGTCACTCTTTGCTTTAGCAGCCAAGAAAATACAGGCTAGAGCTGCATCTGAAGAGGGCAATGCTTTTATTTGATCAGTACCTTTGGTTAGATTGTTTTAATGCTGATATTTGTAATTATATTATACTAGGGAGCAAAGCTCGTTGTGGACGGAGACAATGGGCGCCTAAAAAGGTAGGGTGGGTGGGTGG
>NW_015166419.1:789442-794152 GCF_001447785.1 Gekko japonicus | reverse complement strand
GGGGGAGAAGGAATCGCCGCCACCACCGGCCTCCAACTGGGTGGGTGGGGGAGGGAAATCGGGCCGCAGCGAGGTGTGCATCGCCGCTGAGTCGTTCGCATGCAGCGTTCGCCTCCTGCCTCCCAGCCAATGGCATGGCAGCAGCCTAGAGTGGCAGCTGGCCGGCCAATGGCTGACGGAGCGCATTTTGTCTCCGCTGAGTTTTACGCTGCTTCTTACTCAATTATATATAAGGGAGAGATGTGTCAGATTGTAATGGCCTTTGGCCACAGGCAATAAACTGTATCATATCGTAAATATAAACTCTGCAAATACCCGAACGAGGCATTACCCATTTTTCTCCTTTCCATAATATATCCTGCCTTTTCCAAGACTTTTTATACAAGCTTCTGCATTTTAATTTTTCATTAACTGGTCTACAGATTAAATTTCACATAATTAAAATTATAAACCACAGTTGTCTAGCTCTTAGTCTTTAGCTATTATGCTACGCTAGCCTGATAGCACAGCCTGGTACTTGAGTGTGGAGCCAATGCAGCCCAGCTTATTATTCGACAGCAGAGATATGCAACATTTTGACATCACATCAAGCCAACATCAGACCTAAACCAAAACACTGCTCTTTCTGGGAAGGTCACTGGATGACACTGGGCCACCGCTAACTCAACTCACTCACTCACTCACTCACTCACTCACTCACTCTTTCTCTCTGTCTGTGTCTTTCTAACCAACTCCACAACGACAAAAAAAGGGGGGGGGGGGGGGAGAGAGCCAAATTACATGCATACGTTGTAGGTAACTGGAAGTAAGTTTCAACTCTGCTTTCCACACAGCATTTTAAACCAGCTCTCCCAATTAAATAAAGTTTGCTTTTTTAAAAACAAGGGGGTCTTCCTCACTCTCCATTTAACATCAGGAAGCACTGCGGGGGGAGGTGACATTCCACTGATTTGAGAACTATAATCCCCTCCAAGTTAGAAACTCTCCTTGGTAAAACCAGCCTTGCACATGAATACAAAAAGTTACTAGTCCTGTTTCCGCCAACCCATCACTTTAGACAACTTGCTCACAAGTAGCTGTGCTGTCCATCTTCAGCACTGGAAGAACCCTTCCCATTTACTTTACAGGGATTTCTTGCTGGGTAGGGTTGTGGGCAACTCTAATGGCTGAAGGAAAGCAGCATTGCTTAAGTCTGGACCAAACTTCTCTGTGCCCCTTCAACCTCACTGGGAAGGCAATCTGATCTGAACATTGGAGCCATTCATAGAATCATAGAGTTGGAAGGGACCTCCAGGGTCATCTAGTCCAACCCCCTGCACAAGGCAGGAAATTCACAAATACCCTCCACTCCCATAGTGACCGCTGTTCCACAACCAGAAGATGACAAAACACCTC
This sequence comes from Gekko japonicus, assembly GCF_001447785.1. Classification (NCBI taxonomy): domain Eukaryota; kingdom Metazoa; phylum Chordata; class Lepidosauria; order Squamata; family Gekkonidae; genus Gekko; species Gekko japonicus. The sequence goes on along the minus strand of NW_015166419.1, from coordinate 792,757 downwards.
CAGGATTGCTTCCTGACCCCAAAGTGGCAATCAGCATTTCCGTAGTTGTGTAAGAAAGGTTCACAAGAACTAAGCACTGATGCAACCCTTCCTGCCCTCCCTCTCATGATCTGCCTAAGTTCACACAATCAGCATTGCTGTCAGATGGCCATCTAGCCTCTGTTTGAAAACCTCCAAAGAAGCCCACCACCTCCTGAGGAAGCCTGTTCCACTGAGGAACCACTCTAACTGTCAGGAAGTTCTTCCTAATGTTTAGGATGATATGTCTTTAAATTGTAAATGAATCTAGTTTCCTCTTGGTCTGTGCTGGGAAGTTGGGTTACAACGCTCTTCTATTCCCATGATTAAAACTAGAGAGGCTAGGGAGAAGTAGCAGCCAGGGCCATTACCATTTTGATTGGCACAGAAATGCCCCACCAATCTCCCCACTTTCATCCATCCCACCTGCAACAGAAATACCTCCACAGAACCCTGGTAGCCAGGGTGATGTTGAGGGTGGTGCGTGGATGCACCTAATTTACACTGTCAGCCACCCCAAAACAAAATTGCATGATGAAATTGAAACAGCGTCACAAAAATTGTCCTCCATTTGAACAAGGTAGAGTAGGGTAGTTCAAGATCATCCTGTATCCTGACTCTACCGTATTTGCTACCCCTCGCAATACGGAATCATCTGCAAATTCAGTAAGTATTCCTCTATCCCTTCATCCAAATCATTGATAGAAATGTTGAACAAAACAGGTCCCAGCACAGATCCTTGAGGCACTCCACCTGTCACTCCTCTCCAAGAAGATGAAGCACCATTCACAAGCACTCCTTGGGTGTGATCTGTCAACCAGTTACAGATCCACCTAACAGTCATAGGATCCAAACCACATATTTCCAATTTGTCAACAAGTATATTATGTGGAACCTTATTAAAAGCCTTACTAAAATCAAGATAAACTATGTCTACAGCATTCCCCTGATCCAGCAAGGGAGTAACTTTCTCAAAAAAAGAGATAAGGTTAAACTGACATGATTTGTTCTTGAGAAACCCATGCTGGCTCTTAGTAATTACAGGTGTCCTTTCTAAATGCTCAAGGACTGTCTGTTTGATTATTTGTTCTAAAACTTTCCTAGGTATAAACATCAAGCTGATGGGACGGTAGTCACCCGGATCCTCCTTTTTCCCCTTCTTGAAGATGGGGACGACATTTACACACCTCCTATCTTCTGGCACCTCACCTGTTCTCCAAGAATTCTCAAAAATAATAGACAGAGGCTCAGAAATTACATCCGTGAGTTCTTTTAGTACCCTTGGATGCAACTCATCAGACCACTTTGTTTCATTTAAAGAAACTAGATGTTTATGTACCACCCCTATGTCAGTCCTAGGCTACAACTCCATTCCCTCATCATGTGTTCTGTTTTTGCCATGTTGAGCACCATTTTCCTTGCACGAGAAGACTGAGGAAAAGTAGGAATTGAGCAGTTCCCATCTATGGTGAAAGAATACATGCTTTTTAAATGGGGTGTGTCTTTTCTGGGGTTTTTCAGCTTTTTTGATATTGGGGGAAAAACCAAAAAAATTTGGAGGTTTTTCGGCTCTTTTTGGGAATCCCGAAAATGGCCTCTAGGGGGGTTTCGAGTTTAAAGGGCAGCAGAAAACCTTGTTTTCCCACCGTTTCCCCCTCTTTCCCACCTCTTGCTCCTGTTTCCAGGAGGGAGGGGGAAAGAGGAACCTTGCAGACAGCCAATCACTGCAATGCATTTCAAAATGCATTGCAGCTTGCAACTTTTTGCAAGGCTGTTGCTGCTGCTGGCTTTAGTTGTAAGCCCAGCTACTAGCCTGCTCCTTTCCCAGGGAAGGAGCACTGGTGGCCAATAGGATTTTGGCATATGCTCTCTGGCCAATCACAGAAAGTTGTTCCTTTTTGAAATCCTTCTCTGTATGCCCAGAGAGCATAAAAGCAGACTCTCTGGCTGGCTGACTCCATCCTGTTCCTGGTTCCTGCTGCTGGTGGTGAGAGAGAGATCTTGGCTTAGAGACTGTGCGGGGCTGACTTCTGCTGCCCCTGCTCCTTGAGCCCCCTTTCCTCCCAGTACTGCCTGCCTTGTGGACTACGTCGGATGAAGAGACTGTGAAGACTTCAGACTGGTTTGAATTATTAGGGCACTTAAAAAAAATTTCTTTATTCTTTGTGGGTTGGCGGGTTGGGGCCTGGTGGTGTGGTGGTGGGTAGGCCTCTAGGGCCTCTCAGGCCTCTTTCTAGTGGTTTTTTTTGGTTTTTGCTAGCCTGTGGTGTTGTTTGCAGTTTAATTTCCCCCCCTTGTGCTTCATTTTTATTTATTGGCTTGGGGCTTTTTCTGGGAGGGGGTGTTTGACTAGGCCTTCCTGGGGCCTAGGCCCTCTGATTTTGGTTCTCTTGTGTTTTGTGGTTCTCTTGTGTGCCTTTTTGCAGTTTAAGTTGTATTTTCTGGGGTTGTTGGGGTTTTTGGGGGGATTTACTGACTAGGCCTTCTGCCTGGGGCCTAGGTTTTCTCTGCTGGTCTGCTTTTGGTTCTTGCTTATTCTGTTCTGTTGCTTTTGCAGCCAAAAAAAGGGGGGGAAGCCAGTGTACAGTACAAGAAGCAAAACAAGAAACACCACTGACTGAAAATAAACAAGTATATAATAATCATATAAGCATAACATCAAGTATAATGTAAATCATTTGGCCAAGGTGCAGTAATGAAACATATAAGAAGAAGCACCATCTATAGTCTTTCCATGTGTCTTGTTCCAGCATAGAAGCAAATATCAATTATCAAAGTCCAAATTGAAGTATATATCATCATTGAAGTGTATATCATTGACGCGTAATCCGGATGCCTGATCCCGCGTTTCGAATAATTCTTATTCAAGCATTGCTGTAATGGGACTAAATGCAAATTCAAAGCATATACAAGTGAGAATACATACAAGATATAAATATATAATGAATTAGGAGCTGCAGGGAGAACTCACCCCAATCTCAAGAGCTGGCATATACAAAGCCTGAATGGTTAGTCAAGGAGGATTATGGGTCCTTAACCTGCCATGTGTTGCACCTTAATTTATACCCAATTTCAGGCTGCATCAACACAGGCAAAGTTTCTAAATGGTCATAGTACCATACAATCTACTCAAGCATCAAACAAAAAACAACAACAACAGGTACATTAGGCTGCCATCACTTAGAACAACATATTAAGTTGCATATTGGGCAACTGTCATTGATTGATATAAGGAGTAAAATCCATATTCTGATTCATGCCATAAGGATGATATGTCTTTAAATTGTAAATGAATCT
>NW_015166419.1:775434-789412 GCF_001447785.1 Gekko japonicus | reverse complement strand
AGGGTGATGTTGAGGGTGGTGCGTGGATGCACCTAATTTACACTGTCAGCCACCCCAAAACAAAATTGCATGATGAAATTGAAACAGCGTCACAAAAATTGTCCTCCATTTGAACAAGGTAGAGTAGGGTAGATGCCAAGCAGCCGGAAACCAGCAGAACCCACAGGAGCACCATAAATAATAAATGTAAATGTATGCTGTATTGAAAAATAACTTTCTTTTTTGCAGGGGTGAGGTGAGAAAGGGAGGAAGAGCCTGTGATGAAGGGCAGCTGCCGCACCTAGGCTAAGAAGAAGAGATTGGATTTATACCCCGCTCTTCACTTGGAGTCTCAGAGCGGCTTACAAACTCCTTTCCCTTCCCCTCCCCACAACAGACACCCTGTGAGGTGGTGGGGCTGAGAGAACTCTGACAGAAACTGCTCTTTTTCAAGGACAGCTGTGCCAGAGCTTGTGACTGACCCAAGGTCACATCAGCAGGTGTAAGTGGAGGAGTGGGGAATCAAACCCGGTTCTCCCAGATTAGAGTCCGCACACTTAACCACTACACCAAACTGGCTAAGCCTCCTCCACTGAGGCAGGCAGTGATGGCTGGTGTTGGTGTACCTCTGCGAGAGAGGAGGATCAGTACCCCCTCCCTCTCACTTTCTGAGGCTTAGTGGGCAGGGCTTCTTGTCGTGGTGGTCACATAGGCTAACAAAAAAGAGTCTTGGGGCACATCAGATACAAACAAAGGTATTTTGAGGTAAGCTGACATGAGACAGAGGCTGCTTGCTTGGCTGGATGCATGAAGAGTCACCTCCTTGTGCTAGCTAGAGGTGACACTTCATGCATCTGACGAAGTGGACCGCGTTCACACCAAGCCATGGTTTGGGCAAATCATTGTTTAGAACTGGGGTCCCAAATCCTTTTGAGCCTGTGGGCACCTTTGGATTTCCAAAACAGGCTAGTCATCTTCTGGGTGTGGAGCAGCGGTCACTGGGGGTGTGGAGGAGGAGGTATTTGTGAATTTCCTGCATTGTGGGGGTTGGAACAGATGATCCTGGAGGTCCCTTCCAACTCTACGATTCTATGATTCTAGCCGCAAAGATGTCGAACTCATTTGTTACGAGGGTTGGATCTGACATGAATCGTACACCCCTAGTGATTACTAACTTGCACAGGTCCTGCCCCCCACAGTTTATGCTGCAGAGATTCTCTGGTTTGACCTGAGTTCTGTTAGGTTTGGCACTGACTGGCACAGTGGCACAGGTTCTTCTGGGTTCCACATTGCACAGGATCTGCTGCTGGCCTGGCTGGCAAACATGCTCTCTCAGTTTATGCTGCAGAGATTCTCTGGTTTGACCTGAGTTCTGTTGGGTTTGGCACTGACTGGCACAGGCTCTGCAGTCCACACTGCACAGGCTCTGTGGCTGGCCTGGCTGGCAAACATGCCCCCTCAGTCAGTTTATGCTGCAGAGGTCCTCTGGTTTGACCTGAGTTCTGTTGTGTTTCGGCACTGAGTGGCACAAGTTCTGAGGTCCACACTGCACTGGTTCTGCTGCTGGCCTGGCTGGCAAACATGCTCCCTCAGTCAGGTTATGCTGCAGAGGTCCTCTGGTTCGACCTGAGTTCTGTTGGGTTTGGCACTGACTGGCGCGGTGGCACAGGTTCTTCTGGATTCCACGTTGCACAGGTTCTGCTGCTGGCTGGCTGGCAAACATGCTCCCTCAGTTTATGCTGCAGAGATACTCTGGTTTGAACTGAGTCCAGTTGGGTTTGGGCACTGACTGGCATAGTGGCATTGGTTCTGGGGGGCACACTGCACAGGTTCTGCTGCTGGCCTGGCAAACATGACCCCTCAACAACAACACCACACCACACCTCACTTACTTTCTTAGAGAGATTCTTGGGGAGACACTGTCTGCTGCCTGCCTTTCCCCCCTAGGAAACAATGGAGAATTGGGGGCACCCTCTTTGGATGCTCCTAGAATTGGACCCCCTGGTCCAATCTTTTCAAAACTTTGGGTGTCTTTTGGGGGAGAAGCTCCAGCAGCTACAGTCCAAATTTGGAGCCTCTACCTCAAACCCCCGAGCCCCCTGCAAACTTTTCAGAAGATTTTTGCCATTGAGTTCAATGGCCCCATTGGATATAATGGACCCAAATTTTTCAGGAATCCCGAAATTTTTTGGATATCTATACTATACTGGTATAGGTATTCGGGTTTTTTGGGGTTTCCCCCCCAAAAATTCGGGCTCAATATACCCGAATCTGAAAAATATACCAACTTTCCCCCCCTGCACACCCCTGATTTCAACTGTCACATCCCAATCAAGTTTAATCAAGCACACAAATACTGATGAGAATTGCCCAGGCACTAAAAATATAGACTAATTATATGCTGGGGAATGGAAGACAGGCAGTCAAGGTCCACAGCCCACCCCTTAGATAGTATGTGACACCCCTCCCTGTTTTGTAATGTTAGGTTGGCAGCCATGCGTTCTTGCCCATGGATCTATCAAAAGCAAAGGGAAGACATGTGGTTCTTTTGTGTGACAAAAGGCTGTTTTGAACAAGACAAAGAGGGCAGAAGGACATTGCAAGGGGCTTCCTTGTTAAGAGGAAAGGCATTTACAGGTCAGATGTTGCAGGCAGGAGGGGGTGCTTAGCCTTGCTCCCACCTGCTGCTTCTCCTCTGCAAAAATCCCCCCCCCCCCAAAGACAGGTTCTGAAATTGAAAGTAAGCCTCCATGCTTCCCCAAGAGTAGGCATCAATGTACACAGTGGCGCTTTCCTAAGCAGACATGCCCAGTGTAACCCTATTAACAGTGTAACCCTATAAGACTCACTTCAGTCTAAGCCCACTGGATCAGATCCCACCGTGCCGTAGTGGAAGAGAAGTGTTGATGCACTTCCGTTTAAGCAAGACAGTGCACTAGAGCTAGAGCTCCTGTAAGGTGAAGTGCCAGTCTTACATTTCCAATTGCTGCTGCTGTGTAGAAAAAGCTATTTGGTGCAGTCTAATTTGGATGTACGGTATGATTTGATCAGAGAAGATCATAGGGGGGAGGGGTTACTGAAATATACCTTGCAGCTAAGTCTTACACAAGTGGAAATGCAAGACGGGATACAGTCAAGCGAGGCTACTCACAATGACTTTCTTCCATTTCTGCTTAAGCAAGACCTCTCATGCAAGCGGAAATGTCCCACAGGATACAATCCATCAATTTCAAATGAGTCAAACTGGAGTAAATCTGCCTAGAATTACACTGCAAGCAACCCAGGTGTAAATGGCCACCACTGAATGTTTTTTTTATCCCCAGACTAAAAAGATTCACAGCTCTGGAGGAAAGGATTCAACCAGGAAGCACCACTTAAGTAAGAAAGAAGGAAAGACGGCAACAAGAATCACAAGCACAGAACTGAGACAAGACCTGAAGGACGACCTGGAAGCATTTATTTATTCATTCAATTTATACCCCACCCTCCCCGCCAAGGCAGGCTCGGGGGGTTAGCAGGAACCAGTGAAAAAAGGTGATGGTGGAGAAGGATGTTGTGATTTGCTATAGACAGTGAGAGAGGAAATGTGCTTCATTATGTTTCCTGTCCCAGCACATCTTACAGAAAGGAAGTTGTGAGGGATCCATGCTCAAGCTGTTTCCTGCATTTTGGAGCAGGAGAAGGCAACTTCTTCTGCCCCAGGGCCACCTCTGGATTACCACCCACTTTCTGACAAAACTAAGTCGAATGGCAGACTAGTGTCCCTTCCAGCACACCCAGTATTTGTATTCAGGGAAGTCGGTGGGCTCGCTGTGGGTAGAAATCCATACGTGGGCCTCTCTCTCACATTCCGTGGGCCTTGGACTGCGTGATCCTCTCGTGACATCAGCCTACCAGCTCAGGGCGTTGTCTGATGGGCCCAAACTCCCAAAGAAATTGTTAAGCAGTTCATGGGCTGGATGAAATAAAAGTGGAAGAGGGAGTTGCTTAGCTTCCCCCCAAAAAAAGTCCACTCCCCATGCAATTTTAAATCACACAGTCCATGTGTTAAATCAGTAACAGTGGCACATTACATTTGGAGGTGTGTCTCGTTCCAGGAAAATCCAGTGGTCAGAGCTTCAGCAAAGGGCTTCTTCAAACAGAACTGCAAAGATGGTATGACCCTGTGGTCGTCCATGTCCAGTGGCCCCAGCATGCTAGCAGTGTGGTATCTCTACGCCTAAGGTCTGCAAGACGATGGAACTCAACGGCACTGCCTGCTTCATCACAATCTGTGTCATTTCTGAGCCCAGGGCAGACACTCTAGTTCTGCACTCTCCTTCTCACTCCAGGGAGACAGGCCAAATTTAGTCCAGTGGTAGATCTTTAAGGGTGCTGCTGGCGCAATTCCAGCTCTCTGCTGCCCAGACAGTGTTGGCTCTGAAGCTTGGGTGTGTGTATCAATTCCAGCTGATGTTATTGAGTGTGGTTAGTGCTGTGGCAGCAGTGATTTTTTTTTGGAGCTTCCCTATAACATTGTTGTCTGCCAGACAGAAAGACATGGATTTCTGCACCTCCCTGCCCACACCCAGCACCATTGCTTCTACCAACCACTGGCAGCCTTTTGAAAAAGATTATCAGTAGTAGGTATATCATTGCAGCATTAAAACATTCTAATAATATTTATTTTTTAAAAATCCATTAAAAAGCCTGAATGAGGACAGGAATGATAGATGCAAAGCGAAAGACTGGGGGCTTGCCCTTTACAGGGGCTCTGTTGCCTCCTTTGCATTTGAAGTAGCCGTGTGAGACCAAAACCATCTGGCCCATCCGGGCCCCAAGGAAGCCAGGCTGGCTGTGACGAGGGCCAGGGCCTTCTCTGTGGCGGCTTCACACTAGTGCCCCCCCCTCCAAGCACCAAGAATACAGAGCATCACTTGACCCAGAGTCCCTATCTATACCTTGTGGCCAATAGCCACTGATGGACCTCTGCTCCATATAGTTATCTAATTCCCTCTTGAAGCCGTCCATGCTTGTAGCCGCCACCACCTCCTGTGGCAGTGAATTCCATGTGTTAATCACTCTTTGGTTGAAGAAGTACTTCCTTTTATCTGTTCTAACCCGACCGCTCAGCAATTTCATTGAGTGCCCACGAGTTCCTGTATTGTGAGAAAGGGAGAAAAGTACCTCTTTCTCTTCTTGCTCTATCCCATGCATAATCTTATAAACCTCGATCATGTCACCCCTCAGCCGTCATTTCTCCAAACTAAAGAGCCCCAAGCGCTTTAACCTTTCCTCATAGGGAAAGTGTTCCAACCCTTTTATCATTCGAGTTGCCCTTTTCTGCACTTTTCCCAAAGCTATAATATCCTTTTTACAGGGTGGTGACCAGAACTGTACACAGTACTCCAAATGGTTAAATTCGCTCAGCCACATTGGGGTACAGGCACAGGGCTGATAAAACACTGCAATGGTGTCACTCTGCCTAGTCTGCTGCCCTAACTAAGGGCATTTGCTTTTTAAACTATCGTCTTGAGAACATTCTAGCAATATAACGTGAAAAGGCAGGCATGCAGGCTGCTGCCTCCAAATCCAACACCCGAGGACACTACCCCATCTTGCCTCGTGACAGAGCTGGCCTTGAGCCTGTGCCTCCATCAAAACACCCTAGTTAGACCGCTGCAAACTGCCACACACAGTTCAACCTGCCGTTTGGTAACTTCAAACTAAGGAAAGTTCCTTTTCATACTGACCATTTTCCGTTTTGGGCAGAGGAAGGCATGGCACTCCAGGTTCTCATTGTGCTGACTCTGGGCAATGTAGGCAAACACTTTGTCATGCGCCTTATCGGCCGTGCAGTAGGATATCCTGTGGAAATTGGCAAAGTTCCATGTTAGGGGCACAAACAATAAAAAAGTCTGCAGACACGAGACTATGACACCCAATAACCCTGCTTCCCCCAACATGGTGAGTCCTGGATATCCTGAATTAGATAGATCTTATGCAAACCTGTTTAGCTTGCATAAATTGGCCATTTGTTTCTCTCTTTCATTCCAAGACCCCAAGAAAATGGACTTTTGAACTATAAAGCATCAAGCAACTTAAAAATGTAGGGCCAACTTGATCCCCAAAATACTGGCCTTTTGGGAGGAGTCTAAGTAGAAACTAGCTGGCTACGGGCGGAGACTGGCTTTTCAGACTCTTAAGTGGTGGCTTAACCCTTTCCTCTCTGCCTATTTCCCCCTTCATAGATTCCTCCTTCTCCAGCAGCATCTCATTCCATGAGGGAAACGACACAGGTCTGCAGGGAGTTGCATCAAGTGGAAAAATGGCTGGAAGTGAAAGGGTTAAGGCCCCCCCCCATATCTCTGCAATAGAAGGAGCTAGAGACATACTTTAAAAAAAAATAAAAGCTGGTAATTCATATTGCTATATGAACCTATTGCTATACATACTGCTATACTATTATATTGATATAACACCAATTAAAAAATTAAAAGCCCCCGTGGTGGGGGAGGAAATGTCTGCTGCAGCAGCCAAACCTTGTGGCAGTCCAGGAGCCCCCCAGCCTGAATGCCATTTCCAGGCTCTGCTGCCTCTGATGCTGGTAGCAGGGAGAAGCCTCCAGGCGGGCTCTCTGTCTTTCCCTCCAGGCTCCTGCTGGGTGTGTGTGGAAGGGTGGGTCAACAAAAATGATGGTCCCAAATTTTGGGGACCCGGAAAAAATCCTGACCTAGTAACAACACTTCAAAAAACAAAACAAAAACCAGATAATGAAAACAAATGCCCTACCCGAAATCTGGATCCGAAAGTATTACAAATATTTCTGAAGTGCACATCCCTGTACCTGGCTGCTCCCTACCTTCCTTCCAATGGTACATGGGTTCAAACAAAATTAAGGTAAGTCAGGACTGGAGGTGGTACATTATTCCAAAATAATGCTAGAAGGCACAGCACTCCAAGAGGCCAGAGTGCAACCTGACTCTGCAAACCATAACAATGAAAAACAAGATCCAGTGAAGAGGAGGGAGTTGCTAACTCCAGCAGGTATGGGCTACTCTGCTATCAACAAAATAACCTCTTTAGAAGACCATTTTTGTACAAAGACCAGAATAAAAATATATAAATAACCAGACACTCTTCTAACCAACAAGGATGACATTCTCAGATGGCGTCCTGCATGTGAGAGAGTGCAAGGACAGCCATTACCTCTTCAGGGTGTGGCTGAAGCATCTTCTTTTGGGATGCTATTTGGGCATGAAAGGATATGCTAAATTTCACTTGGTACCTGCCCCCTCTTCTTCTATGACTCTTACTACCGTGTTTCCCCGAAAATAAAACACTGTCTTATATTTATTTTTTCTCAAGAAGACACACTAGGGCTTATACCACAAATGCATAGAAATCCCGCTAGGGCTTATTTTGGGGGTAGGTCTTATTTTCGGGGAAACAGGGTACCTCTCCAGTGCTAAACTGTGGGGTGACTGCACCGCCATTAAAACAACAACAACAATACAAAGAGCAACAGCTGGATTCACTCTTGATAGCACTGAAGCTAGGGCTGGTTCTAACAGAAGGCGAGGTGAGACATGGTACTCAGTTGGATTTAGGGAGGCGGCCACCTCTGCCTTGCCTTCAACTCCTCTTTCTCACCCCTCCAAAAGCCACAGCCACCAATGTTCCTCAAGAGCCAGTATGGTGTAGTAGTCAGGAGTGCAGACTCTAATCTGGGAGAACCGGGTTTGAATCCCCATTCCTCCACATACAGCCAGCTGGTGTGACCTTGGATCAGTTGCAAGTTATTTCAAAGCAATTCTCTCACAAGCAGTTCTTGAGAGAGCTCTCTGAGCCCTACCTACCTCACAGGGTGTCTCCTATGGGGAGGGGAAAGGAGATTGTAAGCTGCTCTGAGACACCTTCGGGTAGTGAAGGGCAAAGTATACATCCAACCACCTTCTCCTCTTCCCAGGCGGAGGAGGCCGTGCACGCCAAGCTGTGAACCCCTAGCTTGGTATGCAGGCGCCCGCGCGGGCCTCTCCCGGCCTCTACCTTTAGTGTGGGGGGGAAGCGGGAAAGCACGTGGGGGTCATGTGCGAATTGCAGTCCCACCCGAAACCAGTGACCTTTCTTGTGTGTGTGTGTGGGGGGGGCCTTCCTCCGGCAGGCGACCAGGCGCCGCCACGCAGGAGAACCTCGCCTGCCTCCCCAGCCATCCTTTTGCTGCCACCGCCTCCTCTCCCCCGCTGCCGCTGCCACCAAACGGAGGGGGGAGGCGCGCCTCAGCTCAGGAAGGATGTGGCTCCAGCGCAAACTAATTCATGCAGCAGCCAAATCGCCCGCTCAGAACTTTAATGCCAGCAGCTCACAAAGTAGAGTTTTTGCTCACGAGACATCACAGCTTCAAGGGAGCCTTGGTCCCAGGGGCCGAGAACATGCACAGAGCGCCTCTGGCTTACCGTCGCCGCCACAGCCCGTCCCTGGAAAGGAGGCAGCGGGGGGGAGAGGCTCGCCTCTTCTCCACTCCGCCCGCCCCGGAGGGAGCTCAGCCCTGGAAGGGGGCGCTGTCTGTGCCCCGCCCACCCCAAGCCCAATGGAGGCTGGGCGCAGGGCGCTCATAGTGCTGTGGCGAATCAGTGATGGGGACCAATGGGTGCACCGTGCATAAGTTAGGGCGGGCAGGAGTGCCCTATGGATGGGTGCACGGCGGCACAGCACAGCATGTGCGCTGCCGCTGCTGCCGCAAGATGAGTTTTAGTAGCAGCGGCTTCGGGCAGGGTGGGAGCTTTTGGCAGGGGGGAGGGCGGCAGGGCAGTTGGCACCCTGTTCGGAGCTCCGCCCTAGGCCAGAGACTAGCTGGCCTAGTGAGAGAGCCGGCCCTCCTTACAAGGCATGTGCAGCTTGCTGCTGTGTTAAAGATGTCTGGGGAGCTAAGCAGGAAGGGAAATTAGCAACTTCCTGACCACCCACAGAAACCTACAACCCTCTCACAAAGCCTTTTGATTATTATTAATTGCAGCAAACTATAGGAAATACTTTCCTTAAATAAGCAGCACCTTCCTCTCTTAAAGCATCCTACTATGGTCAAAGTCAGGGCAGCTAAGGGGAGGGGAAATTTAAGAATATAAAGGTGATTGTACTCTTGAAAAATCCATGCTGAGCCAGGGGGAAACCTGGGTAGGTAAGGTTTCGCTGGTCAAAGGGATGGAGTTTGTAGCACTACCGCTTTTGGGAAGCATCAGCTGCCACTGATCAACCAGCGATCTTATTTTTAAAACATGCTCTTGATTTTTACATGGAGGCTGTAATGTCATACTTCTCTTTTTTAAGAAGTTGTTTCCTAAAAGGTGGGATGAAACAGTGCTCTAGGTAGGGGGGTGCGACTGTTTACCCCCCCCCCATCCCACCCTGACTACAGCCCCGTCCAAAGAGCCTGCATCTTTTATGCATGAGGGCTCATTCTTCCCTGGAAAAACCGCTGCCTGGTCCCCCAGTGGAGTTTCTTGATTTAAAAAAACCACATTCAAAATTCATTTACATTGCATTAGGTTCTTGTTGTGCTGCAACGCGGCCTACATCTGTCCAACATGGAGCTTCACTCTAAAAAATAAAAATAAAAGGCGCTTGCATTCCCTCCCACTGTCATTTTGTATCATTTGTTTTCTAAGCTGTTAAATGTTGGAATTTTTTTTGGTAACAGCAATACAGACTCTAAAAATTAATTGGAGCCCCCACCTCCCGCCCCCAAAAGTGTTCCAGAAGGACATTTTCCTGTGCCAAGCAACATGTCTCATCTTTATTAATCTTTAAAAGGAAATGCCACTCCCAACAGCCTCCTGAAACATTTCCAAACACTGTCTATGCAAGAGGTCATAGGAAGATTGCCACAGATGTCACAGAGAAGGGCTTTCAACGAATGGCTAAGGATCCACAGCCAAAGAGAAGAGGATGTGCGTTAAACGTCTCAGGCAGCATTTCAAACCTGCAGAAAGTAGCTGCTTCAACACTTACCTCATTGATCCTCAAAAACAACACACTCATTCTTCCCATTTTATAGAATAGTGGAAACAATGAAAGCAACAGGTAGTAATTTGCCCCAAAACCACCCAAAAAGTTTGTCAGAGACAAATATGTAAACACGTTAAGCCAGGTTGAATCTCAGTAAGTCTGTTTAATAAATACTTGGTCTGAGCAGCTGTAAGAACAGGCTTCTAGTCTTGGGAGACTTTAATGTCTATGCAGATGATGCCACCTCCTCTCAGGCCGTGGACCTACTGTCATCCATGGTGGCACTGGGACTCTTCCAGTTTGTTTCGACACCCACACATCAAGCAGGCCACACGATGGATTTTATTTTTGTGTCGGGGATTATGGTGGACCGGATTACTGCTGACCACCTTGCTCTGAAGGCTCGGCTGGGTTTTCCTAACCCCCCCTGTTTAAGCGGCGAGTGAATTTATGCTTGCCTGTGGAGCCAAATGGACCCCAATAGGCTCCAGGAAGCTCTACAGCATCCAATTCCCTCTGGCAGCTCATTACTCCCATCTGAACCTGGCGAAGACGGAGGTCCTGTGCCTGAGTCAGGGCGGTTTGAGGGCGGGGTTCCCACTCTCGACCTTCGATGGGGCATCACTGGTGCCAGCGCCGGAGGTTAGGAGCTTGGGAGTGCTCCTGGATGCCTCCTTAACAATGGAGGCCTAGGTAGCAGCCACTGCTAAGTCGGCCTTTTACCATCTTCAGCTGATTGGGCAGTGGGTTCCCTTCCTCGGCCGCGACGACCAGGCTACAGTGACCCATGCGATGGTCACCTCGAGACTAGACTACTGTAACGCTCTCTACATGGGGCTGCCTTGTCACAAATCCGGAAGCTGCAGCTAGTGCAGAATGCCGTGGCCAGGCTTGTGATGGGTGTCCCTAAATGGGAGCACATCCAGCCTGTGCTGAAGGCACTGCACTGGCTGCCAATAGCATACCAAATTCACTCCAAGGTGCTGGTATTGACCTTTAAAGCCCTATATGGCCAGGGTCTGACATACCTGCGGGACCGCCTTTCCCCATATATACCCGAGAGCTCTACGGTCAGGAACACAACATCGACTGACGTTCCAGGCCCTAAGGACGCCAGGCTTGCTGCCACCAGGGCCAGGGCCTTTTCAGTGGCGGCTCCATACTGGTGGAATGAGCTCCTGGCGGAAGAGATCAGGGCCCTGCGGGACCTTTTGCAGTTCCGCAGGGCCTGCAAGACGGAGCTCTTCCATCAGGCTTTCAATTAGGAGCCGCCACACCACCACCGCCAACTTCTATGGTTATGGGCCGGCCCTGGTCTGGAGAGCATATTACATCATCGCTCTATGCTGAAGATCATTAAGTTGGAAAGAACCGTTAGTATGCCATCGCATTTAGTCAAAGATGATACCATCACTAGCACTTTTTGGAGTGTTCTAATGTTTTAATGTTTACTGTCAATGCTTATATTTAAATGTTTTAATCTTTGTATATGGTTTTACGGTACTGGGTAGCGACTAATGTTAGCCGCCCTGAGCCCGCTCGCAGGGAAGGCGGGGTATAAATCGAAATAATAAATAAATAAATCTTTCTGAAGCCATCGACGAGGTCACTCCCCGACATCCTCTTCGCCCTCGTACCAAGCTAGCTCCGTGGTATACCCCGGAGCTGCTGCAGATGAAACAAGAGCTAAGATGATTAGAGAGATGGTGGCGGTGAACTCGTGACGAAGCTACAAGAACATCCTATAGGTCGTTTATGAGAACCTATTCTACGTTTCTTCCATTGCATCTGCTAGCTCTTGCCCAGCCCAATTATTTAGAATCATTCGGTCACTGACTACTGTGCCTCAGGGCATACCAAATGCTAGGGAATTGGCTATGGGCTATGAGGCATTTGCGAGCCATTTTGCAAACAGAGGACGAAGTTGACAAGATCCTGATAGCTGTTAAGCCTACTACCTGCCTCCTAGATCCCCGCCCATTGTGGCTGGTTAAGGCCTGTGGCGATGAGGTGCGGACCCCTCTGAGGGAGATTATTAACTTGTCCCATTCAACGGGGTTCTTCCTGGGGGACTGAAGGAGGTGGTAGGCCCTCTCCTTAAAAAACCTTCTCTGGACCTGACGGTCCTTAATAACTACTGCCCAGTGTCCAATCTACCATTCCTGGGTAAGGTGGTAGAGAGGGCAGTGACAACACAACTTCAGGCTTTCTTGGATGAGGCTAAGGTCCTGGATTCCTTCCAGTCTGGCTTTCATCCCGTCCATGGGACAGAGACGGTGCTGGTCGCCCTGGTGGATGATCTCCGGAGACACCAGGACCGGGGTGGATCAGCACTGCTAATTCTTCTTGACCTATTGGCAGCGTTTGATATGGTTGACCATGAGGTGTTAACCCACCACCTCGCTGACGCTGGGATATGGGGGCTTGCCTTTCAGTGGCTGGCCTCCTTCCTTCAGAGTCATGAACAAAGGGTGGCGCTTGGGAGGGAGTTATCCCAGCGGCACCCACTGGAATGTGGTGTCCCACAGGGAGCAATTCTCTCCCCCATGCTGTTCAATATCTACATACACCCCCTTGCCCAGATTATCCAGAGATATGGACTGGGTTGTCACCAGTATGTGGATGACACCCAGCTCTATCTACTGATGGATGGCTGCCTGGACATGGCCCCAGGACACCTGGACAAGTCGTTACAGGCTGTGACTGGATGGTTATGACAGAGCCGACTGAAGTTAAATCCATCTAAGATGGAGGTCCTGTACCTGGGTAACAGGGGACTGGGTCAGGGGATCAGGCTCTCAACTTTGATGGGGCTCCATTGGTGCCAACGTCGGGGGTGAAGAGTCTGGGCATGTTCCTGGATGCCTCCCTCTCCATGGAGACTCCCACTACCTGGTCTGCCTTTTTCTATCTGAGGCAGATCAGGCAGTTAGCCCCATATCTCACTCCCCGAAACCTAGCTACAGTGACCCATGCAATGGTCACTTCCAGACTGGATTACTGTAACTTTCTCTACGTGGGGCTGCCCTTGACTCTGCTCCTGAAGTTGCAGCTAGTGCAGAATGCGGCAGCACAGGTGTTGGTGGCGATGCCTGTGAGGGCTCATATCCACCCAGTGGTGCGTGAACTGCACTGGCTACTTACTGAATTCCGGATCCGTTTTAAGGTGCCAGTGCTTACTTTTAAAGCCCTATAGGGCCAGGGGCCAGTATACCTATGAGACCACCTCCCCCCAAATGAGCACTGGAGGGCACTGAGGTCCACAAATCAACATCTTTTGGTGGTCCCCAGCCCCAGGGATGTCCAATTAACCTCGACCAGGGCCTTCTTGGCCCTGGCCCCTGTCTGGTGGAATGAGCTCCCCTACGAGATTAGGGCCCTGTGGGACTTACTGCAGTTCTGCAGGGCCTGGAAGATGGAGCTCTTCCACCAGGCATTTGGTTGAGGCCGCGGACTTTTGGCCCATCACCCATCAGTGGGCTGGATCTGACTGGACATCTGATTAGACATCAGATTTGATCTAACATCTACTCTCTCTACTTTATGATATTATTCTATGCAAACTGTTATTTTAATATTATTTTAATTGTATTATTTAATTGTTGTACACCACCCGGACCCTGTCCAGGGAGGGCAGTATATAAATCAAATAAATAAATAAATTAGCGGAACTTTAACCTACTATTACAACAAACTTGATTGACAAAGGACAGAATAAAATGTTCTGTAATTAAGCCTGTCCAAGTGTGGGAAATCTTCTAAACTCACCAGGGAAGGGAGGTATGACTCTGGGGTGGAGGAAAGTTCATCCTGGAAGCATGCCTCTATAAAAGCCACTGCCACAACAGAACATTTTAATTATTATTATTATTTATTGCATTTTTACCCCGCCTTCCCCGAGAACGGGCTCAGCACCAGGTAATTGGATGTAAGCTTGTAAAGTCTTACTTTCACTGCAAAACTGTATTTATTTATTTGATTTTACAAAATTTATACCCCACTTTTCAAATGCGGG
>NW_015166419.1:741709-775422 GCF_001447785.1 Gekko japonicus | reverse complement strand
CGGGGGACGGGCGGGGGGGGGGGAGAGTTCAAAAGGGACCTCAAAGAACTCTCTGATTCACTCTTCCAAACACTTCCTTAGCTGGATTCACATACCACCTCCTTGCCAGTGGGTTTGTACCAATTCTCAAAGGGATACAAAACAATTACCAAGGAGAGGGGAGGGATTTTTTTTTAACTGGGGGCAGCTGCAAAATGCACCCACCCCCCCATTTGGGGTCAGTCAAATAGAAGTACCATTTTAAACCTTATTTTATACTATGATCCCCCCCCCTTTTAACTGTGTTTTTGTAGTGTGTCTGGAACACTATTTTTAATTTTTAAATTATCCTCTCCCATCAACTTTAACTATGTATGTTTCTAATTTTGTTTTAAAACCATAAAAGGGAGCAATGAATTTCCTAAGTTAATTAAATACTGCAAGAAAGAAATCCTCCTTTGGAAAGCTACAAACCTCCTGCCAATTAGCCCTAAAGCTCCCGTCGCTCACAGCTTGTGAGGCTGGTTCCCCGAATGGATGTTGACGCAGCTCCTTCTCCTGCCCGGATTCCTGCCCTTGCTAAAGCAGTTCCAGATTTCGCAGGCAGGAGCAGAAAAAGATCAATGCAAATGAATCTGCAACAGCCATCACACTTATCTCACGGATTTGCATTGCATATTTTTAGCACAGCCAGTTTCCTCGGTGTAAGAAATAAAGGGCTTCCCAGAGATGCTTCACAAGAAAGGGAAAAGAGAGAAGTGGACAGTTGTCAGAGATTCCAAGTTGTCAGAGCAAATTTATGCCAAAGCACTAAACAATGATCTGGAAACTGCAGCTGGTCAAAATGCAGCAGCCCGTTTGTTATCTAGGATTAGCTGGTGACGTAGGATTGCCAGCCATCAGGTGAGGCCTGGAGATCTCTTGGAATTACAGATGATCTACAGACCACAGAGATCAGATGCTCTGAAGAAAATGGCTGCTCTGGAGGGTGGACTCTTGCAGCATTATACCCTGCTGAGGTCCCTCCCATGTAGGGTTGCCAGCCCCCCCAGTGGAGTCAGGGATCCCCACCACCAGGCCCCGTCCCCTGTTGCTGATCAGCTGGCCAGCTGGGGGACTTACCGGGAAAAAGAGGAAGGTCTAGGCATCGTCACCACTGACACCGCAATGTCACTTCCAGCATGCACAGGAAGTGATGTCATCACGCTGGCGATGTCTGGCTGACACTCTCGTATTTGGGTACAAACTCTATGGCAGAAGCCATTTTACCAAAGGGTTTTTGCCCAAATATCAGAGTGTTGCTGCGTTGTTGCAGCATGATGATATCACTTCCATAGCCACATTGGCAATGACACTGCCTGGGCCTCCCTCCTGCTCCTGGTAAGTCACCCTTCCATCCCCTGGCAGTTGCCAAGAGGGAAGGACCTGACAACCCTGCTCCCATGACCAAAGCTTGCCCTCCCCAGGCTCTACCCCCGAAATCTCCAGGAATTCTCCAACTTAGAAGTGGCAACCCTACGGTGGGGCAATGTTACTCCTATTCTGAGGTCCCTTCACTGACTGTTGATTAGTGTAGAAGCCATTTTACCAAAGGGTTTTTGCCCAAGTACCAGAGTGTTGCTGCGATGATGCAGCATGATGATATCACTTCCACAGCCACATTGGCAATGACATTGCCTGGGCCTCCATCCTGCTCCTGGCAAGTCACCCTTCCATCTCCTGGCAGTTGCCAAGAGGGAGGAACCTGACAACCCTGCTCCCATGCCCAAAGCTTGCCCTCCCCAAGCTCGTCCCCCGAAATCTCCAGGAATTCTCCAACCTAGAAGTGGCAACCCTACGGTGGGGCCATGTTACTCCTATTCTGAGGTCCCTTCACTGACTGTCGATTAGTTCCTGGGTCCAACTCAAGGTGCTGGTGATTACCCTTTAAAGCCCTTCTTGATGTGGGGTTCCCATGCCTGAAGGACCACCTCTCCCTGCATGATTCTGTGTGGAAGTTTTGTTCTTCCCAGCAGGACCTATCAGTACTCCCCCTCCCTTCGACTAAAGCATCTTGGCCAACAGTCTGGACTTTCCATTGGCTGCCCCATCCCTTTGGAAGAGCCTCCCAGAAGTGGCCAGATGGGCTCTGACCCTCCTGACTTTGTAGTGAGGCTACAAATTTGGAGGTGTCTTGAGTTTGGGCAAAAGGGGAATATCTGCTGGCGGGCAAGTAGCTAGTATTTTTAGATTTCCTTTAATGCTGTTCTATCTGATTGATAAACCTGTCTTTACATTTCTGTTACTGGCCTTGGATCCCAAGATGCTCAGGAGAAAGGTGGGCTTATAAATATTTTAAATAAATACATAAAACTATCATGTGCGGTACTCCTGTGTGTATTTCTTACTCATTGTGAGACCTTGTACAAATAAAGGACTCACAACAACCAGTGTTAGGCCAGTGGAAACTTTGTGGATTATTACTCACACATCCATTTGCAATAATGTCAGGTTGTATATTTTCAGTAATGCAAATGAGCATTCTTGTACTGGCTTTTTTGCTGATTCCTTGCTCTGCATTTTGATGTACTCTGGCTCTTTAATTGTAAAAAGCTGCTGTAGAGGTTTCCAGCTGAACAACAGTATAAGGATCAACAGACAGGAAGAAGGTTAGATCAGGAACACATTCTAGCATGCTGCATGTGAGGATGCAATAAAGTTAATGCAAGCTCTTCAGGAAAACGAAAACTTCCCACCTGTATTGCAGAAGTGCCTCAGGTTAATTGTTTAGCCATAGTTTTGGTTTAGAATGCAAATTCTCACCAGCAGATGTCCTCAGCCACCCCAAGATGCACCATTTTGACTTGACTGAATTGGCGGAGGCGGAGGTTTATTTTGAAAACAAAAAAAACCCCACCACCAAGTCAATGGGAAGGGAAAGTTTCATGGGCGCTTTGATGAAACAAGATTCTCAGAATGGAGCAGTCTTCTCAATCTCTTTTGAAGGGGGATGTGTTTTGAAGGGCTTACCTCTTAAGCCAACTCCTACTTAGGGAGAAACAACACAAGAGATCTGCAACCAGGAACTCTGTAGGGTTTTTTTGTTTTAAAGCAGTCATAAGAGCCTGATTCTGTTTAGGACCACCACATAAGGGCAGAATAAATCCTTCCCCAGAGCACATTGTTTTTCCCAATGCAATTTGGGAAAACTTATTTTTCCCCAAAGCAAATAGCTCCTTTGGAGATATTTACCCTTCAGAGAAAAATTTACAGCTACTTAATATGGGGAAATGTTTTTTTTTTTAAATGTCCTCTTTTTAAAAAGAAGAAAAATATGGATTTCCAGCAACTCTTGGTTACTTTAGTAATAGTGCTACATGCTATTAAAAAGTCACATAGGAGTGTGCATTCAGTTCATCTGAGCCTGAAAAAGTCCCAAAAAACGCCCTACTGGTATTTTTCGGGTATTTTCTTAGCCGGATATCAGCTGGAGTATTTATCCAGTTATTTGATACAGCTGAGCTCGAAAAAATCCCAAAAATATTCGGGATTTTTCAGGCTTCCAGATAGCTAGAGTTAAAGAGTGTTTAAAGGGATTACAGTCCCTTTAAATGTTTTTGGGGTTCAGAGCTTGCAAAAGACATTTGAAGGGACTGCATTCCCTTTAAATGCCCTTTTCCCCTCACTGAAAACAATACAGGATGGGAGTACCTTCTTCTGGGGCCCACAGAATTAGACCTCCTGGTCCAATCTTTTCTTGGGGGGTTGAGAAGCACCAGCTATGCTGCAAATTTGGTGCCATTACCTCAAAAGACAGCCCCCACAGAGCCCCAGACACCCCTGGGTCAATTCTCCATTATACACTATAGGAACTATTGACTATAATGGTCTCCATACGGAATAATGGAGCTGGAAAAACTCAGCAATCTCGAATATTTACCAAATTCAAATACCATACCAGTACTGAGATTTGGGAATATTAGGGAATACTGATATTTTTCGGGTTCAATATACCCGAACCCAATATACCCGAACTGGGGGACGTTTTGCACACCCCTAAAGCCACCTCAAGACTGACAAGTATATCAGTGATGTCTTGCCTGAACTCTCAAACTCAGTCTAGACAAATGAGGTTTCATTGCACAGTAAACCTGCTCTTGAACTGTACCACCACAGGCTGTAGGTGAAGGATTGTATGTTCATTCACCATGGGTGGAGGGAAATCCCTACATACTATAGACCAGCAAGATAGGGAGAAAACTAGGTTTGAACATTCCCCTGGTGCAGTAGAGATACTCTTTGTACAGGGATGTTTGTTTTTATTCATTAACAAGGAGTTTAACACTATGTGATTCCCCCTCCCTCCAACTGCAGTCAGAAGTGGCACAGGCCAGCCAAATGGGTAGACCAGGCCTAACAGAATGAACAGTGATTCTGTGTTCTCCAAAGGCCACAGAAATCAACATATTTCCCATTTATTAAGAAGATTATCTGTTTAGAGAGATTTGTCTATTTGTCCCAAATTTGCTTTGCATCCTTAAAAACTACCCGTCACACACCTGTATATTGAGATGTTTTCAATTGGCTCATTCGTTATGCTGTCACTGAGGATTATCCCTCTGGGAGACACTTTCAAGGTGATCTTCTGGAGTTTCTTCCCGCTGGCTTTTGCCTTAGGACAGAGAAAAGGTGTTTAGCATCCAGGTGTTTAGGAAGACTGCCTGAGAAAGGCAGATAAGTCAGCTCAGAAAGTGACTGTCTGCTAGGCCCACGTTAGCTGAGTATATGACAGACTTTACTCCACCAGTTCGAGAGCACAATGGCTTCCCTAGAATTTTTTGCTTTGGCTTCGTTTGGGCATTTTTTTCATTGGAAGCCACCTTGTGGACCCAAACTGGGTAGAAAGGCTGAACTGAAGTGCATTAAAATGGTTTTTTTTAACTATACCAGAGGTTAACAGTGATGTCGCCTTATTCCTAAGGAGAAGGGGTATTTTGGAGAGCTCTCCTCAGCTGAAAGGTCATGTTTCTCAAACAATATGATGTTATTACAGAACAGTGCTCTTTAAAGGTAGTCACGACTTTGCCTGCAAGTGATATCCTCCATTTTAGAACCTACGGCCTCTGGCTTTGCAAAAGTAGGGTCGTTTTATACCATGGTCACCTACAGAGCTTGGAAAAGTCACAGTGTCGAATTTAACACAGGAGTGGGTAGCATGCAGTCTCTCGGATAATTCGTATGGCCCCAAATGTGTGAATTAAAATGTCAGCTTTGTCCCCCGGCCCCGGCCCCTGGCCCATGAAACAAATTGCTAGTCTTCATCATGATCACAGGCTAAGTTTGCATGACAGCGAAAAAGCTAAAGGGTTTGAAACCGGAGGCAAATAAAACATTCAGATTCATTACAAGGCAGAGTACTTATTTGATCCCGCAAAGTGAAACAAAAACAAACAAAAAGAAAACGCAGAAAATTTTATTGAATTAACATTTTTAAAGCCCCCGCCCCCGCCCACTGAGGTGATCGATGACAACTGGGGGTATACCTTTTTGCTGTTTGTGCCCCAGATCCCCTGCCAAGGGAGACTTGTTGAAATATAACCTCACAGATTTTTAGGAGACGCGAATGTCCTTCGATTCAAGCAAGTGTTTAGCAACTTGTTATATACCATGATCATTTCATGTTCCCTTATTTCCTATAATGGCAGACACGGCATGTATTTTATGCAGTGCATTCCATTTTATGAACTGATTTCTTAATGGGACTTTTATGTTACTGGAGTGACTTTTTTTAGTGCTCTTGTCGTGACTTACAGAGCATAGCTGGATCACAAAAGGAACAAAGTGGGCCATAAATACAATACTGGAAGCGAACTTTCAAATTACACAGGACTCTTCTTCGGGTTTAAGCGTTCAGAGTAAAAAGCCTAATAATAACTTCACTGCATGCCCACTGGATGTTAATCCAGTTGAGTGTTCTGTAAAGCAAAGGAAGGGTAAGGTTTAGAACAGAAAATATGTTAAATGGATTACCAAGACTTTGACCTCAGTGCTGTGATGAAGCTATACAAGCCTCTCCAGAAACAGGGTGGCCCCCCAAAATCCCAATGAAATATAAAAAATAATTTCAGCTGAGAAACTAGATTACAGTTTTAATTAGAGCTGCAACACAAACTTGCGATGGATGAATGCATTTGGCAAAGAGATGTTTTTCTTTGGGAGGACCACGGTGTCTCTAGAATCTTTCTCCAGAGCCTGCTATTGCTCTGCAGCAGTTCACCAGCATTCACCAGGCCAATTGGCTCTCTTATTAGCGCTCTCTTCTTTTTCAATTTTTTCAAGTCAGCCTTCTTTTTCCTGCACTATCACAGAAATCTGAAGCTCACACAGAATAAATCTCACTGGTCACATGGTAATTTCAGTGCTTCCAGGAAGAGGAAACAGATTTTTTTTTTGTTTAAAAATTGTACCAGTGCTGCAGCCAAATTATGATTGTGAAGAGATACGGCCCACTGCAGGGGATGTGTGACTGCCAATGCAAAATGGTTCAACTCAGTCCTATTGCAGGTATTGAGAGGTTAGTCAATGATTATTAAAGATGGCTAACCCTTCCAAAAGCAAATGACAGCCTTCGTTTATCAAACTGCATACTATCTTTAACACACACACACACACACACACACACACACAAACGCTAAAGATTTAGTAAGAAGCACATGTTTAAAATCAATAAAAAGGCAGACGATGTTTCTCCTACAAGGTCTTCAATTAGCTAAGCACATAGTCTTAATCCAAATGGGTACCTTTCAAGATATAACTACCATATTTATTCAAAAGGAAGACAACCCTGAATATAAGGCAACCCTTTCAAATTGTAATACACAAAAAAAAAATTATTATGGGGCATAAGTATCACTTGTATGTGAATATAAAATTACCCTTTCTTTTTTCATCATATATCTTTGAAAAAAAACCTAGTCTTGCATTTGAGTAAATACTGTATTTCACATTAAGGCTTCATTTCTCAGACAGCAAGCCCTAGAGGACTCAGTAGGACCAGCCTCCACAAACAATATTGGGCCAACCATGCTCTCTTAGAATGATCTACTACCAAACGGTGTTGTTGTGAGGATAAACTGGAGGAAAAGAGAACCACATATGCCTCCCTTAGCTGCTTAGAGAAACAGGGGATACAAATGTGATTGGTTTGGGCCGTGAGAACACTGCAACAGAAAGGACTTCCCATATGGCTTCTAGTCAGACAGAAAGATCTCCTGGGGTATCTCTTCTGCATACACTGCAAAAGCCAGCCACACTAGCTGACCTTGACGTGACACCTTTTTAGAAAGGCAATCTTCCCCCTTGATCTATTAACAAGCCCCCCTTTAAGACAGGACAAAGGGGAATGAAAAGAGGAAGTGAGACTCACTCATGTTTCCTATTCCACCCACAATTTTCAAAACTACCTGAGACTGGGTGGGAGACTGAATCATACACTCAGGTTTCACAGCACCACTCTGGATTTACATGGCAGGGTTACGGAGGCTGCACATGTTCTTCTACCTGTGGAAAGGGCTGCCGGGCCTCCCGTTTGCAGCCCTCTTTGCTCACCGCTGGAGAAAAATTTAGAAAAGAGCAACAGGGACATTGCTACGTCACTTTCAGGAAAAAACACAGAAGCAACATAGGGTAACTAGGCATTGCTGGAAACTCTACAGTAAAACCATAGAGTTTATGGGAATTCCTAGAGCGACCTCAGATTATACCCAGGTTTTCTCCAGAAGTATCATAGTGATATCAGCAATGTTGCATGCCCCTCCTGCTGGCAACCCTCCCACCTATCAAAATACAACAATGGGGGGGGGGGTTTCACCTGCAGACAACAAAGGACATGTCTTTTCCCATAGGAAGCCAGGAACTACCATTAAAGCGAGACCATGGGGCTCACCGTTGCAACAATTCTTTTGACAGCAGCAGCCGATAAGTCTTCTCCTTTGGGTTGCTCGACCAGCGTCATACCTAGGTACTTCAGGTTGAAGTGCATGCCCTCCAGCAGGGTTTCTCTGGTGTCTGTCCAGTTTTCTGGAAGCTCTATCAAATTAAGAATGTTTGTTAAGAATAATTTGGATAGCATGAAGTGGGGAAAAAATGAACAAAAACCTTCCTAGAAGATGCAATACTCCATACTTTTCAGCCAGTGCTATGATTGCACCAGATGTTTTGGTGTCTTGAGGCCGAAACTCCAAATGGTATTAACACAGTAGTTGCAAGCTGGGGGGGAAGCAAAAAATCCAATTTTACAATTTTAAGAAAAATCTAGCTGGAAAGACCACACTGGAACTCCCTATCTTATCCTGCCCTTCCTCCGAGGAACTCAAGATAGCACCAACCTCCATTATATCCTCACAACACCCCTTTTGAGCTGAGAATGTATGTCTGGCCCAAGACCACACAATGGCCTCAGTGGCAGAACGTGGATTTGAACTTGGGTCATGCCAGTTCTGACTCTTTAACTACTGTTTCTCAAAGTATCAAATAAAAACACCATTAACTACCATGAACCAGAAGAAAATGTATGGTATTGAAAATTCACGGGGGGAGGCAGGGGGTGATTATCCCATAATTTACTGATTGACAGTGCCCAAATTCAGGATGTGTCGGAATATAATTTAAAGGTGGTTTAGAATTATGCTTTGAGGATTCTCCCATACGTCCTGCATGTTTCATTCTCTTCATACAAAGACCGGGACATGTTTAATTCAATCTAGTCACATATGAAGATTTAGTTGGTTGGTCATGTCACAATACAGCCTTGGTGCATTGCCAGCATGACCTTAGTTCAACATCAACCACAGCTGATTTCAGATAACTGAAAACTAGCTACTCAGTAGGGGTCTAGGAACTGAAAACCCCAGGGAAATTTATCTATCCACTGTCCACCAGTGAGTGAAGGAGTGAAGCCTCCTTCTTGTTCATTTTTAATTGCCAGTTTTATATAGGTGTATAGTTTTAATAGTTGATTTTTAATCTCTTTTAATTGTTCACTGCCCTCACAGCGCATAGGTAAACAGGTGCTGCAATGCAGTTTATGATCTCTGCCTCAAAAAGAGACGTAAGGCGTTTTTATGACCATGAAGCAAACTGCTGCGTACACTAGAACTTCCTGCTGCCAGGTCAGACCTGCACACCTCTTACTTTGCCACCCTGAAAGAGTCATCTTAAAGCAGGGTTCCCCAACATGATGCCAGTGGGGACCATGGCACCTGCCAGTATTTCCCTTGGCACATGCCAAGGCTTTCAGGCCAGTATAAAGCAGGGCCTGTTATTGGCCACCCTGATTCAAATGAAAGGATTTTCCACTGAAGGATGAGGAGGACTGGTAAGCACCTGGGCTTTCATTAAATCTGTGTGGTTCCCTTCCCTCTTCAGGATTTCCTTCTTCCCAGGAGGTGTGAGGAGGGAAATATTCCATTTGGCTCCACCTCCTGAGACAGCCATTTTGTCTCCACCTCCCACGAAACCATTTTGGGGTGGTGCTCACCACTCCTTATCAAAATTCCAAAGGTGCCTCAAAAAGGTTGAGGACCCCTACCTTAAAGGTTCTATTTATGCAGGTAGATGCATATCACATTGTGGTGGGGTTGTCTCTACAACATGCTTCCACATCGGTCCTAACAAGGCCAGCATTATAGCCTCATCCCTCCATGTAATGAGCAGCAGAGCAGCATTCTTGAGGAGGTGGAAGAAAATGGCTGCACACCATCCCACAGCTCAGTCCTTATTGTTAAGGGCCAAGATATGTTTGTGGTGGGAGAGCACACGTTTCCCTTAGTGCAGAAAATGAGCATTGGGTTTTGCATCCATCTACAGCTCACACCTCCCCTTGATTTCCCCCATATATAAATTTGTTTCCACTTGTTGATTCCTTATCATTAAAGACTGGTATAATTTATCATGAACAACAACAACTAAAGTCACACACACACAAAAAAACACCCCTTTATTGGCATTGAAAGCACAAAACATCATGGAGATACAGCAAAATACTAAGATGCATCACTCACTTACAGAAGAAAGTGAACAATTGTGTCATCAGAGTGCCAGCTCTTACCCTCTAGAAATGGAGTAATAAAATGGGATCGAATGTCTCTATAAAGGGGGCAATGAAGTATGCTGTGTGTAGTGGATTCTATATCTTTTAGATAACAAGGACAAAGTCTGTCTACGTATGGTATCTGGCGGTACCTCCCTAAAAGCACCTACGATGGCAGAACATTAAAGCGTGCAAACATGTATGCTCTGCGATGATGTGGGGCTATTAAACTAAAGAGATATTTTACAGTAGAGCCCGTGTCAAAAGACCCCAGCCTACTTGGGGAGCTCTACTGGCTGCTCCACGTTCCGTAAGTTCTTGCCTTTCGATGTCGAGAAATCTTTGTTTAATGATAGCCTAGGCTTGTTTATCTGAAAGGGGTCTAAATAATCTGGGGATATTCCCATTGTAGAGAGTTTCTCTTCTACATATCTAAGTCACGGAGAGAGATGGGAACTAAAGTCACTGCTAACAATATGTTAAAGCTACTCCAAACGCTTGCAACAACAAGGACCACAAACAGAAGTACTAGATAAGCATTTCACACGTCCCCTCTCCCCACCCTCATGTAAAAGAATGAAGCTAATTATAGCTGTGTCTGCCTCTGCCCCTTATGTTGCCAAGCTTCCTTTCGCATGTAACATGACCTCAGCTTAGGACACTAGAGTCCAAAGCATACACAATGTGTTATTTGTCCTTAAAAAGCAGCTATGGACACCACCACCCCATTTGGATCAGGCCCACAGCACTCAGGATGGACAGGTTTAACTCTTCACAAGCTCTGACTTTTCCCTACTGGGCCTCAAAGCAGCCTAGGTGGTAGAGGTAGGGTTGCCACGTCCTCCTTTGCCACCAGCCAGGCATGCAGGGGTAGGGTTGCCAGATCCAGGTTGGGAAGCTCCTGGAGATTTGGGGATGGAGCCTGGAGAAGACAGGGACCTCGGTGGGGTACAATGCCATCGCGTCTACCCTCCAATGCATCCATTTTCTCCAGGGAAATTGACCTATCTAGTCTAGAGATGAGCTGTAATTGGGGATCCCAGGTCCCACTAGGAGGCTGGCATCCCTAGTAGGCCATTTGTGATCAGGGAAGAAATGCATGTTGGGGGAACAGGCTAACTCCTCCCCACCTCTGTGGCCCTGAATGCAATCTGCCTTCCTCACAGCCGCATAAACTTTATTTATAGTCCATCTCTGGTGGATAGCATGGTGTAAAAATAATGCAATCCAACAGCATGAGACGTTTAAGCAATGTAACAGGACCAGAATTACAAATTACAGTGCAAAAATGATCATATATATATATTTGCACTGTAATTTGTAATTCTGGTCCTATTACATTGCTTAAACGTCTCATGCTGTTGGATTGCATTATTTCTCCCCAATGGGGACCCAAAGCAGCTTACGTCTTTCTCCTCTGCTCTGTTTTATTCTCACAACAATCCTGTGAGGAAGGTTAGACTGAGAATGCGTGAGTCTCCATGATACTAGTCTGACACTCTTAACCAAACATTATATGTCTGTATTTCCAAACATGTCTGTATCTCCAGTTCTGTGTAGGCTAGCCCCAACAGACCACTCGTGTAAAGCCACCTTGGAATACATCTCAGGTCACTTTAATGCCCAGTCTAAGCCCAGCTAAAAGCCCAAGGTTGGGATGGGACCAGACTGACATTGTAGCAGATCTGGTACTTTCCATCTTCTTTGATACACCTATATTCACTCGTCCACCTCAGATTTCAGACACTCCCTTTGTCCCCGCCCACACATGTATTCCCCCCCCAAATAAGTATTTTTTATTTTTGAACTTTATATACAACAGTACAACATTTATAACACATGTTTACATCGTGCATTAATTGTCTTTTCTTAACCTTCAATGACCCTTTAGAAGTATAACAGATCTTTATAGTATTCATTATTAGGAATAACTTCTTCTTCTACGAAATAGTTCACTGCTGGGAACCAAATTGCTTGAAAAGAAGTTCTGGAGAGAGACTATTTTGCCATATACAAAGTGTTCCCAGATTTTATTTTCCCAACATTGTAGGGTGGGTTGGTTTTTGTTCTTCCAATACTGGGCTAGAGTGATTCGTGCAATTGCTAATAACGTTGCTATTAGTGTTTTTGTATCTTTCCTTTTGCAGGTATCCGGGATGACATCCAGCAAGACTGTTTCAGGTAGGAAAGGTAAGTTATATCCTGTGATTTTGTGGATTTGTTGTAAAATTTGTGTCCAGAACTGTTGAGATGAGGGGCAGGACCACCAACAGTGTATAAAATCTCCAGTCATCCCACATTTTTTCCAGCAGAGTTTATTATTCTTGGATCCCCACACATGTATCAGAGAGATGTAATGTACAGGCTAAGATTGGTTTCCTTCCGCTAGCATTTCACAACCTCAAGGTCTAAATGGCATCCAGGGCTGCCACTCACCCAGGATATTACTCTCTTGGTCAAATGCCAGATTTGGAGGACACATAAGCTGGAAAGTTTCCAGCTGAGCTATTGGGTGTTGCGTGTGCTCACCAACGAAGCTGAGAGGTGAGAAGGCTGAATTTGTAACATAGCACACTGAGAGAGTCACTGCCTGCCCAGCCCCCTCGGTCCCCTCTCATACAATGCAAGACCGTGACTCCTCTAGCTATGGCCTTAAACGCCCCACCACCCTCCTTACATTCTTGGATAAGGGTTCCGGCATGACACAGAAGGAAGAGCCATCTGAGAAGCTTTTTATACTTGCATAACTGTTGCAAAACCTCTTCAAAAATATCTGCTGAACAAGGAAACTCCTTTGGACACAGGAAGCCCCCTCCCAACAGGAAGTCTATACAATACAGCTCTAAATGTTTCCTCCTCCCAACTGTAGCAAAGCTATGACAGATCACAGTGAATGAAGCCCCATTCTAAAGAAGGAAGAAGAACACTGAAAGAGGCAGAGACAAAAGGAGATGCAGGTTCAGATTCTCCAGGCTGAGACCAACCTGAAGCAAAGAGGGAAGAATTTGGTGGGATTTTTGTTCTCTTCCAAAGGCCCAGAGACACTGTCCTCTGACTGTTTGAGTCGGTAATTGTATAAGACTTCTTGGGTCTCCAACCACTGCATCACCCCCCACAAGCAAGAAAGACCAGATCTGAAACCGAACAGAGAGCTACTTATTTTGAAAAGGAGGCCTGGACGCAAGGAAAGCAAATTAGAACTGGAATGTACTGGCCTGGCCTCATTTTCAACTGGATAGGTTTGGGGCAGCTCTTTCATTCCTGGGCTGGCTGTTATCAGCTGCTCAATTCCCAAAGCTGGTCAGCAGCAGCACTGAGCTGTTGGAAAGTCAAGATTTTTGGCCTAGCACTGGCGCCATTTTTGTCTCATAGACAGAAATGCGGCTCCAGATGGCCCTACGGGATCCGAGGCCCCCTGGCGGCTCGTTGGATGAGCTGGTGGAGGACTGGCATGTCCAGCTCTCCTCAGCCATTGAAGAGATCGCTCCCAGGCGCCCTCTCCGCACTCGTTCTAGGCGAGCATCCTGATATACACAAGAGCTGCATCAGCTGAAGCGACAACTGAGACGACTAGAGAGACGGTGGTGCCATGTTCGCGATAAGGCGTCAAGAACATCCTATAGGACTCTTATGAGATCCTATGAGATGGCAGTCAAGGCCGCAAAGAGAGATTTCTATGTGACCATGATTGCATCTGCTAGCTCACGCCCAGCCCAATTATTTAGTACGATTCGGTCTTTGACAGCTCTGCCACAGGGCAGGCAAAATGTTAGGGAATTGGACATTGGCTGTAAGGCTTTCACGAGCTATTTTGCAGATAAAGTCCTGGCACTCCGCTGTGACCTCCCCGCCACAATTGATACAGTGAGCGAACTTGAGGCCCCTTGCATGTCTTTGATGCTGGGTTTAGAGTGTTTTAGCCTACTCAGTCTGGAGGAAGTTGACAGATTGCTCATATCTGTGCGGCCAACCACATGCGACCTTGATCCGTGCCCCTCCTGGCTCATTAAAGCGGGCCGCGAGGGGTTCCGAGGTACCCTGCGGGAGATTGTCAACATGTCCGTCTCGGAGGGACGGTTCCCCGGGGTACTCAAGGAAGCGATGGTCTGCCCTCTCTTGAAAAAACCATCTCTGGACCCGGTCTAATTGGCCAACTATCGGCTGGTGTCCAATTTGCCCTATTTGGGCAAACTTATTGAGAGGGCGGTGGTGTTAGGGCTTTCTGGCTGATGCTTCTGTCCTCGATCCCTTCCAGTCCGGCTTCCACCTGGGTCATGGGACAGAAACGGTGCTGGTCGCTCTGACTGACGACCTCCGTAGGCATCTGGATCGAGGTGGTGTGGTGGCACTGTTGTGGTTAGATCTGTCGGCTGCGTTTGACATGGTCGACCACCAGCTGCTGGCCCACCACCTCGCCGACGTGGGGATTCAGGAGCTTGCCCTTCAATGGTTTGCCTCTTTTCTCCAAGGTCGGGGACAAAGGGTGGTGGATAGGGGATCAGCAGTCCCAGAGGCAGCCTCTTGAGTGTGGGGTGCCTCAGGGGGCGGTGCTGTCCCCGATGTTGTTTAACATCTATATGCGCCCCCTTGCCCAGATTGCCCGGAGTTGTGGGCTTGGGTGCCATCAATATGCAGATGACACCCAGCTCTATCTGATGTTGGGAGGCCAGTCAAACTCCGCCCCGGATGACCTCCATTGGGCGTTATAGACTGTGGCTGGTTGGCTCAGGCTGAGCCGGTTGCAACTAAACCCGGCAAAGACGGAAGTCCTGGGTCTGAGTTGGATCAGTTCGGAGCGGGGGCTCCCTCTCCTGACCTTCGATGGGACGCCTTTGGTGCCAGCGTTGGAGGTTAGGAGTTTGGGTGTGCTCCTGGACTCCTCTCTAACAATGGAGGCCCAGGTGGCAGCCACTGCCAAGTTGGCCTTTTACCATCTTCAGCTGCCTTGGCAGTTGGTCCCTTTCCTAGACCGTGATGACCTGGCCACAGTGATCCATGCGACGGTCACCTCAAGGCTAGACTACTGTAACACTCTCTACATGGGGCTGCCTTTGTTGCAAATTCGGAAGCTGCAGCTAGTGCAGAATGCTGCAGCCAGGCTGCTGATGGGCCTCTCTAGATGGGATCACATCCGGCCTGTGCTGAAAGCACTGCACTGGCTGCCAATGGCATACCGGATCTGCTTCAAAGTATTGGTTCTTACCTTTAAAGCCCTATATGGCCAGGGTCCGGCTTACCTAAGGGACCGCCTTTCCCCACATGTTCCCCCAAGGGCATTACGGTCGGGGAGTAAAAATCTCCTGGTAATTCCAGGCCCCAGGAATATCAAATTTGCTGTTACCAGGGCCAGGGCATTTTCGGTGGTGCCTCCTACCTGGTGGAATGAGCTCCCAGGGGAGATCCGGACCCTGCGGGACCTTGTGCAGTTCCGCAGGGCCTGTAAGATGGAGCTCTTCCGCCAGGCTTTTGAGTAGGAGCTGCCGCCACCACTATTCCATCACCATTATCTTCCATCACCGCACCTCTACCACCACTCATGTGGGCATCATCGGGGTGCCAGACGTTCCT
Source organism: Gekko japonicus (assembly GCF_001447785.1). Lineage (NCBI taxonomy): Eukaryota > Metazoa > Chordata > Lepidosauria > Squamata > Gekkonidae > Gekko > Gekko japonicus. Next base: position 759,806 of record NW_015166419.1, on the reverse strand, counting down.
GGATGAAGATGGGATGACAGTGCTGCTGGGATGTATGTTGTTGGCCTGGTATTAATAACTCCAGAACCCCATCTTGTAATTAAAGACTTATGTGACCTTTAGAGCACCAACACTTTAGAGTATTATATTGTATTGTATTGTTTTATTCTGTTTTTACTGTTTTAACTTTGGCATTCATGCCTCGTTGTTAGCCACCCTGAGTCTTTGGGGAGGGCGGGATATAAATCCAAAAATAAATAAATAAATAAATAAAAAGATGCTCAGAGCTAGGAGCCCAAGGGCAGATCTAGGACAACACTAGTCAAATTTATAACCAGGAATCACCGTATCCCACTGAACACTAGTCTACAAGGAAATGGATTAGACTTATCCACTGAGACTGTGGCTAACGATATGGACTGCCTGGCAAGGTCTCAAGGCAGCAAGAAGAAGGTTGTGGGCTTAACATGCATGGGAAACTATAGGTGTTTATACACAAATGCTAGAAGTGTCCGAGATAAAATCGGGGAATTGGAATGCTTGGTGTGTGGGGGGGGGGGAATAGACATTGTGTGTATTTCAGAAACTTGGTGGGATGAGGTAAATCAGTGGGATACGATGATTCATGGTTATAAATGATATTGGAAGGATGGGGGGGGGACGGTTGGAGGTGGGGTGGCTCTGTATGTCAGAGAGGGTATACAGTCCAATAAGATTGAGAGGGTGTGAATTGGATTTGCTTCTGGAAATGCTATGGGTTGAAATAGTGGGCCCAAAAGGAAGCTTAACACTGGGAGTTTGTTATCGCCCACCAGATCAAAAGATAGAGGAGGATTATAAAATGATGAATGAATTAAAGATAGCGGCTAGATGAAATAACTGTGTTGTAATAGGTGATTTTAACTACCCACACATTGATTGGGTCAATATGTGTTCAAGTCGGGAAAAAGAGATTGAGTTTCTAGACACTCTCAATGACTGTGCTATGGAACAGATGGTCACAGAACCTACCAGGGGAGAGGCGATCCTGGATTTGGTCCTAAGTAACTGTCAGGCTCTCACAGCATCAACGAAGTACACACTTGTAGAAAGGTTTTACTTTATTTGAAGCAATAGATGCATGTACAGGATCACTGTTAGGAATGAGGGGAACCAAAGGACAGGATGGGTTATAGTGCATTCAAACAACTGAGGCCCAATTATGGGAGTTCCCACGCGTGCCAACAGGCCTGAGAGCTAACGGTACTAGGCGGTATAAACATATCTTCTTCCCACGGGACCTCCGTGAGATCACCCAAGCAACTATCTAGCAGCGCACCACCTGTGGCCTTGAGAGATATATTCGTTACAGCAGCTAAGCAATTAAGCGCATCAACAGGCATACGTATGAAAACGAAAGCAATCAAGCGCATCGATACATATACATATAAAGCGAAAGAAGAAGAACTGGCAGCTTGCTGATAGTAACACCCAAAACCTGGTGAGAGATGTAAAAGTGATTGTACCGCTTGGGAACAGTGACCATAATGTTATTGAGTTTAACGTTTGTACAAATAGGGAGTTGCCCAAAAAGACTGACACAACCACTTTTAAATTTAAAAGGGGTAACTTCTCTGATATGAGGGGACATGTGAGGAGGAAACTGAAAGGAAAAGTAGAAAGGGTTAAAACCATTGGGGAAGCTTGGAGACTAATTAAAACTAGAATCGTAAAAGGTCAGAAAAAATATATACGGCAGGTTAGGAAAGGCACAAATAGCCTGCATGGTTAACAAACAAAGTAATGGAAGCTATAAAAGGTAAGAAGGATTCCTTTAAGCGGTGGAAAGCTAGTCTCAGTGAGGTTGATAAAATGAAACACAGGCTGTGGCAAATAAAATGCAAGTCTGTGATCAGGCAGGCAAAAAGGGAATATGAGGAGCATATCGCAAAAAAACATAAAGCCCAACAATTCTACATATACAAAATATGGAATAAAGACTAGAAATCAATTGTTCCAAAGTTTAACCACTGGGCAAGGAAAAGAAATACAGAAATACAAATGAAGCCTCCAGTGAAATCACGTGTCCAGTGGTACTTCTCTCTGGTCAACTGTATATTCATCTAAGGTTGTACAGCCAAATGTTCCAAATAAAATGTTCCTTAGGTTAAAAGGAACATTTTTGCACATCAGCCAATATGTTCTGTATGTATTAGACCTCTGAGAAAGGCCTGTAAAGGCCGAAACGCGTTAGGTCTATCTTATTAGGTCTATCTTATTAGCCCTTGTACGTTTTTATAGTTTTATATGAGGTATGAATAGGCCCTTGTTTGTTATTTTAATTTATGTTGAATAAACACACACATATATTTTTGTATATTTTATGATTAGATTTTTAGAGTTGGCCCTTTTCTATTCCTGACTAACCTTTTTAGGTTCTGAATTCTAGGTTTAGGTTCAGTTTTTTTCCCTTTTTTCTTCTTTGTCCTTGTTGTGATGACAACCAGTGTTACTCCATATTTATTTATATGCGACAGTGCTTTTGAATAAATGACAAGCAACTCTGAACAGTTTAGGATTAGGTTTTGTGGTAGCAATAATTAGAATGTACGATCAATGAAACAGAAATCCCTGAAGTCTGAAAAATTAATCTGGCTCCTACATTTCTCGGGTGTCTCCTAAAACTGAAGAAAATTTGTCAAGGCCTGCTCTAGCCTACTCAAGTGCTTATGAAAAAGTTGCAATTCCACTGCAGAAGGTGGAAACGCAAGTGATGCGAGGCAGAGTTTGTATTCTGGAGCTGTCAAACCCAAGCAGCTGGAATATGGAAAGAGATGATAAGTATGTTTGCATGATAGATATTTTAGAAAACAGAATACAACCATACACATTTGCACCGTAACATTTTCAAATCTGCTGCTTCACTGAGATGAGCAAAGCAGTTCAAAGGACACACCACTGGCTGGGTCAAATTGGTTAGTCCACCGCATGTTAACAACTTGGTATTACAACCACTGACAACAACAAAAATTTTGCTTATTTGCAGAACTACCTTGCTGTGGTTTCCAGAGAAAATGCTAAATCCACAAAATATTGATTCACTGAGTAACCCTACACAGAGAGAGACTTTTTAACTCATGGTGGCTCAGTGGTAGAGCATCAGCTTTGCATGCAGAAGGCCCCAAGTTCAATCTCTGGCATATCCAATGAAAAGAATCCAATCACAGGGGATGTGAAAGAGTCACCTGAGACTCTGGAGGGCTGCTATCTGTCAGCTCCGTGGCAGCCATAGCTGCTGTAGGGGGGAGGTGATATATGGGTCCATTGCTGTACTGGAATCTTAACTTTCATTTTTCCAGGCTCATCTTATCTATTCGCCTAAGCTGGTGACCTTGGTACCTTGTTGCTGCTTTCTCTGAGAATGTAGACCCATTAGGTTAGGCGGGCTTTTGCTAGTTCCCTGACTGACCCAGGTCCATCACGGGGACCCCTTTGAATTATGTATAACTCCCCATTTCACACACCCCGGGGGTGTTCATGAACTTAATCAATGATGTGTTGCACAAACTAAGCATTAGTTTATCTAGATGATATCGTTTTAAGGGGCATTAGTTTATCTAGATGATATCGTTTTGTATTTGCAAGACAAAGAGTCCCACGTGAAACTGGTGCGGGAAGTCCTGCAGACTATATATGAGCTTAAACTGTTCACTAAACTGTCCAGGTGCGAATTCCACCGGACTGAGGTTCATTTCTTGGGCTACCGCATATCTCCCATGGGTTTAGAGATGGATCCGCACGGTGGCAGATGTGTTGGGGTGGGAGGCCCCCCAGACCCGACACCAACTCCAATCCTTCTTAGGATTTGTGAATTTTTTATCGGGCCTTCATCTCCAATTTCGCCCAAGTAAGCTTGCCCCTTACAGACTTGCTAAAGACCAAAGGAAAGGGGAAGGACAGCACTAAGCCTAGTGCCCACTTGGAGTGGTCTGCCGAATGCCAGGAGGCATTTGATAAACTCAAAGGGCTGTTCACCTCTGAACCTATCTTATGTCATCCGGACGAGAATAAAAAGTTCATTGTTCAAGTGGACGTCTCGGATGTTGCTTGGGGGGGGGGTGATACTGCAGGAGGGGCCAGATGGGCAGCTACACCCTTTAGCGTATGTATCAAAAAAAGTTCAATGCGACTGAGCGGAACTGGGCAGTGTGGGACAAGGAAGCCGCGGCCATTAAGCTGGCTCTGACCACTTGGCAGCATTGGTTGGAAGGGGCACAGGTCCCATTTGAGGTTTGAACTGATCATAAAAACTTAGAAGGCTTACGCACCCCCTGAAACCTCAATGCAAAGCAACTCCGGTGGGCAGAGTTTTTCTCTAAGTTCCACTTCACTCTTCATCACTTCCCTGGGAAAGCCAACTCCCTGGCAGACGCCTTGTCACACCTCCCCCAACATGCCAGTCAGAGGAAGGAGGTAGTAGACTCCATGTTCACGCCCTCCCAATTGGGAGGGGCAGTTCTGATGCGCAGCCAGGCGAAGGTGGAGGCTCGGGGGGGGGGAAGAGCCATGGATTACCAAATTCAAAATGGCGTTCTCTGAGGCGGATAAGGAGGAAATATCCAAAGATGCTTCAATCCAAATGGGGACTAATGGCTGTTGGTATAAGGGGGGCAGACTGTTTGTGCCAAAGGCTCTCTGCGGGGAAGTCCTGTATTTTGGACATGAGTCCAAGCTGGCCGGTCATTTTGGATATTTGAAAACCCTTCATCTACTAAAGCACAAATTCTGGTGGCCTCACATGGGGGCTGACATCTTGCAATACGTGGGGTCATGCCAAACATGCCTGATGAGTAAAAAGCACCCAGGCAAGCCACCTGGGATGCTCTGGCCACTAGAGACCCCTAATTGGCCCTGGGAGATGGTGTCTATGGACTTTATCACACACTTGCCTCCTAGCGAGGGCAAGATGGTAATCTGAGTGGTAGCGGATTTAGACACACTTCACCCCCGTCAAGCAGCTACCCACCACTAAAGCCCTTGCTAAAATGTTTATGCATCACATTGTGAAACTGCATTTGGTGCCAACCAAAATAATATCCAACAGAGGAACCCAGTTCGTTGCCACCTTTTGGAGAGAACTCATGCAGGTATTGGGCATTTAACAGGGCCTCAGCAGCACCTACCACCCAGAGATGGATGGCCAAACTGAACGGGTCAATCAGGTGGTGGATCAATTTCTTAGGTGCTTTACTATCAACAGGATGACTGGGTTGACTTGTTACCCTATGCGGAATATAGTTACAATACCTCTCTTCATAGTTCCACAGGTCTGTCCCCCTTCAAGGCTTTGTATGGTTATGAAGGGGGCCCTCTCCCTACGGTAGAGACTCCTGACCCCCCTCCGGGGAATCTCCAAGCTTGGTGGAAAGGTTTGAAAGGTCACTGGGCTGAAATCGAAAAAACACTGAACAAAGCTAAGGCGGACTATACGGCCCAGGCTCACAAGGGCAGGGCCCCGGAATGGAATATACAGCCTGGGGATATGGTGTACCTATCTACCAAAAACTTAAAGGGTCTCCAGCCTTGCAGGAAGTTAGGCTGGAAATACATCGGATGCTTCAGGGTGCTGCGCAAAATCAACGATGTGACTGTTGAACTTGATTTACCTAAGTCTCTTAAGGGCGTGCATCCTATTTTTCAATTCCGTCTGCTCAAGAAGGACCCGGGACCGAATGCATGGAGACCTTGACCTCCAGCCCCTCCTCCACTGATGGTGAATGGTGAACCCCATGATGAAGTCGTCCATATATTGGACTCTAATGTCAAATATGGCCTTGTACTCTATCTTGTCCAATGGAAAGACTTCGACCCCTCACACAGTGACTGGGTTGATGAATGTAATGTCAATGCTCCTAAACTGATTCGTGCCTTTCACAAAATTTACCTGGGGAAGCCTGGTGGGGGAGCGTCTGGGGGGGGGGCAGAATGTCAGCTCGGCCACTGCCATAGCTGCTGGAGGGGGGAGGTGATGTATGGGTCTGTTGCTGTACTGGAATCTTAACTTTCATTTTTCCAGGCTCATGTTATCTGCTCGCCTAAGCTGGTGACCTTGGTACCTTGTTGCTGCTTTCTCTGATAATGTAGACCCGTTAGGTTAGGCGGGCTTTTGCTAGTTCCCTGATTGGCCCAGGTCCATCAGGGGGACCCCTTTGAATTGTGTATAACTCCCCATTTCACGTGCTTGCAATCAGTACTAACACAGAATGTGTGCACAGATGACCTGCCTTTACTGTATTCAATAAATTTCATTCGTTTGAATGGGAGTTGTTGGAAACTGATTGCTGCGGGACTCTGACACTATCAGTCAGAGTAGAGTAGACCACACTATCTTTGACAGGCTCCGTATATAGCACCTAGGAAGGGGCAGTGGTTCAGTGGTTCAGTGGCACAGCATCTGCTTTATATGTGAAAAGTCCTGGGTTCCGTCCCCAGCATTTTCAGTCCAAAGGATCAGGTTGTGGATGGTGCAAAAGACCCCCGAGAGCAGCTGCCAGCCACAGTAAACAAAACTGACCTCCCTAGGCCCAGGGTCTGACACTTTAGAAGGCAGCTGCAGGTGTTCAGTGTTCCCAGGGATGCCTAACTCGGCTTCAAAAGAGTGTCCTGGTTCAAAATAGAAAGCACTCACTGGGTTGTTTTCAGCAAATCACTAAATCTCAGCCTAACCCAAATAATGTTGCTGGCAGGACCCAAAATGAAAGAAGGCACTAATGTAACCTGCCTTGGGCCTTCAGGATAAAAGGAAGCTATCTAAAGCAATAAGACAGCACAATGTCATCTGCTATTTTCAGCTAGGTGTTGTTTAAACCAAACAAAAGCTTCCCTGTACAGGCATACAGATAGTCCAGCTCCTAATGTCTGGACATGACCCGGCAATGTGCTTTGCTCAACTAGGTTACCAACTTTTTATTTTACATAATGGGACTGGGGGGGGAGGCAGGTGGGGGGGAAGGTTTTCATCAGGACTCAAAGCATCCTTGGATTTTGTGGATGGCTCCCAGTTAAAGAATGAGGCAGATCATGTATGAGGAGAAAGAGAAGCATGCAGGAATTAGCTGTCTGTGTTCATACAAAGAATGAAATGCTACCTAACAACAGCAGGAAAGACTACACACTGGGTGACTCCTGAGAAAAATTCCTGGCTTTTGACATTGGACAGCCTTTAGTAGGCTGAAAAAATAACTCAAGCCAAGGGGCTAAAGTTCTGTACAGAGCTGCAGAAATATTTAGAATTCTTGGGTGTCAGCAACAAATACCTAAATACTTCGGTGACAAGCCTCTGGCTTTGGGCGGCTGCCAAAACGTGCCTGTCTCATGTGAGTTATTGCAGAGATCACAAACCTATATAGCCATACCAGACCTCAAGTTGGGGGAGCTGATGTTTCCTTCTGGGAAATAATGCCCTATGAAAGTAGAAAATCATGGAAAAAGTAGTACCCTTTCCTGAAAAGCTAGTTTTCTACATGGAACGAATTTTCAATCTGCAGTGATAGGTCTCACAGGCAGGTGGGAGGGTGGTGGTAGTGGCAAAGAGAATGGGCTCTTTTTGTAGCAGGTACTCATTTACATATTAAGTGACACACCCCTAATGTAGCCAATCCTCCAAGAGCTTACAGTAGCTCCTGTAAGAAGAGCTCTGTAAGCTCTTGGAGGATTGGCTACATTAGGGGTGTGTGGCCTAATATGCAAAGGAGTTCCTGCTACAAAAAGAGCCCTTTATACGGCTTGTAGGCAAGCCATGTGTGCTACAGTATGTGGTGTTGTGGTTAGAGCATAGGACTAAGATGTGGGCGACCCAGGTTCAAATCCCCCCTCTGCCATGGGAGCTTGCTGGTTCAAGACACACACACTCAGCCTAACCTACCTCACAAGGCTGTTGTGAAGACAAAGCAGAGGAGAGTAGAACAAAATAAGCAGCTCTGGGTCCCCACTGGGTAGGCAGGTGGGGACTAAATGAGGCAAATAATACACGATGGTCCCACACAGTTAAGCAACTGGTGATTCCACACATGTGCACACTTTTATATTGTTACATTTCCTTGCAATTATTAGTCATCTCACACATTTTTCTTCTGTGGAGATAGCGTCTGTACAAGGGAATTAGTGTATGCCAGGACTTGTAGAGGTACAGCATGAGTATTTGTCCCAAAATGCAACATTCAAGAAGCTGAAACCCCGCTCCCTCCCCTCCAATTCACAATCAACGGTTTATATTTTTTTCCAGCACAAGGACCATGCCACATAAACCATTACTTGTGAACTGTGGTGTGTGCCTGCTAAAGCACAGCAAAAAGGATAACAACCGGTCATGGAGTGGGCAACGACAGCCCATTTTACCACATTTCCCCCCAAAGTATGGTCAAATTCTGCGAACCGCCAAGTGGATTGACACAAGGAGACTGATAAGACAACCCTTTCGATCACACCCATCCATCAGAGGTGTACTTTCTCCCTTTTCACTCGATTGTCTGCAGTGCTACAGAGCTCATCCTGGGGCAGGGCTGGTCATGGGTCTGTAAATATTTAGCAGTCTCCGTTGTAAAAAGGATTACTCATCTTGTTCTCTGAAGCAGCCTGACTCCCACGGATACACTCCTGATTAGCAATCTTCTGGACAGCTTTCACAAATAAAACATACCGACTTCTTTTAACCTAAAGACACAGATTTAATCTCTCTACAGTGGACAACAGCCAAACAAGAGGTATAACACTGAGGTACCATGGGATCACCGTTGCAGGGTGGATTCTCAACCTTGTGAATAAAACAGCCGGTGACCTTCTGCACACTACTAACAGCCCTGTGACGCTTGCTCCAAGCTTCAAAAGCACTTGACAGGACTGGGAGGCTGTGGGGGCTAAACAGAGACAAGGGCTAGAACTTGGAAGTCTGGAGCGGCCTCCTTTTGAGCTCTGCTTTTGACAAATTACTGCAGGCTCCCCAAAAGCCACTTAACCTTTGTGCCTCTCTCACTCAACCCCTGAGTGCGAAAACATGGACACAGAAGACCCAGACATCACAACGGCAGCTGGGATGATTGGTGACTAGCATTTGCAAGTCCCTCCACTGCAAGCCTAGCAAGAAACAGAGACCACAGAAAGCAGTCTTCTGAACGTACAAGAACTAGGGCAGTGGTGGCGAAGCTATGGCACGGGGGCCAGAGGTGGCACTCGGAGCCCTCTCTGTGGGCACGCGTGCCATCGCCCCAGCCAGGCCCAGACCATCATTAAAGTGTCGAATTCTCTGCCAAATAATTTTAAGTAAATGAAAGCATTTGGGATTGCTTTCCTTACTTTGTTTGGATCATCTTAAGTGAATGTATGGGTTGTTTTTTCTAAAATAAAACCTCAGTATTCAGGTTAAATTGCCGTGTTGGCACTTTGTGATCAATAAGTGGGTTTTGGGTCGCAGTTTGGGCACTCGGTCTCTAAAAGGTTCGCCATCACTGACCTAGGGTGTTCCATCTGATGACAGCTGGGACTGCCTAGGGGGGCAGAAGGCTCCAAGCCCACCACCATCACAGATTTAGTATCACCATTTTGGCAAGTCACAGACTTAGTACCACCATTTTGGCAAGTCACTCTCCCTCTCTCATCCCTTCTGGAAAAACAGGAGCAAGAATGACCTACTTCACACACTTACTGTGAAGGCAAAAACATATTCCAGAGCATGACCTGTTCTGTAAGGTCAGAAGAAGCTGCCTCATACCGATTGCAAACAATGGTCCACCTCACGATCAGCCACCAGCATTTATCACTGAAGTCAACCATTTGCACTTGTGTGCAGATTTACTGGTGCTCCTCTCCCATCCCTTCCTTTTATCAAAAGATGGATCAGGGGCAGGCAATCTTTTTTGGCTCGAGTGCTGGGAGAACATCTACCAGTGAAGATATCTGTGTGGCAACAAACAACAGTGGAGGGAAGAGATGGGAGTTTGTTTACTCTAAGCGTGTCTGGCCAAGTACAAGAGCCAGCAGTGCTGGCAGGGACTCAGGGGCTGCCTCACACCCAGCTGGCAGCCACCAATCTGGGGGACGGAAGATGGGCATCAGACATTCCTGTTGCCTTTTCTCATGCTGTTGACGCTAGAAGTGCCACCGGGGGCTTGTGTCAGTTGCTTGGGTAGAAATGTCACAGTAAACTGAACAAAACAAGAGAGTAGTAACAGAGCAAAATCCAAAACAAAGAGGTCTTCGATCCCACTCCATGTGCGGGCAGGAGAATGCATGCGTAAGCATTCAATGTGTTCTTGCCAGTCACAGACAAATGGAGGTTTGTTGTCAGATCCGAATGTGGCCACTGACTTCTATCAAGTTCACTATAGGAAGGGGGAGATTAAACTTTGTCCCAGTGGCTTCATCCAAAACTGTTTCTATCTGCATAGCCTCAGCTTGGGCTCTGTCTCACAGGCACACTATACTACTTGACAGGATGCCAAGAATTGGCTTTGACATTTATTTAATACATTTCTATACATCAGTCTCTGATTCAGGAAAAAAGAAAACACCAAACAAACCAGAATCCACATCACTAAAATACAGGTTAAAATTTATATTTATTCAGTTCCAAGTCAATAAACACAGCTGTGCTGGAGCAAATCAAACCCTGCAGCAATAAAAATTACACAGAATGAGAAGTTGCAGTAAACAAATAGAACCACCAGGATAAAGCAGCAAGGACACAACACATTTTTACAAAACCACACAAATACACCCTAGCTAATGGGAAAAGCCTCAGCAACCAGCCAGTTTTTTATCTATGTCAAGCAGGAGTGAATTGTACAGCAGAGGCAACGTTACAGAGAAGGCCTTGCCCTAGAAAGTTCCTGGTGGAATAAGACAGAAAACATTAGGAGCCCACACTACATGTTACGTTTTCCTGGGGGATGTCTTCTGATGAGCTACATGTTACATTTCCACAGTGGGGCAAATCAGTACCCTGGGGCTGTTTGAGGTCAAGAAAATGGCACATGTCCAAGAAGCGTGGAACACAGGTCTCCACCAGACCTAGAGATGCACTTGCGGGAAATGTAAAGTGTTGTTAAGCCCTAAGGGAAAGTATTATGAGATGCCTCCAAGAGAGCAAACTTCATGAATTTGAAAACAACAACAACAAAGCAAAGAGACTGACAACTACTTGCTACAACCACAACTGTTCATTTACTCAAGCCTGCAAGAGCATCCCAAGAGATCAGTTAGTTTGCATTAAGGTAGCCTAAGCCCAACACACTTCACAGATGGGTCTGGGCAGGTGTCGTTTCGTAGAAAAAGAGCTAGGGGAACTCATTAGTATATGCCACACCCCCTGACATCACCGGAAGTGTGTCATAAGGCCACACACCCCGCCCCCAACGGTCCCGGCCGCCAGCCTTGCAGCTCCACTGTCGAGCCCCATGAGGGGCCCGGCGGTGGACCTGCAAAGTCGGCGGGAGTGCGAGGAAGCCCCGCGAAGGCCCTCCCTGGCCCCAGGCAGGCAGGGGTGGGGAGAGGCAGGGAGGAAGCAACTTACCCTCCCTCTTCTCCTGCCTCCTCCTGGCTGAATGAGGGCCGGAAGCGGGGCGGCCGGAAGCAGGGGGCGGGGCTTCATCATTTTACCCTCTAAGAAACGAGATTAATTCAGACAGAACACCAAACCAAAGACTGGCAATCAGGAGTCCTTATGTGGGTCACATTCCCTCCCCTCAACTCCTAAGTACATAGGTTCCTAGCAGTTGCTAACTACAGCTGACTACACCACCTGAACTGACAAATCATGGTTAGTGTTAATCTCCAAACCATGTCTCACACACCCTCTCGTCTCATCCCCCACGATCCCCCCCGAAATGACCTCTGGGTCTGGGTATCCATAAATATTGTGTTCACTACAACATGTTGAGATGCAGTTCCCAAACTTCCTCTTTTTGGTTCAGGCAGAAAAATTAGCAAGCAATACAGATGCCAACAGATGACATGTTATGCAGGATGTATTTGAAGGATGACAGCCCTGTCCTCCTTTGTAAGAATCAGTTACCATAAAGATAAAAGGCCTTTGCTTCCATCTGTGATTTATTTATTCTCTGAAGGAGTCAAGTGAGTTGAAAAAAAGAGTCAGCAACCCTGCTGGCAAACCACAGCCTCCCCCTGGCCTCCTGATACATCTTTTCTAAATTCTGGGAAGTGATCTTTGTAAACAATGGCAGGGTTGTTATCTCTTCTGGTGGTAGGAGTTTTGCCTGCAGAAAGGAAATGACCATGAGGAGCCAGCAGGGAAGAGGAACCGAAGCACCCTGGCTTTCTTTGTTTACCCAAAGAAAGGATAACCACCCATGACACAATACAACAAACCAAGACGTGAAGCTTAATCTTAAATGCATGAACAAACCCCTGAGGATTTATCCATTCCCCTTGCCTCTTTAAAGCAAGAAACAAAGATCCGCAAAGAAAGTTCAGATAGATCTAAACTGCAAAATAGAGATAATCCTAGGAATTATATATTTCTAAGTGTATGGAGATTTCCTAGACTACAAGTTCTGAAATTTCTTGGGAGTGGCGGTTGTATGTGAAAAAAACGTTTCAGAAATATGTGAGATTTAAAAAAAAAACCAGTTGGGGCAATATTTTTAAAGTGCAGTGCTCTCTGTTCAGCGGCCTTAATGAATAACAGTCCAATTTACCATCAGTCTGCTTCCTGTATAAACCAGGACAAACATGGGACTATAAGGAAGGCTGAGCGCCGAAGAATAGATTCTTTTGAACTATGGTGCTGGAGAAGACTCTTGAGAGTCCCTTGGACTGCAAGGAGATCAAATCAGTCAATCCTAAAAGAAATCAACCCTGACTGTTCCCTGGAAGGCCAGATAATGAAACTGAAGCTCAAATACTTTGGCCACCAAAGGAGAAGGGAGCACTCACTGGAGAAGACCCTGATGCTGGGAAAGACTGAAGGTCAAAGAAGACGGGGACAGCAAAGGATAAGATGGTTAGACAGTGTCATAGATGCAACGAACATGAAGTTGAGCAAACTTCAGAGGACGGCGGAAGACAGGAAGGCCTGGCGTGATCTGGTCCATGGGGTCGCGAAGAGTCGGACTCGACTGTGCGACTGAACAACAAAAAGACTGACATTTGCTTCCAGTTTCCTCAAATCAAGGTGCATGCTTTTGACGCTTGATGTGGAAAACCTTAATGGCAACCTTGTTCTCAAATGCACCCAGGAGGCAATCCACCAGAAAGTTCTCCAGAACAAGCCCCACTGAAATGAACTGTACCACTGTGCAGTGCCCATACATTTCAATGAGACTTGCACAGTGGAGCATCCCAAGAGTGCATACACTCCCAACCCCATCTTCCACCCAAAATTAACCAGCTTGAGGCAGCCAACTAATTTTGGGGCCATCTCTAGACAGCGAACTTCCCATTATAATAATACCAGAGGAGCAGCTGTCTTTGCCTGTAGCAGCAAAATAAAACAGGAATCCAGCAGCACCTTCAACGTCTAATAAAATTTATTCCAAGATACACTTAAGATGCTATGGATGTGTACACTTCATATATTTGATGAAGTGAACTCTGATTTATGAAAGCTCACAGAGGAACAAATTTTGTCAGTCTTTAAGGTGCCAATTCAACTTCCCACTGTGGCTGACCAAACTCCAAAAAAACTCAGTGAAGGACTTTCATCAAGGCCTATTTGGGGGGGGGGGATGAAAGAGTGGAAACAAAGAGATACACATTCTGTGTGTATAAAAAGATTCCCTGCAATTCAATCTGGAAACTTTTCAAATTCAAGGTCAGGAAAAATAAAGGTTGTGAGCTAAGAAACAGGCAGGTGTGTTTAGTCGTGAAGGCCTTTTTCTTGTCTCTGCCCAATCCACACCATGTTGCATCTGATTTCTGGCAGCTGCAGGATGCTCCCCCGCATGTGCTCTGAGGCCTTCAGCCAAACTGGGTGCCAAGCCTTGAGGTTCAAACCTGCCAAACCTGGACCCTCCAATCAAGAGGTGTTAACACATCAAAGGGCTGGCACGTTATCCCTCCCCACTGGAAAAGGATGCTCTATCTAGCAAAAAGAGCATCTTCTCCCCCTTCTTCCCAGCCACAGCAACACCTGGACTGCCTTCCATCACCGTAACTGTCAAAGCTCTATGCCAATAAAGGCTACTTAGCTTAAATAACTGTCAAGGCATCTCTTGCCCCCCTGCCCCTCATCACAACCCCATCCTAAGAGATGGGGGGGGGAGACTCTGCTTATACAAGAGCCTTCTTCCCCAGGTCACTCTCCACCTACCTACGAATGAGGGCAGGCATCAAAGAGCAAAACAGTACAAAATACAGGGAAAACATTCCCCCTACAGAGAGTCTCTATGTTGCATACAATGTTAGTACTCACAGTGGCACCTAGCCACTCAGCATAAACAGTGTACACACACAGCATTCTAAAACAGGTGTCTGCAAGTACAGACATAAACAGCAATTACTTCCTCGTTGTCAGCATCTCAAGTCTCTTTCTTCCATAATACATCAGCCACACCATTATGATTCCCTGGGATGTGTTGGGTTTTGAACTCAAAGTCCTGCCAAGGCTACCACCCACCTCATTAGCTTGTGGTTCTGATTCTGAGCCTGATTCAGCCAGATCACTGGTGAATGATCTGTTTGCAGCTGAAACAGTCTGAAAGTAAAGCTTTAAGATTATTATTATTATTATTATTATTAAATTTTCTGAATCGCCCCATCTCTGGGTACACAGAGCTCTGTGCAATTTACAATGAATATACACAAGTGCAGTTTAAAATCAATAACCAGTTCATCCCAAAGTTTCACAGTCTTCCAATGGTGTTTATAATTTGATCTGAAAACCTGCTCTGGACTGTTCTCATCTCATGGGCAGGTTAAGGAGGAGGCTGAAGCAGGCAAGATGGAAAAAGAAAAAAGAAGAAAAGAGGAGGGTGCCAGCTATGATGAGAACCGTCACTGTCCTCAACCAAAAGCCTGGCAGAACATCTCTGCCTTACAGGCCCTGAGGAATTGCATTAAGTCCCGCAGGGCCCTGATGGAAGTTGGCACAGAGTTCCACCAGGTCAGAGCCAGGACCAAGAAGACCCTGGTTCTGGTCGAGGACAGCTGGATGTCTTTGGGGCCAGGGATCACCAACAGATTACTCTGAGCAGAGTATAATGCTCTCCTGGGGACATACCAGAGGAGACGGTCCCGAAGATACGCTGGTCCCAGACCACTCAATGAATGAATGAGCAAACATGACTAGGCCTTGCCTTAAAGGTCAGCAACCAATTACCAGGCAATATCACAGAGTTGTTCAGTTTTACCTCAGCAAGCATCTTTGTTTCTATCAACAATGCGGCTTACTTCTCGGGGTCAGTGATTGTTAGGTCCAGGTTGGACAGTTTGCAAGCTTAAGATTCCTGACAAGCCCAGGGACCTTTTCCAATTGGAGCAGAAAACCCCCCCAAGTTGTTTCTTTGGACTTTGTTTCACAACACCAATTCCATTGTTTCTGGAGATGTTGCAAAACCCAAAAACTTTCAACAACTTCTGTGCTCAGTTTCTGAACCGTACATTACCTCCCTTGCTTTCCAAGGAGAGGGGCCACTGATAAATACAAATAACCCCAGAATCATATTTCTGAAAGCATGAGTCAGGCCTAAGGTTACCAACAGGGCTGCCAGTTGCCTACCTGCAGTGAGCAACCTCCCATCCCTGCCAGCTCTTGAGAAACTGAGCAGCAGGAGCAAACCAGGAGGTGGGTGTCCTACAGATATGGTGACGTCACTTCAGGTTGCCATGTCCACGATACTCTAGGAATTTTTCCAATCTCTATGGTCTTTACCATTGAGACTGGAGACCATCACTGGCACAGTGATGTCACTTCTGGGTGATCATCCTGAAGTGACATCACTTCATCAGCAACACTCCTTTTTCCCACATTCTGCCCCATGGGAGCTCCCAGGGGAAGCCAGCTCAGGGTTGGCAACCCTAGTAACAAACTTTTCTTCCCACTCTGCTTCTCCTGTGCATAAGGCTGCCAAAGTTTTTCAAGTACTTCTGCTTCTGTGCCCTTAACAGCAGCTCTCACACTGGTTATCACCTCTAGCCCTCGCATCCTTCCCCTATCAAACTCACAGCCCCTCCATTTAGATGTTTTCTTTTTTTTTAATTTAAATTTTTCCTTTTTATTGCTTTAATCATCAAATAGGATACATAAAAATTCAGTATAATAATAGTAATAACAATCTTACATCAAGGTAGGTAACATTAAAAGTCAGAAAAAGTACAATTGTTTGTTTCAAAAATAGAAGTATATACATTCCACTCTAAAGTTGTTGAAATAGAGCAAAGATCATCAAAATTTAGTCTTGTGGGTAATAGCTAAGTTCCAATGTTTTATACTTTTCCAATAGATGTGTAACTAGCGAATCTAAAATGTTTTCGTCGCCTATATCAAGAGAGGCTTCACATCCATTTCCTAAATTGCTGCCAAGAGGAGGGTAAGAAATCTTCTGATGCCAAGAATTCCAATATGGGATTCCATTTTTCCACTATAGGTTTTTCTATAGGTTTTTGGGCTGTTCTATTGAGTTTATTGGTAACTGAGTCCATAAGGAATTGGTCCCATAACTTTTGGTACTTTTTAAGTTCAGGAGGCCCATCATGGTTCTCCCAGTATAATGAACCATTTGGCCCCAGTCTAGATCAGGTTTGTACACTGCAGTGTTTTTGTAAAGACTACTGAGTTTCACAAAATACTTTTGAGCTCTCCAGAAAAACACTCTATAGATTATTATTATATTCTGCTTCTCTTCCTTTGCCTGACTGTGATCCTTCCCCTCATCTAAAGCCAAAAGAATGCCATGAACCAAACAGGCTGTCCTTTTTTGTTACATTTTGTACACAATGTGGAGATTTAATGACATTTTCATATTGTTAGTGAGGAATAGAGCGGAAACTCAGCATTTGAGAGACGAACATTCATCTGACCACACTGAACCACTACTTAAAATTCCTTCTACAAGTGCTGACACCGCATTCCAGATGCAACACTATAATTTCCAAATTCAGAGTTTGGAGCCGCTTAATCCTTTAAAAAAACCTATGGAGTTCAGACTCAAACCAGGATTAGTCCTAAGCCAAGAGTTTTGAGATATTACCTGCTTGGAAAAATGGGCTCTGAAAAATCTGAATAGATTTTTGTGTGTGTGTATAAAAAAGGGGAAATGGGTAAAAGAGCAACAAAAAACACATATCACTGCAACTTGCTATAACATATTTGGGATTCTGCCCCAGATATCCCTTTGCATTTAATATTGCTAGTTGAACCAGGTATTTTAATCCTGTGGATTTACAAGCATCTAATGCCACCCTCCCCCTCATGGATTGTCGTGGCAAGGGGGCTTGCGTGGTTTGATGAGGCTGTGGGCTACGCCATGGAGGGCCACCCAAGACGGACAGGCCACAGCAGAGAACTCAGACCAAGCGTGATCCACTGGAGAAGGAAATGGCAACCCACTCCAGTATTTTTGCCAAGAAAACCCCATGGACAGTATCAAAAGGCTAAAAGATATGACGCCGGAAGATGAGCCCCTCAGGTTGGAAGGTGTCCAGTATGCTACTGGGGAAGAGCAGAGGGCAAGTACAAGTAACCCCAGAAAGAGTGAAGCGGCTGGGCCAAAGCCGAAAGGACGCTCAGTTATGGATGCGCCTGATGGTGAAAGGAAAGTCCGATGCTGCAAAGAACAATACTGCATAGGAACCTGGAATGTAAGATATATGAATCAAGGTAAGCTTGACGTGGTCAAAAATGAGATAGCAAAACTGAACATTGATATCTTAGGAATCAGTGAACTAAAGTGGACAGGAATGGGCGAATTTGACTCAGAAGACCATTATATCTACTACTGTGGCCAGGAATGTCGTAGAAAAAATGGTGTGGCCTTTATAGTCAACAAGAGAGTGCAGGGGTCAGTACTGGGATACAATCTCAAAAATGACAGAATGATTTCGGTCCGATTCCAAGGCAAACCATTCAACATCACAGTAATCCAAGTCTATGCCCCAACCACTGGTGCAGAAGAGGCTGCAGTGGACC
>NW_015166419.1:738381-741051 GCF_001447785.1 Gekko japonicus | reverse complement strand
TCACTGACCTTGAGCCAGACATCCTGGAATGTGAAGTTAAATGGGCCTTAGAAAGCATTAGTAACAACAAAGCTAGTGGAGGTGATGGTATTCCAGTTGAGCTATTCAAAGTCTTAGAAGATGATGCTGTTAAAGTGCTGCACTCCATTTGCCAGCAAATTTGGAAAACGCAACAGTGGCCACAGGATTGGAAAAGGTCAGTATACATTCCAATCCCAAAGAAGGGCAATGCCAAGGAATGTTCAAACTATCGCACAATTGCACTCATATCACACGCTAGCAAGGTCATGCTCAAGATCCTACAAGCTAGGCTTCAACAGTGCCACAGTACAACAATGCCACCCTCATCAGGCTTCTTTTCTCACAGCAGGGCTTAAGCCAAAGTGGACAGACATTTATTGAAGACCTTAGAAGCATTTCCTCTTAGAACAGGAAGTTAGATCACAGACAGCTGACAAATGACCCTTCGGCAATATGCAGGCTATCAGAATCCTTTTAACTGGTGATGCCAGAAACTGAAACTGGGACCTTCTGCATGCAAAGCAGACACTCTACCACTGAGGCATGACCGACCCCCCATCACATCAACCTCTCCTGGCAAGGGAATCAGAACAATGAATGGTCCAGCAGGTCTGGGATGTTGGTTGTCACTGGAATAGCTGTCGCAAAGACACCTTTACAACTCCATAAACCTCCGAACAACCTCCAAGGCTCCCAAAGTCACGATAAAAGTAGTTTGTGGCTTTAGATAATGGCTGCTATACAAAGTTGGTTAACACAGGCTGCGGTCACATGGAGCATTAGCCACGCTACAGAGACGGAGGATAGGCGGATTTTCCGGGCGCGATCACACCACCACATCTGGGAAGCATAGAGCTCCCGTAGCTCACCCGAGGCTTCCCGCCGAAGATGTGAGGTAAAAAACTAGTACCTCCAAGGTACTAGTTTCCGGAAACCGCAGGGCAAGGGCGGGCGTCTGATCGCGTTTCCGGTGGCATCCGGCGCCCGCCCATGTCCCCTCGCAAAAAGGTTTTTGTTTCCCAAGTCTCCATGGGATGCGCACAAGCACACAACGGAGAATGCGCACACTTCAGTTTTTAAAAAAAACACAACCCCGTTTGCAACGCCGCCCCGCTTCTTTGCCTGTGGTGTGATCGGCACTTCCCCCCTAACCACGGGACCTCAACTGGACGCCTGATCGCGCAGCCTCGCGTTATTTTGCTCCGGGGCCAACAGCCACGCTCCCCCCCCCCCGCATTTTCCAGCCTGTGTGACTGGAGCCATGGTAATGCTTTTATTACCATGCCAGGTTCTGCAAAAGGGGTGGAGGAAAGAGGTATGCACTTGTCCTGAATTGTTACTGCATAAATTTAATGAGGAAGGGAATGTGGCAGGCCTGGGCTACTTGGTCCACACAGGTAGCCAAGATGCTTTCAGAGGGGAAAAGTCCTATTCTGCTACTTGCTGAAATTCTGGCAACAACCACCTACCTTTACCACTATTGTTGGCAGAAGAGGACACCAGTTTTTAAGTGTTATACGGAATTCTTCATTGGGCAGAGTGGGAGTGATGTTGTTCATCTACATAAAGAGAACTGTCTATTCTAAACAATATGAGTACTTTGTATTTTCAAAATAAGCTTTCCCCTTCCACCTCCTTGTTTTGTATGAGGAAGATTCAGTATCATGCAAAGGCTATATAATGTAGCATAATAGGGCTGTTATATAATGGAACATTTGAGAAGGGAGCTTTTATAAGGGAACTGGACTGCAGCTGATTGCACTGTTTAGCATGTGCTTCATCTGGCTCTTACTGCATTTGCTACCTTTAGTAATCCATTGTCTCCATTGTCTGCACCCATTGGACCTGGGACCTTTCACATGCCAAGCAAAGGCTTCTCCCACTGAGCCACAGCCCCTCCCTAGACTTTCTTAAGACTTTTTTTAAAAAATCCATCTCATATTCTTATTCTGTAATCCTAGTTCTATTGAATTGTATGTTTTTGCCATCTGACTGCATTTATTGTGTGCTGCAACCCACCTTGAGTCTCAGCAAGGCCATAAATGGAAAACACACTCCATTACCGAGTGAATATATATAAAAAGTTCTTGCTTCTTTACTCTGAAAATCTTCTGGAACCAACATGGAGAAGACCATTTAAAGACGTACAGAAGAAAAGCAAGGACCAAACATACAGGAATCAAAAGGTTTCTGAGACAATTGGATTTTTATCCGACTTTGCAGTCAAGAATCCCAAAGCAGTACATTCATTGAAATGCAACATGCAGAGCTGTTGGGGAAGGAGATTCTCAGCTGGCTCTGTGTCCAGGCACAGCAGAGGGATGCCTGAATGCTGCCTCATTCCCTTCCAATACCGGGAAGTGGAGAGGATGCTTGACTGGGAACACCTGGGTTCAGTTCTCCTGAGTAGCATACTGTGTTTTTGCCCAACTTCACTTGGTGTGCCAACTACAAGGTTCAACAACGGTTACCCACACTCTGATCATTTCCCAGTTAGATCACACAGTAACATATTCGACACAGAAGTGTATTCACAGATGTTGTAGATTTCACGGTGAAGATGTTCGACAGTCCAACTTCTCTTGTTCATCCACGATAATCAGTTGTAAGCCAATCACTGGATCTGCTTGGGTCGGCATGGAATGTCTA
>NW_015166419.1:730983-738331 GCF_001447785.1 Gekko japonicus | reverse complement strand
AGAGCAAAAACACTACTGATCCAAACAGACTGGCAGCAATTAACATCATTAAAGACTACTTGGTTTGTAATTTCGGATTCTCAAGACTTATGCATAATGTTTTGCAGTTGTTGTATGTTTTCATATGTTATACTTGATCTTAATAAACATTTCAAAATTTAAAAAATTAAAGACTACTTAAACAAACAGCAAACTGTAGGACACATAGCATTGATTTATGACTGAATCACATGGCTCATGATTGACTGAACTTCTATAAACAATTGCCTGCAAGCGGCAACACAGCAAGGACAGGGGAGGGAGGAGAACATGAGGCCATATTAAAAGTTATATGCATGAAAAGTCAGTGATGCTGTCCTGCACTGCCAGGAAGCAATAAGGTGAAGCAACTTGATGAACAGCCACAAACAGGACTATGAACATGCAGTCTGTTGAAAAATCAGCTCCCTGTTTGCAACTGGTGAAAAGGATATGAACTGAACCAGTGTGTTTTGACCACCGGTACCTTCAAGCACCAGGTGAACAATTTCCTGCTCAGACAGACACTGGGTTGATTGTGTTTAAATTTGGCTGCTTTCCTCCCACAATTGATGGATACTGCATTCTGCTGGCTGCTATCTGGTACTGTATGTGCCTATGTTATGTGCTTTTAGCTAGTTTTATGTTGTTTACAATCTTTATGTTGTTTAAGTCACCTTGGAAGCTCCAGCTGAAAATCCACCATATATTTATTTTTTTCAAAAAGTTCCATACTCACCCACAAAGTTCATAAAGCAGCCTTCAGCATCTTACCCAGACTAACTCTAATCTACTGTATTAACTTGAAAGGAAGACAAACCGAAGTATAAGACCACTCTCTTAAAAATGTCACACACACACAAATTATTACTGGACATAACTGTAACTTGTACATGATGTTAAACCCCCCCCCCCTTTTAATGGCATACCTGGGGGGGGGATTAGTCTTGCATTGGAGTAAAGACTATAACTTGCAGGGTTTTGTGAGTTCAGAAATGGATACCCCCATGTACTTTGGAAGGAAGGCAGAATAAAGAAGCAGTGACAGGATTTTTCAGTTCAGAAGCTGCAGCTTTGAGAAGGATGGACCCCCTGATGGGAATGTAGCAATTTGCAGGGATTGTACAAACCACCATGCCAAGTGGGAAGGGGGGAAAAACACCATTGTGATTTGCAATTGGAAAGAAGGATTTTTTAAACAAAGAAACCTGGGAGTGTCACTCCTTTTGCATCTTAGCACAAAAAAGACTCCAAGAAGGGATGGCTTTTCCCCCAGCCTCCCTGGGCCTCTTGCTGAGGTCATGGGCTTCTTGGCTTCATGTGCTCGAAGCCTGAGGCTTATGTAAACCTGTGTACTTAAATTAACACATCCCACTGCTCTGACACCCAAGCTAGCAGGGTAATGAGGCCACTCAATACACAGGCCGCCAAGCAATCTGCATTCCATTCTCACCTTTTAATACACAGGAGGTGATTTTTAAGTCTGTTTGCAACCAGAGAAGAGAGGAAGCAACAGGGCCTTACTAGCAAAACCCAGGTGAGCAGAAAGCTCCCCGGAACTCACATGAGGCTGCCTTATAACAAGTCAGACCAAGGGTCTATCAAAGCCAGTCTTGTCCATTCTGACTGGCAGTGACTCTTCAGGGTCTTTCACATTACCTATTGCCTCGAACCTTTCAGCTGGAAATGCCAGTGATTGAATCCAGGGCCTTCTGAACGCAAAGCGAATGCTCTACCACTGAGCCACGAGTCCTGGTGTTCCCTCTAACCCCACGACCCCTCAGAGAAGCTCTAAATATGACTGCTGACTAATCCAGAATACGAGGGACCCGGGCTTACAACACAGATCACGCTTTGTGATTCAGTTTCATTCTAGATTCTTTCATAGATCACAGCTCAACACTATATCATGGTGGTGAGCAATCAACCACCAAGTCTCCAACTCAGCTCTCACCTCTGCCACAAAACACACACCTCTCTTACGCACACTGATCCACTCTACGGAAATAACAGCACTGTTCCGCCTTGCTGTCAGCAAGCTGCCAAAATGTTCTTTTCCCTATGCACGTGCACATGCCTTCCCTTGCACAGATGTGCATACCTTCCCCTATTGCTAATTACTGCTCTTCTGCAAACCGCTCTGCGTATCTCTCAAGGCCACTGGAGGAGTCGCTTAGATCATTGCTTTAGCTTTAGGCGGGCAGAGCCGTGGGAAGCTCGTACCTGTTTTTGCTTCAAGTAACAGTTAGTTCCCAGGCTGAAAGGCACGCGCGGGAACCATAATAATTGAGCAACGCTCATATGAATGTACTATAACTGTGCATAGTTCACCCCTCATTCCTAAAAGTGTTCCTGTCCATGCATCTATAGCTTCAAATAAAGTAAAACCTTCCTGCAAGTGTGTACTTCATTGTTGCTGTGGGTCCTGACACTTGCACAGTTGTTGCACATGAAGCTTAATTCAGCTCTAGAACAAAGTTTGAGTCTAGTGGCACATCAACCTGAAGAAGCGTGCATGCACAAAAAAGCTTATACCCAGAATTAAACTCTGTTGGTCTTAAGAATTAAACTCTGCTGGACTCAAACTTCGTTTTACTGCTTCGGACCAGCACAGCTACCCACCTGACTCTTAATGCAGCTCTGCAATCCTTACAATTATTTATGGGATTAATTACTGCAAGAAATGGTGGTGGTGGCAACCACTTGCTTAGATGGCTTCAGAAAGGGGTTAGCGAAATTCATGATGAGTCAGTTTTCATGCAGGATATGTCTATCAACAGCCAACAGCCAGGATCTCTATTCTCTATAAAAAACTTACCTGTTCAGAGGCAGTTTACCTCTGAGTACCAGATACAAAGGAAAGGGTGAAAGCTGTCACTTTCCTGCTCCTGCTTATAAGCTTCCCCAAACACACTGGGAACAAAATCCTGGGGCAGATCGACAACTGATCCAATATTCTTAAGCACCCTGAACAATCCAAGCGCACTATTTAAAGCTAAGTACTGTTCTTACTGTTTCATTTCCACAGGCAATTTACAGCTAAACACAAGACTGCAAGTGATCTCACAGAGAATGCCATGCATCAAGGAAAGGGACAGCAAACATACGACAATTTCTTCTTGCACACAGCATAGAGTCCTTACAACTGGGAAGAGCCTTATGGGTTATCTAGCGCAACTTGATGCTCAGTGCAAAAAATCCAGAGCTGGATTCCCAACAGATGGTTGTCCACCCTTGGCGTGAAGACCTACTAGGAGTATGAGCTGATCAACTGATGTCAAACGCTCTGGTAACTTAAGCTCTCTAGATCCACTACTGCTATCTGGAGAAGAGCCCATTTCCCCCTTGTTTCATTTCTTCTCTTCTCCAGAATAAACTCTCCCCGACCATCTCACAGCCCTCCTCCAAATCTGTTCCAATCTGTCATCCTAAGGTATGGTAGTGCCCAGAACTGGACATGAGACTCCATACAAGATCCACTAGCACAGATCAGAGTAAAACTATTAACCTAGCCTAAAATCACATTCGCCTTTTTTGAAGCAACACTGCATTACGGGCTTGCATTCAGCGCTAAAGCAGAAGAGGTGGATTTCCTGTAACACATCCCACTACAGGTGAAGCTCAATGGAATGAAACAAACAAATAAACAAACAAAATCCCATACACGCAGGAAACTGACCCATCAGCGAGAAGGCTAGGCCAGGACCTTTCCCATTGCATGCTAGTTTTCTAGGTGCAAGGACTTTTTCTCTAGCACAGCATTTGATCGCATGAACCCACAAACCCACCCACACACAGGTTCATTACCTCGCCTGCAGTATATCAGAATTAGGCCCATTGTCTGAGGCATGGAAGAGGAGTCTTCTTGAATTGCACTGTCACACCCATGTTGGCTTCTACAAGAGTGTCATTCAGAACATGGACAGGTGATAATACAAAAATGTAGTGCCAAATAGTTCTAGTTACTTATTCTAGTTCTAGTTACTTGTTTTCCCAGGAAGTTTCTAGGCAACTTTAAATATATATATAAATATTCTTTGCATACAATATACAGAGTAGCATATTAAGAGGTGGCACTGTGTTCAGGATTTACTTTGGGATGATGGTGTTGGTTCTGGTTTTGTCTGACAAATTGTGTCAAAAGGGGAGAAAGAAGTTAAAATAGGATTTAAGAGCATCCCAGGACAGTCCCTATACAGATGGTGAGTCACCACACATCCTATCTTTTAAAACAGCTGCACGTGTGGCCTAAGGAATGGATAATTAATGCAAAATAATTATCATGCCAATAAAATAGTTTATTCTCTGTAATAAGTTTAGCAATTTTAGATGAGAGGAATGAGGTATACCAGCTATGACAGTATTTCTTGACCTTCCCTCCTCCATCTCATCATCTCTACAACCCTGTGAGGTAGATCAGGCTGAGAGATAGTGACCTGCTGAAGGAAGCTTGAACTTGGGACTTTCTAGCCTTAGCCGTGCACTCTAACCACTATACCGCATACATTTTCATAGCATCTTTGACATAAGATCTTACTTTCTGCAGTATCCATATCCAGGCAGAAGTCTCCTATTTTTTTCTACTTGCACAATGAATTGGAAGTGAGACAGAGAACCATCTGGAAAAATAGTAATTATGGGTGCTCCAGTTTGGTGTAGTGGTTAAGTGCGCGGACTGTAATCTGGGAGAACCGGGTTTGATTCCCCACTCCTCCACTTGCACCTGGCTGGATGACCTTGGGCAAGCCGTAGCTCTGATAAGCTTCTGTCAAGAGCTCTCTCAGCCCCATCTACCTCACAGGGTGTCTGTTGTGGGGAGGGGAAGGGAAAGGAGTTTGTAAGCCGCTCTGAGACACCTTTGGGTAGTGAAGGGCAGGGTATAAATCCAATATCTTTTTCTTCTTCTTCCACACAACAGTTGTGAATGCAGAACCATTCCACGTGGTAATGGAATGTCCACACAGCAGGCTTCCCTGCACTTTCCTGGCCTCACTCCCCTGTGTATGCTATTTTATCTCCCCTGCCTCACTACAGGGATTTCCGTTTTTAAAAAATGGTACCTGACATATCACTAAAGCATGGTAACACTATTAGCAATACTGATTTTCTTTTGAAGAAGCCTAAAAAAGCCCTCTGGTGGCACGGGAGATGGCAGCCACAGTGGCAAGAACATTGGTACCGATATGGGTGTGATTTTCCAAAAAATATCATCCTGGAGAAGGTTTAAGAAAAATCGCAGCAAAGCAACAGAGAAGCCAAATGGTGCGTCAATGCATCATGATTGCATGTGGGTGCAGGGGAAAAGATTGCTCCTTTGGGAGTCACGGCAGAGCAAAATGGGCACATGGATGCAAGTTTTTAAAGCTAACAGATTTAGAATGGGATCCTTACAGATCACTTTGGCTCTTGAACTGTAACCAGCTGCAGATAGGGGGCTGAGCAGAAGTTACACAGACACCTACAGACAGCAGGTGTTGGATGCAGAGCTTCTCCCACTCAATGCTTGGTAGTGACTGTAACAAAAAATAGAATTTAAGCACATGCACCCCTGCCTTAGGAAGAGCCAGACAACCTAGCCCAGGGATTTGACTGGCCGAAGTTCTCCAAGTCTCCCTCCCAGAGATCCTTTTCACTGAGGATATGAAGAAGGAGGGCTCAGGAAGTTTTCCATGCCAAGCCCATGCTGTATCCCACCCTCCTTTGGGAGTCACGGCAGAGCAAAATGGGCACATGGATGCAAGTTTTTAAAGCTAACAGATTTAGAATGGGATCCTTACAGATCACTTTGGCTCTTGAACTGTAACCAGCTGCAGATAGGGGGCTGAGCAGAAGTTTCACAGACACCTACAGACAGCAGGTGTTGGATGCAGAGCTTCTCCCACTCAATGCTTGGTAGTGACTGTAACAAAAATAGAATTTAAGCACATGCACCCCTGCCTTAGGAAGAGCCAGACAACCTAGCCCAGGGATTTGACCGGCCGAAGTTCTCCAAGTCTCTCTCCCAGAGATCCTTTTCACTGAGGATGTGAAGAAGGAGGGCTCAGGAAGTTCTCCATGCCAAGCCCATGCTGTATCCCACCCCTGTATGGGTAATGAGGTTTCCTTTCACTGAAATTAGTAGCACAGTAACTAATCCAAACCCAAAAATGTTCTGAGAAACAAGAGCATGTTAATAAGCCAGCTGCATTTATTTGGTATAGTGGTTAACAGAGGCGGACTCTACTCTGGAGAACCAGGTTTAATTCCCCAGTTCTTCACATGCAGCTGCTGGGTTACCTTGGGTCAGTCACCATTCTCTTAGAACTGTTCTCTCAAGAGCAGTTCTCTCAGAGCTCTCTCAGCCCAACCTACCTCACAGGGTGTCTGTTGTGTGAAGAGAAATGGAAGGAGATTATAAAACTCTCTGAGACTCCGAGTGAAGGGCAGTGCATAAATCCAATCTCCTCCTCCTCTTCTTCTTCTTTTTCTTCTTCATCATTCCAGCACCAAAACTATCCCAGGATGCTGAATCCAATAACACCTTAAAGATCAACACGATTTCCAAGGTATACATTTTTGAGAGTCAAAGGTCCCTTCATCAGATATCAGAAAGCTTATACCCAGGAAACCTTGTTGGTTTTTACAGTGCTACTGCACTCAAATCTTGCTCTTCTCCTTAAGACCAACATGGCTACCCACCTGAAACTATCCCAGGGTACTACAACATCTGAACAATCGTCCCTTAACGCCAGCTACAAACTGTCTGCAGACATGTGCAGTGAAATCAAGACCTATCATCTGCTTATTGCCAGAAACATAAATGCAGCCCTATTTCCAGCAAAGATAGTCAACAATTGTGCACTAGCCCTGCCCAAGCTTCATCTTAACAGATGCTGGATGATGAGGTCAAAAAGTTAAAGGGAGTGAGAGGGGGAGCATTTCTGATTATAAGACCTCTTGGATGTAGAATCTGAGTAACTGAATTGGGTTTTATTGGTTTAAAGCTGCACCAAAGCCTTCTGGGGAAAACAAAATGGCAACCTCCATTTGAGAACATGAAGGCCGGCCATTAACCAAACATCTCTCCAGCACCAAACAGACTGCAAAGGTCCCTAACTGTGATATTAACAAAAGTGGAGGTTTATTTAGTTTGTGGAAACCAAACTGTTTAGTGTTACCTAATGCGGGAAGAGTAGAAAAACCAATAAGCATAGTCACATCCATCCCAGGTCACCTCCCTCCACTTTTGTCCTTCTCAGAAAGCTAAAAAAAAGGCGCTACTCAATACCAGCTCCACCAAGCCTTCAGCGCATTCCGAAATAACCCCTCCACTTTTTAAAAAACATCCAGC
>NW_015166419.1:729122-730810 GCF_001447785.1 Gekko japonicus | reverse complement strand
AGGGTATAAATCCAATCTCTTCTTCTTCCACACAACAGCTGTGAATGCAGAACCATTCCACATGGTAATGGAATGTCCACACAGCAGGCTTCCCTGCACTTTCCTGGCCTCACTCCCCTGTGTATGCTATTTTCTCTCCCCTGCCTCACTACAGGGATTTCCGTTTTTAAAAAATGGTACCTGACATATCACTAAAGCATGGTAACACTATTAGCAATACTGATTTTCTTTTGAAGAAGCCTAAAAAAGCCCTCTGGTGGCACGGGAGATGGCAGCCACAGTGGCAAGAACATTGGTACCGATATGGGTGTGATTTTCCAAAAAATATCATCCTGGAGAAGGTTTAAGAAAAATCGCAGCAAAGCAACAGAGAAGCCAAATGGTGCGTCAATGCATTATGATTGCATGTGGGTGCAGGGGAAAAGATTGCTCCTTTGGGAGTCACGGCAGAGCAAAATGGGCACATGGATGCAAGTTTTTAAAGCTAACAGATTTAGAATGGGATCCTTACAGATCACTTTGGCTCTTGAACTGTAACCAGCTGCAGATAGGGGGCTGAGCAGAAGTTACACAGACACCTACAGACAGCAGGTGTTGGATGCAGAGCTTCTCCCACTCAATGCTTGGTAGTGACTGTAACAAAAAATAGAATTTAAGCACATGCACCCCTGCCTTAGGAAGAGCCAGACAACCTAGCCCAGGGATTTGACCGGCCGAAGTTCTCCAAGTCTCTCTCCCAGAGATCCTTTTCACTGAGGATGTGAAGAAGGAGGGCTCAGGAAGTTCTCCATGCCAAGCCCATGCTGTATCCCACCCCTGTATGGGTAATGAGGTTTCCTTTCACTGAAATTAGTAGCACAGTAACTAATCCAAACCCAAAAATGTTCTGAGAAACAAGAGCATGTTAATAAGCCAGCTGCATTTATTTGGTATAGTGGTTAACAGAGGCGGACTCTACTCTGGAGAACCAGGTTTAATTCCCCAGTTCTTCACATGCAGCTGCTGGGTTACCTTGGGTCAGTCACCATTCTCTTAGAACTGTTCTCTCAAGAGCAGTTCTCTCAGAGCTCTCTCAGCCCAACCTACCTCACAGGGTGTCTGTTGTGTGAAGAGAAATGGAAGGAGATTATAAAACTCTCTGAGACTCCGAGTGAAGGGCAGTGCATAAATCCAATCTCCTCCTCCTCTTCTTCTTCTTCTTTTTCTTCTTCATCATTCCAGACTTCCCAGCACCAAAACTATCCCAGGATGCTGAACACCTTAATGATCAACACGATTTCCAAGGTATAAGTTTTTGAGAGTCAAAGGTCCCTTCATCAGATATCAGAAAGCTTATACCCAGGAAACCTTGTTGGTTTTTACAGTGCTACTGCACTCAAATCTTGCGCTTCTCCTGAAGACCAATATGGCTACCCACCTGAAACTATCCCAAGGTACTACAACATCTGAACAATCTTCCCTTAATGCCAGCTACAAACTGTCTGCAGACACGTGCAGTGAAACCAAGACCTATCTTCTGCTTATTGCCAGAAACATAAATGCAGCCCTATTTCCAGCAAAGATAGTCAACAATTGTGCACTAGCCCTGCCCAAGCTTCATCTTAACAGATGCTGGATGATGAGGTGAAAAAGTTAAAGGGAGTGAGAGGGGGAACATTTCTGATTATAAGACCTCTTGGATGTAGAAT
>NW_015166419.1:724123-729088 GCF_001447785.1 Gekko japonicus | reverse complement strand
TTGTTTTGGCCAGTTCTGATCATGGCATTACACAGTTTGCATTTATGTACATGAAGCAGTAGTTCACAGCTTCACAAAGGTGAGCCAAAAGCCCACTGACCCTGCCAAGTTTTGAAACTGGATCCCAAGGTGCCCTAAGAAGACGGGGGTGGGGGGGTGGCTGTGTGCCATTTCTAGCCAAACTGCTCATCATTAGAAGGTGCCCCTACTGTATGCCACAGCTGGGAAATGTTGCATACACCTGAAGCCAAGTCACCTACTTTCCTTTCAACAGGAACAAGAATGAGCCCTACCAGGCCTGGCCAGTGGAAGGAAGGATATTATTACCTATTGGTGGAAGGGGAGGAAGCCCCATACCTCTTCCACCCCCACCCTCAAATATAATGGCCCATATTGTTTTGGCCAGTTCTGATCATGGCATCACACAGTTTGCGTTTGTGTACATGAAGCAGTAGTTCACAGCATCACAAAGGTGAGCCAAAAGCCCACTGACCCTGCCAAGTTTTGAAACTGGATCCCAAGGTGCCCTAAGAAGATGCGGGGTGGAGGGTGGCTGTGTGCCATTTCTAGCCAAACTGCTCATCATTAGAAGGTGCCCCTACTGTATGCCACAGCTGGGAAATGTTGCATACACCTGAAGCCAAGTCACCTACTTTCCTTTCAACAGGAACAAGAATGAGCCCTACCAGGCCTGGCCAGTGGAAGGAAGGATATTATTACCTATTGGTGGAAGGGGAGGAAGCCCCATACCTCTTCCACCCCCACCCTCAAATATAATGGCCTGCACCAGTTGCATCAACATATACTCTAGATTAGAATATGCAGGAGAATTTCCTGCCATGCAATGGGAGTTCTACTACAGAAGAGTCACCACAGAAAGGGTTCTCCAGAAATCCAAAACGCACTGTTATAGCCACATATCAAAGGCTGGATCCCCCATATCTCAAGGCCTTTGCCCTTACGGCAACCCATGTAACACAAACCACAACATCACAAAGAGTTAGCAGGAGCATGCCTGGTACCTGTGAGCAAAAAGCAATGTGTGACTTTAGAAACCACCTAAGTTGCAGACTCCAGGAGACAACCGACAACTCTCCGGCAGATACCCGCCCTCTCCCTTGCATAACTATCCAAAACAATTCAGGTAACATTTTTTCCCCAAGTATAGTCGTGCATGAACACACCTGTAAGAAGCCCTGTGTCAGTGATATTCCTCTAATTAGCTATTTCTTGTGGTTCCCCCCTCCAGCATGATCCTCCTCAGACTTCCTGGGCTGCATCACCGCTTTAGTGGAACAGTCTTGCCCCAGGAGAGAAGGAGGGCTTCTCCACAATGACTAGAGAAGCAGCGTGTGGTATAGTGTGGGATCCTTTTTTTAGGATGGATTAAGCAGTACGGGACTCATAGCAGAACTCTCTTTCCTATTGCTCTGGATACGATCTGGTCTTCTTTGGAGGACAAGTTATAGATTAATTAATGAGAGACAGTCGCACACCATGTATCCCTGAAAGATGATTTAAAGGGGCACTTCCACAGCACCCAACATCTTATGATTTCTCCTCATCTTCAGCTTCTGTCTCAATACCCACTCCCTAGTCAAAACAGGAATGTCCACCAAACAAAATCTTTGTGATCATTACCTTAAAAAAAAATCCGCCTGGCTTACCACTTATTACTAGAAGAAAAGCCCTTCTCCCCCACCAAATCTATTCCACCATGATCACTTTTACTAAAAAAAACCAAAAAAAAAAAAAACTGACCTTGTGCCAGAATGAAATGTGCTAGTCTTGAAAGTGCCATGGGACGCCTCGGTTTATTTTGCTGCTCCTGGGAACACGGCTACCCATCTGGAATGATCCCTTTCCCTAGGAATACCCCACTTTGCATAGAAACTGACTACCATCACCTTTAGGTTCAGCATTTCAGCAGTAGATAGCCTGTTTCAGAGGGCCATAGAAAATTAGAACTGACAACATGGCAGGCATGAAAACCAGTCTTCGGAGAAAGTGTGCATGCACACAAAAGCTTATACCTTGAATAAAATTTTGTTGGTCTTAAAGGTGCCACTGGACTCAAACTTTGTACTGCTACTTCAGACCAACATGGCTACCCCACGTAAATCTAAAAAACAAGTTGTAAAACTTATCAAATGACAAAAAAAAATAAAATAACTAACAAGCGTCCCATTCTGAGCATCCTCTCCCCTGAGTCTGAGGTCCAGGCCAAAGGGCCGCCTTTCCCTCCCCAGTGGCCCTGGCAGTAGAACATCTGCATTGCCCCGATATCCCAAGCAGAATAAGAAACGTGTTGTTGTTGTTTTGCCTCGGACCCTGGAGAGCTTCTGCCGATGAGTGCAGTCAAGACTGACTGCCACATACTAACGGTGCCACCCCATGGAACAGACTTGAGTAGACCTGTTTAGGATTACTCTGCAAGCGTCTGACTCGGCAGAAGGTAACGTCAAGCCCCGCCCGCGGAGATTCACTCAGAAACTCCCAAGACAGCCCTTTACATCCGTCTTCGTTTGGGCTCGACAAATATGAAGAAGAAAAGAAGTCGGCTCCTTTAAGACGTTTGCTGACATCGCCCTTTTCTGCATTCCTTCCTAAAGTCCCCAAACTTTTGCCGTCCTTCGCACGCACTTCCTCCCCGCTCCCCAGCCAAGCACCCCACCAACCGAGAGGGGGGGAGCATTCTTGAGCGCCCTCCCCCGCCAAAGTCAGCCCGCCAGGAAGAAGCGGAGGGCGCGCTCGGAAAGGAGCCCCACAGCTTTTCCTGCAGGGAGCGGGGGGGAGAACGAGGGGAGGGGGGGCCTCCGTTTCCTCCGCGCCACTTACTCTTGTGCCTGCCGCTGCCCCAGTTCTGCTTGGCTATGCTGGGACTCCGGATGATGGCCCGCCCGGCGGACTTGAGGGCGTCCATGCTGCCGTCGCCAACCACCCAGCACCGCTCGGAGCCGCCTCCAAAACAAAACACACAAAAAAGAGCGGAAAACTCTGCAAACTTTTCCTGCCTCGTCCGGGCCCGCCTCTCCTGCCTCCCTTCTGCCCGCCCTCCCGCTCCAGGGAAGCCGATGGGGGAGGGAGGGAGGCAGGGGAGAGAGCGAGGGAGAACGACGTCAGTTCTCTCGGAGTGAATGCCCGAGCAGAAGCCCCAGCGGCCTGGTGGCGTCCGTCCGCCCGGCCTGCCTGTGCTAGGCGGTGGGAGGCACCCCGCCCTTCGGGTTCAGTCGAGCGGCGCTGCCGGGGAAACTTCTCCTTGCAGTCGGATCCTTGGCTGAACTTAGGCTGCACTTCTGGATGCATTTAGGCTTCTTTTATTAAAAAAACACACACCCAAAAACCCTCCCTACCCGTATTCCTTTAAGCAGAAAAGGAAACAAAACAAAAACCGCAAAGCAGTTTGCCTGTCAACAGTTGCTGGATTCGCAGAGCACGGTTGGGACGGGAACGGGACTTTGCGTTTCTTTCCCGTTAGATTAGAAGCGGGAAATCAGTGCTGGAAAGTTCGCGACAATTTAGAACACCACTACATTTAAGGCGCCTACTTTGTCGGTTACCATGTATTCTCAGCAAGATACTTAAGAGGAACAAAAATTCTGAACAGGTTGGAGGACCTAGCTTGTGACACTTCTGTCTACACTGTTCACTCGTACAGATAAAGAAAATGGCCTGGATCTCAGGGCCCTTTTCTAGAGTTCTCTTCTGCAAGCAGAAGCACTAATTTTTAAAATCAGTTTGCACAAAGCTGCTTCCATTGTATGCAAACCTTCCTTTCGTGAGAGGCCAAGCGTAAAACCCTACAATAGGGCTCGTTAGGACCTATTTCATGGATCACTGATCATTGGTACATGCACCATTCTTTTTAGAAGACTTTTTTAAAAGGCCAAACAAGTTTATTGTTGCTTTTAATAAGTACCCGAGGGTAAACTTTTATTATTTTTTTCCATTATATACTACAGACATACATACAAACAACCCCCAACTACCCCCCACAACATATAACAAGAGACTTTATTATTTCTTCTGCTTATTAAATTTCTAAATTCATTATCTATTTTACTAAGCTCATCTTTTCTGCGTTCTCAAATTACTACATTTATCTATCAGTTACATTTACATTATACCAATTGTAGAATCTCTTCCAAGTTTTTTGACGTTTCAAATAGCTTGTTCACCTACTCTTGTTTTGTTGGTATTTCCATTATTTTCCAATATTTGGCATATACTATCCTTGCAGCTGTCGACATATGAACTATCAAATACCTATCTGCTTTATCAAAGTCTTTCGGAAATATATTCAATAACAGTATCTCTGGAGTAAACGGGATATTAGTTCTTATTATTTTTCCATTATCTCATGAATCCATCTCCAGTACCTCTTTGTAACATCACATAACTACTACATGTGATAAAAAGAACCAGTCTTATTTTTACATTTCCAACATTTATCAGAGCAATTAACATTTTGTTTAGCTAATCTATCTGGTGTAATGTACCATCTATAAAACATCTTATACATGTTCTCTTTATATGACACAGCATTAGTTAGTTTTATATTTTTCCACCAAATCTGCTCCCACTCTTCAAAATTAATATTACGGCCTATATTCTGGGCCCACATAATCATATTTTTTTCACCATTTCATCAGCCATCACATCATCCAATAAAATCTTATATATTTTCTTTAACACTTTGTTTTCTGCTGTTAAAACAGTTTCTTCCAGTTTAGTTATTTTATTATTAAAACCTAGTTTCTTATCCTTCAAATATATCGATTCCAGTTGCGCTTTTTTCCACCAGGATAATTGTTCTGGTAATTTCAGATTGTCTTTTTTATCCAAAATGTCCTGGTATCTTAACGATTATTCTCCCACATATACATTAGGTAAGGTAAATGCCTCTAAAGGTATAATCAGTCTTGATCTTTTAGTATAAAAGTTTTTATGTATAGGGTCCCAAAC
>NW_015166419.1:685412-723402 GCF_001447785.1 Gekko japonicus | reverse complement strand
CCTTTTGTTCACTGTATATTGCTTGAATCATAGTAATAAAGCTTTCTCCTGCATCTAGCATGCGAAGCATCTCCAACATGAAGGTCCAGTTAACATTGTCAAATGCTTTCTCCGCATCCAAAAAGATTATTGCCATCTGCTTCTCATGTTGTAGTTCATAGTATTCTAACACATTCATCAATATTCTCAAATTATTCCTCATTTGTCTCTTAGGTAAAAATCCCGACTGATCCTTGTTTATTATTTCCACTAATATTTTTTCAGCCTCTGCGCCAGAATTGATGCAAAAATCTTATAGTCCACATTTAACAGTGATATTGGTC
The DNA here is from genome assembly GCF_001447785.1 of Gekko japonicus. NCBI lineage: Eukaryota > Metazoa > Chordata > Lepidosauria > Squamata > Gekkonidae > Gekko > Gekko japonicus. The sequence continues at coordinate 723,079 of NW_015166419.1, read as the reverse complement.
TATAGTTTTTCATTTCCTTCTCATCTAAGTTTTGTTTATGAATCAAAGAAATATTTGCTTCTTTCCACGTATCTGGAATTACACCTTGTTCTCTTGCCGTGTTACATATATCCTTAAAGGTTAGTGCAATCTGCTCTTCAAAAATGTGGTAAAATTCTATCGGAAGTCCATCTGTTTTGCCTCTTTATTGCCTCAACCACTTCCATCATTGAGATTTGTTGGTTTAATATTTTTCTTTGTCCTTCTGTAAGTTTTTGCAATTGATATTTTTCTAAATAACTTTTAATTTTATCCATACTCACTGTCGTTTTCCCGTATAACGTTTTATGGCGGGCTGGCTGGGGAAGGGCAGGTCAGGGAGGCAGCCATGCACGGGTCCCCTGCCCGATGTTCCCCAGTTGCAGGGCACCTAGAGAACATCGGGCAGGGGCCCCAGGCATTTAAATCCCCCCTTCCCCCAAGTCCCTCCGCAGAGTGGAGAGGCTCAGGGGAAAGGCAGCAGGGGGCTCTGCAGGGCTTCCCTGGCCTATCTGCTTGCGCAGGTGGGCCAGAGATGGTGAAGGGGCGCCCCAGGCTCCTTTCTGCCGGAGTGCTACTCCACCGCGCTCCAGCAGGAAACGACTCCTGGGGGTATCAATATGTTCTGCAATACCAGCCGGGAAAGTCTATGGGACACTCAGATGCTGTTAGCCACCTCCTGCTTATCTTTGTCAACCCAGCCCCCACACACCAAATTCTGATGATGGAGGATCTGCTGGACCCCCCCCCTTGCACGCTGCAGACCTCCCGCCACTCCACTAGGGACGGCATCCTCTCCCGTATCTTGGACTGGGTGGGGAGGGGATGGCCCACCAGTTGGATGGGCCCGGAATTCACAGCATTTGCCTCCCATAGGAATGAACTCTCAGCTTACAAGGGGTGCCTCCTATGGGGTAGCTGGGTAGTGATCCCCCCACAATTGCGTAAACAGGTTTTAGTACCCTGCACGAGACCCACCCAGGAATCGTGAGGATGAAAGCGCTGGCCAGGAGCTACGTGTGGTGGCTGGGAATGGACAGCAAAATCGAGGCCTGGGTACAGCGTTGCCAGGCCTGCCAGGAGACATGCCCCAAAACTCCGAGGGTTCCCATTCACCAGTGGGAGTCTACCCACATGCCATGGGCACGGGTGCATTTGGACTTTGCCGGCCCGTTCCAGGGGCAGCTGTTTTTCCTCAATGGACTCCTGCATCAAATGGCTGGAGGTCGTGCCAGTCGCATCTACCTCATCCCGGGCAGCCATCCGGGCCATGAGACAGATTTTTAGCACCCATGGCCTACCGGACATAGTCATGACTGATAATGGCACTGCCTTCACCTCAGGAGAGTTCCAGGAGTTCTTGGACCAGAACCTCATCAGGCATGTGCGGTCTGTTCTTTTCCACCCAGCTACCAACGGACAAGCCTAGAGGGTGGTGTGGACTACCAAGGACGTGCTAAAGCAGTTCACCCACAGAGACTGAGACTGCCGGCTTCCTGTTTTTTTGTTCAGTCTTCAATTGACCCCGAGTGCGTCCACCAGGATGCAATGGGTTGTTGCCTCACGACACAGCTGGACCATCTGTATACGGACCAAGTCCCTGAGTTGCGCCAAACTCCAGTGAGCCAGGAGGCCCCCCACGGGTTCTCTCTGGGTGACCCTGTCTTCACGCGGAACTATTCCAGCGGCCCCGCATAGATCCCGGCAAAGGTTACCCGAGTCACCGGACCCCTATTGTACAAGGTATTGATGGATGGGGGCCAGTTTCTACACAGGCACATAGACCAGCTGTGCTGCCGCCTGCTGCCCGAGGAGCCTGAATTGTCCTCCGCCAAGGAGGAGAATTGTGCCCTGGAAATATCACTGCTGCTGACCGGGAGTGACCCCCACCCACAACAGCGTGCAGCTGGATTGTTGGGAAGAGGAAAGCCCTGCACGGGCCACTATGGACCTTCCGGACTCTGTTCCTGCTTTGCAGGACTCCACAGCAGTTCCTTCTTCATCAAGCCCAGCTCCGGTGTCGTCTCTACCCCCACAGGAGCACAGGCGTTCTCAGAGGGTACGATGCAAACCAGCATACCTTGAAGACTATGTCTGTTAAGGTGCTTTAGAACTTATGGGGGAGGGGTGTTATGTATTGGGACTGAAACATCCCAGGACTGTTCTACCAGAGACGGGCTGAGCTTGGAGTCCAAGAGCAATAGCTCACCAGGACTCTGGAAGTAACCAGTCAAGAAGTAATGTCATGTAAATAGCCTATCCTTGGGAGTAGGGTGTGTTTGGGTGTGGCAATTGCATGCTATTTAAACAGGGCTGCGGCCCTGGAGTTCTGTCTTGTTTTTGCTGAAATCACTATGTCAAGATATTGCCCTTTAAGAATTGTATTTGCTGAAGCAAGAGAGTTAATGTGTTTTAGCTGGATGAAGTTAGCATAGCAGGGCAGTTAGGCTAACAGCTGTTACCAGTCACCGGCTGGTGTAAACTAGTGCAGCTGGCTACTGTCAAAGTCGTCATGACTCAGGGAGATCTTGACAGTTGAGCATCTTAACTTGCCACGTGCAAACCTCTGATTAGCTAGTAATTGGCTGACAGCTAGACTGCTAGAGTGAGAGGTCGGGACGTTGGCAAGAGGCATTTCAAGCACCTTTCCAGGAGGCTCGTCTGACCACACGGACGGTGACTTTGCTACAAGGCCGTTAAGCCGGAAAGAGGATTGCTATTCCCAGGCACCAGCCCAGCTTCTTCAGTGACTGCTGCTTTGAGCCAAGTGCTCAGGATAAGTAACTTAGATAGACAGGTTTGTGTTTCTTTGTGTTTTGTACCTTGTTCTACCAGAGACGGGCTGAGCTTGGAGTCCAAGAGCAATAGCTCACCAGGACTCTGGAAGTAACCAGTCAAGAAGTAATGTCATGTAAATAGCCTATCCTTGGGAGTAGGGTGTGTTTGGGTGTGGCAATTGCATGCTATTTAAACAGGGCTGCGGCCCTGGAGTTCTGTCTTGTTTTTGCTGAAATCACTATGTCAAGATATTGCCCTTTAAGAATTGTATTTGCTGAAGCAAGAGAGTTAATGTGTTTTAGATGGATGAAGTTAGCATAGCAGGGCAGTTAGGCTAACAGCTGTTACCAGTCACTGGTGTAAACTAGTGCAGCTGGCTACTGTCAAAGTCTTCATGACTCAGGGAGATCTTGACAGTTGAGCATCTAAACTTGTCACGTGCAAACCTCTGATTAGCTAGTAATTGGCTGACAGCTAGACTGCTAGAGTGAGAGGTCGGGACGTTGGCAAGAGGCATTTCAAGCACCTTTCCAGGAGGCTCGTCTGACCACACGGACGGTGACTTTGCTACAAGGCCGTTAAGCCGGAAAGAGGATTGCTATTCCCAGGCACCAGCCCAGCTTCTTCAGTGACTGCTGCTTTGAGCCAAGTGCTCAGGATAAGTAACTTAAATAGACAGTTAGGTTTGTGTTTCTTTGTGTTTTGTACCTCGTACACTCCCTTTCCCCTACTTGTCTGTTTTTATTTGTTGATCATTTTGTAATAAAAATATATCTTTTTTAATTGGATTGAGTCACTGATTTGGCTATTTGTACTAATTAAACTTTAGGAATTACAAACAGCAACCTCCCTTCCTTTATCCCTATTTGTGACTGGTTTATTTATTTATTTATTAAATTTATATCCCGCCCTCCCCAAACGGACTCAGGGTGGCTAACAAAAGAGGCACATGCCAGAATTGACCAGCTAAAAACATATTAAAACAATCCATCACAACAAAGTGCCGGTGCTCTTGATATTTGTTCTTATCGGTCCAAGATGGGGTTCCGTTGACCAGCCTAACCCATCAGTATAAGTTCCGCATAATACTACTGTCATCCTTTCATGACCAGTTCTTCAGGCCATCTGGTCATCTTCCCAGGGCCAGCGCACATCCAGATTGACTCCACTGTCAAAGATGGCAGCTCAGTGGCAGTACAGTGGCGGCGGTGGCTCCTATGCGCAAGGTCCCGCAGAGCCCGGATCTCCCCTAGAAGCTCGTTCCACCAGACAGGAGCCGCTGCCGAAAAAGCCCTGGCCCTGGTTGTGGCCAACTTGATGTCCTTGGGGCCTGGAACAATCAATAGGTGTTGCACCCCTGACCATAGTGCTCTTGGGGGAACATGCAGGGAAAGGCGGTCCCTTAGGTATGCTGGACCCTGGCCATCAAGGGCTTTATAGGTAAGAACCAGCACTTTGAAGCGAATCCGGTACGTTATAGGCAGCCAGTGCAGCGCCTTCAGCACCAGCTGGATGTGGTCCCGCCTAGTGAGACGCATCAGCAGCCTGGCTGCCGCATTCTGCACTAGCTGCAGCTTCCGGATTTGCGACAGAGGCAGCCCCATGTAGAGAGTGTTACAGTAGTCCAGCCTTGAGGTGACCGTCGCATGGATCACTGTGGCCAAGTCTTCGCGGTCAAGGAAAGGAACCAACTGCCATGCCAGTCGAAGATGGTAAAAGGCTGATTTGGCAGTGGCTGCCACCTGGGCCTCCATAGATAAAGAGTAGTCCAGAAGCACTCCCAAGCTCCTAACCCTCGACACAGGCACCAAAGGCACCCCATCGAAGGACGGGAGAGGGAGCCTCGACCCGACCTAGGCCCAGGACCTCCGTCTTCGCCGGGTTTAGTTTCAACCGAGTCAGTCTGAGCCAACCAGCCACAGCTTGCAATGCCCAATGAAGGTCATCTGGGTCGGAGTTCGACCGGCCACCCAGCATCAGATAGAGCTGGGTGTCATCCACATATTGCTGACACCCAAGCCCAAAACTCCGGGCAATCTGGGCAAGGGGGCACATATAGATGTTAAATAACATTGGGACAGCACCGCCCCCTGAGGCACTCCACACTCAAGAGGGTGCCTCTGGGACTGCTGATCCCCTATCGCCACCCTTTGTCCCCGACCTTGGAGAAAAGAGACAAGCCATTGGAGGGCAAGCCCCTGAATCCCCACGTCGGCGAGGCGGTGGGCCAGCAGCTGGTGGCCGACCGTATCAAACGCAGCTGACAGATCTAACAACAGCAATGCCGCCACACCACCTCGATCCAGATGCCTACGGAGGTCATCAGCCAGGGCGACCAATGCCGTCTCCGTCCCGTGACCCGGATGAAAGCCAGACTCGAAGGGATCTAGGACCGAAGCATCCTCCAGAAAGCCCTGTAACTGTAACGCCACCACCCTCTCTATAAGTTTGCCCAAATATGGCAAATTGGACACCAGCCGATAGTTGGCCAATTCGGTCAGGTCCAAAGATGGCTTTTTAAAGAGGGAGCGGACCATCGCCTCCTTGAGTGCTCCGGGGGACCGTCCCTCCGAGAGGGACGCTTGAAACGACCTTGAGTAGAGTAAGTAACCCTGTAGTCTCTGAGGCAGCCCAGAGAAGGGGTGATAACGCAGAGGTGGAAAGGCAGGGTCGTGACACACTAATAAAGTAGAGCGGACCACTAGACTTGGGGTCTGCTCATCCATGGAACCCACTATTTAACATTTATTCATTCAAAAGTACAGCGTAAAGCCATGCCAAATAGTGCAATCAATTTATGCAATATAGCTAGTGCTTCTGCTTGAGAAATACTAATTGTCTAAGTGGAACGCTAAGTTTAAATAGAGAATTCAGGGTTACCATCCTCCAGGTGGGGGCTGGAGATTTCCCAGAATTACAACTGGTTTTCCAATTAGCAAGATCGGTTCCCTTGGAGAACATGGTTGCTTTGCAGGGTGGACTCTCCATGGCATTATACTCAACTAAGGTCCCCAAACCCCAACCTCCCCAGGCTCTACCCCCAATTTCCAGGAATTTCTCAATCCAGAATGGGCAACCCTCGATCTGACATCTGATAATGAGATGTTGGCTACTGGTTGTGTTTTTGCTCAGAGACATTACAAGCCAGGCTTTTTAACCCAGTGCTCACAATTTCCTTTTCCTAACAGGGCTCCCACAGCGGAATGCTTACAAAGCTGGCAAGATTCAGTTGCTTCACTGACAATGGTTGGTGGGGACACGGTTGCCACTCTGCCTTGGGAAATTTCTGGAGAGTAGGGGCTATACCTACGGAGAGAGTCCCGTTAGATTCTATGGAATATCATACAGCCTGCCCTCAGAATCTTCCATTTTCTCTAGGGGAACTATCTCTGTAGTCTGGAGGTCAGTTGTAGTTCCAGAAGAAGAGATTGGATTTATATCCCGCCCTTCACTACCCAAAGGTGTCTCAGAGCGGCTTACAAACTCCTTTCCCTTCCCTTCCCCACAACAGACACCCTGTGGGGTAGATGGGGCTGAGAGAGCTCTTGACAGAAACTGCTCTTTTTCAAGAACAGCTCTTATCAGAACTATGGCTTGCCCAAGGCCATCCAGCAGGTGCAAGTGGAGGAGTGGGGAAACAAACCCAGTTCTCCCAGATTAGAGTCCACGCACTTAACCACTACACCCCCACCTGGAGGTTGGTAACCTACACACCCACAAACAGCCTTTATTGGCATAACAAGGTAGGATGCAACAAAACACTGAGTGAGATTTGAGGGGAAAATAAAAAACAGTCTACAGAAATTCTCCAAAACAAGCGGTGTAGCAGAAACGAAGTACAATTGGATCTTAACTAAGAAGAGTAGGCACTTTTGGTTTCTATCTCTTTTGCTGCTAGGGCCAGGAACTCTGCCACCCGTTCGGTGACTGAGGAGCGTTTGTCAGCTAACAAAGGTTCTATCCATTTATTTAACATAAGATTGGGGGCTGGGAGAAGTGGTTTAATCAGGCAGCATCGGTGGGGAGTGAGCAATGGGCAATCTAATAGAATATGTTGTATAGAATCAGGTTCTTTGCCGCACCTGCACAAAGTGAGCCAGTTTAATGTAGTGGTTAAGTGTGCGGACTCTCTGTGTGCGCTTGCTACCTGACAACACTTTGTGCATCTAGCCAAGTGTGCTGTAGTTCATGAAAGCTTTTGCCCCAACACTCTTGTTGCTGCAATAAATAATCATAATAGTGTACTGTCAAAACCGACTCATGGCAACTCTAAGACAAGGCAAGACAACTTGTCAAGGCAAGAGATGAGCAGAGGTGGTTTGCCATTGCCTTCGTCTGCAAAGCAGCCCTGGTCTTCCTTGGTGGCCTCACATCCAGGTGCTAACTGTGGTCAACCCTATTTATTTATTTATCATATGGCAGAGTAATACACAGGAAGCATATAATAAAATAAAATACATAACCAAGTTGATACAATGGGTATGCAGACTGATTGGGCAGTCCCCCTAAATACTAATAGCTAAATTTTCAGTCCACTCAGTCACAGCTGGGGAGAGTTCAAAGAGCTCTGTCACATCTCCCTGGAAAGGACAATGCTCACATTCCTGTGACAGATGGATAATAGTTTGGCAGGCGGCACCACAATCACATCTGGGCCCTGGTATTTTGCCCCATTCAAACAACAGGTCGGTACAATTGCCAAAGCATCTTTTTATGCTATTAGCCATCTTCCATACTTCACACGGCAAGTCAAATCCTGCGGGCCTCTTGTTGGTGTTTATCAGGTTATGGATATCGGGTGGAACTGATAGCATCCATGTTCCAGAATCATAACCATCCATTCCCGAGATCAAAATTTTGTAATTGCAGGATTTGTGCAGATCTTATTGCTGGGTGTCAGGATCTTAGTCTGGATAGGCCCACGTTAGCCATGTCTTTGGGGATGGGCAACTCTCTGTTTTCAGTGGTCTTTCTATATTCATGAAGAAGAGCATCTTGTCTTCAGAGATGCATGTGTCTTGCTTCTGACCTATACCACCCCAGCCCTCTGAGCCAGATACAGGCTTAGACAGTGTTAGCTTAGTAATGTCTACGCAGGCTGACAGTGGTATCTAGGCTCTCCAGCAGAGAAGGGGAGTCTTTCTCACCACAGGCTACCAAAGATCCTGTAGCTGAAAGTGCCAGGGATACAACCTTCTGCACACAAGGCATGTTCCCTACTACAGAGCTGCAGCTCCTCCTGCAACAGGAAATGTGTTTTACCCTAAGTACCAGTGAAAGCCTACTTTACCTGTGCCTACATTTTAATAGCCCACCTTGCCACAACATATCACCAAATCCTACAGCAACTGACTGGCCCATTTGGTTTGCATATATATATATATATAGTTTGAAATTAATTTTGTGTGTGTGTGTGTATGTTCACTATCATTATTTTCAAATCATACATATTGTTGCAATCTACAGAAGCGTGGTTTCAAATTCAGACAGTGTGCTCTTGTACATTTCTGTTGTACAATAACAATTCACTCCCAAAATACTGACATTTTCAGAATCTCAAAATAGCCAAGTGCTGAGTTTCACTTACTAAGTAAGACGCAAAAAGAAAAGAGAGGTACACAGACTAACCTCCAGATTCAGTAGGGTTGCAACTTATAGCTAATTCAGTGATTACATCAGTCCTTTAAAACATTCTTGGTTAAAAATCTTCCCCCAGTTGAATGGCCAGATTTTAATTTTTAAAAATTATGTTACTACTTAGGCATTCACTTTCACAGAAGATGCATTCCCTCCCTTGTGTGGGAGAGAAGGAGAATGCCTCTTCCATGGATGGCATGCACTTTCACAGAAGGCATTCTTTCTTGTTAAGCATTTGGTTAATCTAGTCATTTCTAGGTTGCTAGGATTTTATGTGACTGCGTGGTTTTTAAATATAGCATATGGCAAAATGACCTTATAAATATTTGAAACAAGCAAGCAAACAAAAATAGTACCTAAGGTACCATGAGATGCTTCAGTGTTTTTGTAGCAACAGACTAACAAGGCTGTTAGTATTCACAGAGGCAATGGCGGGTCCATGCCATGGTATTCTTCCTCCATTATCCCCATTGCATCTGCCATGTCCCCTCCGCCATGCTGACAAAGGGCTTTAAAAAAATATATCAGTAACTGGTACATTGTTATAGTGTTACAACGTTATAGCAATGTATAGCTACTACTGGGGTTGCTTGTTTTTCAAAGCCAGCAATAACCCTCTGGCAAAACGGGGTGTGTGTGTGAAAGGGTAGGCATGAGGGGATACTGTGGGGAAATGGCACTGATCCGGGCAGGGAAGTTTGGAAATCCACACCTTCCCACAACCTGCTTTAACTGCAGTCTTTCCTGAAAGCTCAGAGCAAAGCAGATCAGAGCAAAAACCTGGGAAACCATGGAAAGAGAATAACTGGAGGGAGATTTTATATATTTGTTTATTTTCTTCATTTATACCCCACTTTTCTCCCAAGTGGGGACCCAAATTGGTTTACAACATTATCCCATTCTCCATTTTATCCTTACAAAACCCCTGTAAGCCTGAGAGTGTGTGACAGGCCCCAGGTCACCCAGCGAGCTTACATTGCAGAGTGAGAATTTGGACCTGGGTCTCCCAGATCCTAGTCTTAAGTGCTATACCATGCTGGATATCACTGGCTGGACTGAACCTAGAAACCTTCTGCTGCCCAAGTGTTCTACTACTGAGCTACAGCCCCTCCTGAAATGTATAATCCCCCCCCCCAAAAAAAAATAAAAGTGTGGCAAGCAGCTGAATTAAGATTCCCGTGGAGTCTCCCATTAAGGTATTTTCACAGGGCCATAACCGCTTCACTTCAGCATAGTGTTGCATCATGTGCCTTCGGGTGTCAAGCAGTCAGATCACAGGCCAGAGCCCTACTGAAGCATGTCTAAACAACTCTCAGGAGTGCCTGCAGAGTGAGCCTCATGGTTATGAGGTGATTACAACATGCTACAGCCCAACCCTTCTCCCTGATATTGGTTAGGGAGGGAGTGAAGTATGGCAATGTTTGGACTCCTCAGATGTGGAGGTGTGTATAGGGTTGCCAACCTCCAGATGGGGGGCTGGAGATCTCCCAGAATTACAAGATCTCCAGACTACAGAGATCTGTTCCCTTGGAGAAAAGGGCTGCTTTGGAGGATGGACTCTATGGCATTATACCCTGCTCAGGTCCCTCCCCTCCCCAAACCCTTCTGTCCTCAGGCTCCATCCCCAAATCTCCAGAAATTTCCCAGCCTGGAGTTGTCAACCTTAGGCAGAGATGAGACAACAGGGCCTCCCCCCCACCACCATGTAGGCAGGTTAGGTAGCAGCAAGGAGTGTGTAAAGTACTGGGTTCGCCGCATGGAGGACTTGGACGACGACATGCTTTGGCACATGTTTATTGTACTCCACTCCAACTAAGACTAACTGTAACGGCCCGACAGGGCCAACTATATACATAGCCACCCAGCACCCCCCATTCCCATTGGAGGGTTTGAATGTCCCGCCAAGTGGCTATTGGTTGGGGCTGGGGGAAACCAGGATCCAAAGTTTCCTTTGTTCCAGGAGCCAAGCTCCTGCACGTGCCGCAGACCCCTGGTGGCGGTCCACGTACATAACAGAGTGGGACTCTTAAGGGGCCAGAACAAGGAAATAAAATCCATGCTATACCTTTTGTTGTTGTTGCTGTTCAGTCGCACAGTTGAGTCCGACTCTTCATGACCCCACGGACCACATCACGCCAGGCCCTCCTGTCTTCCATCCCGTGGCGGGTTGGCTGGGGAGGGGAAGGGGAGGCGGGCAGACATGCCCCCCTTCTCCCCTGAGCCTCTCTGCTTTTGCGGAGAAACTCAGGGAAATGGGGGAGGATTTAAATGCCTTTCTTGGGGAAGGGAAAGAAAGGCATTCTAAACATGCCTGGGTTCCCTGCCCACGGGGCACCTGAAGAAGATTAGGCAGGGAACCCTTTGTCAGGAGGTGTGGCATATGCAAATGAGCTTCTGCACCTCTTTTTCTACAAAATGATTCCTGTTACTGTCCATGGGGTTTTCTTGGCAAAGATACTGGAGTGGGGTTGCCAATTCCTTCTCCAGGGGATCATGCTTTGTCTGAGTTCTCTGCTGTGGCCTGCCCATCCTGGGTGGCCCTCCATGGCATAGCCCACAGCCCCATAGAACCACACAAGCCCCCTCGCCACGTCAAGGCAGAGGTCCATGAGGGCCCTTTTGTTAGGGTCAGCCACAATGATGCAACACATTGTGCCAGCTTTCCAGTTCACCAGACTAGATCTTACAAAAAAGACTAAGATGAAGGAGGGGAAAAGCTGATTTTCTAGGTCAAGATTCTTTTAGACCCTGTCTTGCTAGCCTGTGGTGTCAGATGCTGACAGGCTCACAGGTTAGAGGACAGCACCTGCATTCTGGGAAGGTCCTGTGCCTGAGTCGTGGTGGTGCAGGGTTGGGGGCCCCGCTCCCGGCCTTCGATGGGGCACCTTTAGTGCCAGCGTCGAGGGTTAGGAGTCTGGGGGTGCTCTTGGATGCCTCCCTGACAATGGAGGCCCAGGTAGCGGCCACTGCCAAGTCGGCCTTTTACCATCTTCGGCTGGTTCGGCAGTTGGTACCCTTCCTTGACCGCCGTGACCTGGCGACGGTGATCCATGTGACGGTCACCTCGAGACTTGACTACTGCAACGCTCTCTACATGGGGCTGCCCTTGTCTCAAATCTGGAAGCTGCAGCTAGTGCAGAACGCCGCAGCCAGGCTGCTGATGGGCTCTCCATGGTGGGAGCACATCCAGCCAGTGCTTAGGTCACTGCACTGGCTGCCTATAGCATACCGGATTCGTTTCAAGGTGCTGGTGCTTACCTTTAAAGCCCTACATGGCCAGGGTCCGACCTACCTGAGGGACCGCCTTTCCCCATATATACCCCAGAGAGCACTACGGTCTGGGGCCCAACACCGGTTGACTATTCCGGGCCCCAAGGAGTCTTGGATCTGGTCCTGGATATCGCTAGGCTCTCCGGCACGAGGGATGATGAGTAATGTAGTATGAGATCTGGAAGTGCGCCATCTAATGTTGTTGTTTACATGCTTTTTAGTAGAAACTGTTAATTTATGTTTTAAAGTATTTGTCTATGATATTTATAGAGTTTTAATGTTTTTGTATGTCATTAGGTACATCGTACCGCAGTGTTAGTCGCCCTGAGCCCGTTCGCGGGATGGGCGGGATATAAATATAAATATAAATAATAATAATAATAATAATAATAATAATAAGAAGAAGAAGAAGAAGAAGAAGAAGAAGAAGAAGAAGAAGAAGAAGAAGAAGAAGAAGCATACAATGGAGGGTCATCTCAGTGCAGTCCAGCAAGGCACAAAGGTGACTCAGAAACCCACACAAGAAGCATGATTCTCTTTGCGTTAGGGTTGCCAGGTCCCCCCTGGCTGCCAGCGGGGGATGGAGGTGGGTAGGATTGTTAGATCCAGGTTGAGAAATTCCTGGAGATATGGAGCCTGGGGAGGACTGGGACCTCAGAGGGGTGCAATGCTGTACAGTCCACCCTCCAAAGCATCAGATTTCTTCAGGGGAACTGATCTCTCTATAGTCTGGAGGTGAGCTGTAATTCTGGGGGATCCCCAGGTCCCACCTGGAGGCTGGCATACCTACTTTGCAGGCTGAGAGCAGATGGAACCCTTTGGTAGTCTATAGTTTAACAATGGTTGAGATAAATGTATGATGATTCACAGGAATACGACCATACCCACCATGCCAGAGCCAGGATCAATGTTCCCTCTAAGCTGTGGAGTCTTGTGAGGAAAAATTCTAGTTTGTGAGCTACTGGCATTAAAGTTGTGAGCGAGCGATCTGGCTACTGCTTCCTGAGCGAAGAGAAAAATCTGTGAGCCGGAGGCTAAAAAACTCTGAGCTAGCTCACACTAACTCAGCTTAGAGGGAACACTGCTCTGGAGCCATCCTTCCTGAGCTAAGACGGAAATGTGTGAGCCGGAGGCTAAAAACCTGTGAGCTAGCTCACACTAACTCAGCTTAGAGGGAACAGTGGCCAGGATGCAAACCCAGGCTCTCCCGGGGCAGCACAGTCTACTCTCCGTGCATGCCTGTCAAATGACCCAGAATCCTTTGGAATGCCATGTGATGTTGCTTCTGGAATGACCTGGACCTGGCCGTTCTCCTGCCTGAAGCTTTGCCTTGGAGCATAATGACTAAAAAGGCTGCCCACGCTCGAGAGCAACAAACATTTCTCATTACTTTTCAAAACACCCTTGTAGAATAACATCTGGCAAGCCATGCACCTGCTCTCTTGAAACACAATTGATTCAGGCTCTCTGCTTGTATAGGTCACAAAACTGGCTGTCTTAAGATTCTGTGTATTGGATTTTCTGAGCTGGGGTGGGGTGGGGCTGGGGATCACTCCAAATTATCATTGATCAGCCATTTCATGGTTGCCAACAGACCAGACAAATTCAGAGAGTGGCTTTCTCATTCATTGGCAAATAGCAACTGCTCCTCTTTATGCTCCCCTATTTCCACATCCCTGATAAACTTTTTGGAGACACGTTATTAAAATTGTGTTGAAATGAGTTCCTAGTGCTGTCATTCCTCAGAATTCAACTCCCTCCACTGAGTACCTAGACATTTAAATAAATCAGAGTCTAGTGGAACCTTTAAAACTAATAAGGTTTGATTTCAGCACAAGCTTTTGTGGATTAGAGTCCAAAAACGCTTCAATTGAAACAAGATATTACTAGTGTTTAAGGTGCTACAAGATTCCTGTCTATCTTTACTAAAGCAGAACAAAACAGCAACCAATCTGGAATTATGACCTAGATGTTTACATTGCTGAGTAGGAGTGGATTAATCTCACCTCTAGTTTACATCCACACAGGGGTCATTTCGTAGAAAAAGAGGTACAGGTGCTCATTAGCATAACTCAGCATAACTTATTTGCATATGCCACACCCCCTGGCATCACTGGAAGTGTGTCAGAAGGCAACACCCACCGCTCAAGCTCCACTGGACTGTTGGGGGGACGTGCAGATCTGTCCTTGCAGAGGAGGGAGAGCTTGTACCTGAATAAAACTTGGTCTTAAAGGTGCCACTGGACTGTTTTGGACCAGGGAGCCGGGGGGGGGGCTCTGCAACTTACCTGGCTGCTTCTTGCTCTGACAGAAGGCTGCTGGGAGCAGGGGTTGGGGCTTGTTGCATGTGCCCGCCCCCTGGGCTCCTTACTGCCGGAGCTCCGCTCCTGTGCGCTCCTGCAGGAAATGACCCCTGCATCCACATCAGTGTAATGCGCGTGAACACTAAGGTGCCACACTGTACACAGCCTGCCATTTCACAATCTGTCCCTACTGAAGTACATTTTGATTTGTTGATGGCCTTTCGTAGGACAACCACGTTCTCCTTTACGACAAGTCTTTCTTTAAACTGACAGAGGTGACGCTGCTGCAGGGTAAATTAATACAGCATGTAGTGGGTGGAGCAGAACCTTTCACAATGTGTCACTGGGCTGGGCTGTAATCCATGGAGTGAGAATGGGGGTGTTCTCCCACATATCCCGCTTCTCATCAATGAAATGTTGGGGGGTCTGAAACACCCCTGATAAATCTCCACACTGCAGTCATTTTGTGCATTTGTGATTTATGCCCCCACCCCCTTACATTCCCCTGTCCCACTCTTAGATGCTCCACTTTGTCATTAGTGAAATATATCACCACACTGTTTTCCGTGGGCAGCAGGTGGTTTAGTTCTTCTTCTTCTTTTTTGGCCCCCCAAAGGGATTTTTTATTGCATTTTCTATAACTAACCACTACATGAAAAAATAGGGAACGGTCTACAAACTATGGGATAAAGGAAAGAAACGTCTAAAAACCCAAGAGTGGGTGTCATACAAACAGCTTTAAAAGGGTTACATGTTTATCTAATTAAATTCTTATGCAGTACCATTGAATATGTTCACCATCCTTCTATAAAACTTCAAGCCTAAGATCATCGTCCATTATGACTTCATAAAGAACCTAAGAAAGCATAATTTAAACATTTTTAGAGCTTCAGAGTTATGGTAACAACTTATTTTTTATCCTTTTTCTTCCTCAATTTATAGCCTTTTTTTGGGGCCACAGCCCCCAAATTTGAGTCTAATTTTTCACCAGAAGATGACTCCACTCCCTCTCCGCCATCCTCCTTGGGACTGTCTTTTTCTTCTTCTTCTTCCACATCTGCTGGACAGCTATGAAGATGCAAGAATTCTCTTGCCTTTTCCACAGTGTCAATTTTCTCTTTTCCGTTCACAAACTTAAAGATGACCCATTCAGGCAGAATCCATCTGTAGACAATTTGTTTCTTTTGTAAAAATGAGACTAAATCTTTGTTTTTGCGTCTTTTCCTCCTTATTTCAAATGGAATGTCTTTTAAAACCTTTATCTCTTTGCCTTTGATTTTCAGGGTAACTCCATTATCCGCTTTGAGAATTTGATCTCTCATGCTTCTTTTGAAGAATCTCACCATTACTTCTCCCGGCAGATTATTTTCCTTATAAATTCTGTATACGATCTGTAGACCATATCAATAGCGCTTTGCAAAATCTCTGCTTTTATATCTGCCATTTGCCCAAGGCTTTGCTTATTATTTCTATGAGATTCTCCCCCTTTTCCTCCTGTATCCCCTGGAATTGTAGGACATAGCTTGCCCTTTCCATTTGCAACTGTAATAGTTGGGACTCATCTATTTGTTGCTTTTTCTCCATTGCCTGCATTTGTTTTTGTAGCTTTTTATTGGTGGTGTCAACTTCTTTAAGTTCCTGCTCAGTTTGATCTATCTTTTTGACAGTCTCATTAATTTGTGTTTGCTGTGTGTCTAGTTTTCAATTTATTGCCATCACCTGTTCCAGCAGAGGGCGCAATGCTTCGTTTAATATCTTTTGCAGGTCTGCAGTTGTGTCCTGTCTGGGCACAGCACTCACTGGACTAGCACTTCCGGCAAGCTTATCTTTCGCTATCTTTTCTTTCTCCTCTTTCTTCATTGGAGGCGCCATTTTTGAGGAATTGTTTACTTTCAACAAAAGTTATCACAGTCTCTAAAGTTCTCCAGTGTGCTTCGTAAGTTCTTAAAAGTCCTTTATTTTGGTCTTTTTTGCTTCAAAAGCCCGCCCCGCCCCTGCTTAAACAGTAAAGTTCACTTATGTTTATCTTCTCGGAGGAGAGTCCCCTCCCCCCCTTGCTTCCTGCGGGGTGGCTTTCGGCTTTTTTCCGATGTTCTTGCTTTAACTTGACTCACAGTTCAATGGTAGCTTGGTTTTCAAGTCGCTTTAAGTACCAAATCGCTTGATAACCCGGCGCTTGATCCGGTGTGCACTTCTAGTTCAATCTGGAAACTCCATAGCAGGACCGTTGGGGCATGAATGCCCCCCCCTCGCCGGCAGGTCATTGAAGGGGAAGCCTTCTAGCACCCGATGACTTGGAGCCCTTCGCAAGGACTCTGTGGGGGATGCGGATGATCAAACCCCCTCCCTGCCACGGGTTCTGGCAATCGTCTTCCAGAGATCCGGGAGAGAACAACCGCCATGGCGAGCGCCGAAACCGAAAGTCTCAGGTGCTTTAGTTCTTTCCTGCAGTTTCCTCTCTCTGCTTCTATCTTTCTGTCCCTCTCCCTTTTCCTCCTCTGCAAAACCTCAAACAAAAAGGAGAACTGATTGGGATACCAAGCAAGGTGGAAAAGCTTCTCCTTTCCTTCCTGGCACACCTGCTGAAGCTTTTTTTCTCTTCAGTGCCCTTCCTGCAGGGGTTTTAATACCCTGCTTTTCTCTACCCTAAGGAGTCTCAAAGCAGCTTACAATTGCCTTCGTCTCCTCTCCCCACAAGAGTCAACTTGGGAGGTAGCTGGGGCTGAGAGAGTTCTGACAGAACTGTGACTGGCCTAAAATCACCCAGTAGGCTTCATGTGGCGGAGTGGGGAATCAAACCTGGCTCTCCAGGTTAGAGTCCCCCAGTCTCAATCACTACACCACACTGGCTCTCAACTTAGTTCTTAAGATCAGCTCTGCTGATGGGAGCGAGAGAAGGGGGGCAGTTTCATTTCCTTCCCTCTCCTCACTGCAGCCTTCTCACCTGCACAGGGTCATAAGGTTGCCAGCTCTGGGTTGAGAAATACCTGGAGATTTTAGGTGTGGAGCTTAGGGAAGGGGAGGGTTTGGGAAGGGAAGGGGCCTGAGCATGGTATAATGCCTGAAGTCCACCCTCCAAAGCAGCCATTTTCTCCAGGGGGGCTGATCTTAGTTGTCTAGTATCAATTGTAATAGCAGATCTCCAGGTACCACCTGGAGGCTGGCAACTTTGTGGGTCCCATGATGACCTATATGCAGATTGAAAAGGAATGGAATGGAGAAGGACAATGTTCCATGTTCCTTCCCTGCACACAGGCTTGTCGTTTTAATACACTCAGCTGACCACTCACAGCCTGAAATTGGCAGGTAACCCTCTACCATTGCTTCCCATCTCCCCTACCCTTAAGAACATAAGAACATAAGAGACGCCAATGTTGGATCAGGCCAAAGGCCCATCCAGTCCAACACTCTGTGTCACACAGTGGCCAGAAATACCAGTGCCATCAGGAGGTCCAGCAGTGGGGCCAGGACATTAGAAGCCCTCCCACTGTTGACCCCCCCCCAGGCACCAAGAAGACAGAGCATCACGTGCCCCAGAGCCCCTAGCTATACCTTGTGGCTAATAGCCACTGATGGACCTCTGCTCCATATGCTTATCTAATTCCCTTTTGAAGCCGTCCATGCTTGTAGCACCCACCACTTCCTGTGGCAGTGAATTCCATGTGTTAATCACTCTTTGGGTGAAGAAGTACTTCCTTTTATCCGTTCTAACCCGACCGCTCTGCAGTTTCATGGAGTGCCCACGAGTTCTTGTATTGTGAGAAAGCGAGAAAAGTACCTCTTTCTTTACCTGCTCTTTCCCATGCATAATCTTATAAACCTCGATCATGTCACCCCTCAGTCGTCTTTTCTCCAAGCTAAAGAGCCCTAAGCGCTTTAACCTTTCCTCATAGGGAAAGTGTTCCAACCCTTTTATCATTCGAGACCCTTGCTCACAGCAGGCAAAATGGGAGGGGGGAGAAGTGACATTGTGCATGACACCCTGCATCATGTCAAGGTCACTTCTAGGGGAAGACCTAGAAGTTATGTCACTGCACTGAGCGATGCTCTAGGAATTCCCCCAATTTGGAAAATTTCTAGAGTGTCACTTGATGTGGTGATATTACTTTGGGGTCTTCACCCAAAAGTGGCATTAACACATAACATAAGGTTGCCAAGTGTATCTTCGCCGGGAGCACGGGGCTCCCGGCCAGCGTCCTGTGCGTGCGTGCGGGCGCCGCATGCACGTCACCCGGAAGTGACGGGAAGACGCCAGGCATGCTGGGGGCGAGGCCACGGCCATACAAGGGAAAACCATAGAGTTTTCCCTTGTATGGCCATGGCCCCGCCCCCAGCGTGCCTGGCGTGCCCACGTCACTTCCTGGGGTGGGGTTTCCCCCGGGGCCCGATTCCGTGGCGGCGGAAATCGGGCCTCCAAAGCGGGGGTTTACCCGCCCCCACTTGGCAGCCCTAACATAACATCACGTTGCTTTTCCCATGCCCTGCCCCCAAAACTCCTGGCCAGGCAGCTCTACCAAAAGGTTTTCAGCTATCTTTCAGAACATGGGATAAATCTCTTTCTGTACCCTGATACAGACTGCTCTTATTCTGCACTCCTTGTCGGAGCTACTGTCTTGCCAGACTGTTACTTCTCTCCAGGCCGCGTTCACAATGCCAGCTCTGTGTGGGCGTCGCAAAGCATATTTCTCCAAAGCAGCAAAACAGCTTGAAGTTGGAGGACCGTGAAAAAGCAGCAAAAGGCTTGGAGAAAGGAGAAATCAGTCAAGACCAATCCTAACCCCCTCCATAACCAGCCTCTTCTCACAAGAATTAGCATTTAAAAGAGAAACCATGCTGAGATAAACTAAACAGACCCCAGCGCTGGAATAAAAAAGATGTATGCTACAGATTAGTCTGGACTGAAAATGGCATCTCTGTCCATATTTCTCATATCTTGTAAGAAGGATCTCCCTTTCTCCCATATGCACCTCCCATCCACTCTGTTCATCTTTGGAGGCTGTACTTCGGGTGCCCCTGCCATCTGAGGCTAGAGGGGTGGCAACAAGAAAGGGCTGTCACGGTTACAGTGCCAACTTGGGAACTGCTTCCCTCAATTGTTGTCTTCCACCAGCGGGTGAAAACGTTTTTTCCTGTTTGGCGGTGGCTCAGAGATTAAGATGCTGAGTTGCAGACCGGAAGGTCTGTAGTTCAGCAGTTCGAGACCCTAGTGCCGCATGACGGAGTGAGCTCCTGTCTCTGACCCCAGTTCCTGCCAACCTAGCAGTTCGAAAGCAAGAAACTGCAAGTAGATAAATAGGTACCGCTTTGGTGGGAAGGTAACAGCGTTCCGTGCACCTCAGCATTTAGTCATGCCAGCCACATGACCACGGAAATGTCTTTGGACAGTGTTGGCTCCTCGGCTTGGAAATGGCGATGAGCACCACCCCCTAGAGTCGGATTCAACTGGCTTTCGAGCAAGGGAAACCTTTGCCTTTACCAATAACTGTTATCAGCCCTCCACCATGGTTTTAGTGTTATGCCTATTTATATGTTCTTTTTGAATTATTGGAAATAAAAAATAAGACCAAGGCCAATGGTGTAAAATCAGGTAAAAATATATTTTATTACTCAGATTTCAAAAAATTCCCTACGCATTTTGCCAACAGGCGTAGTCAGGGGAATCTGTTGGTTTTGCA
This sequence comes from Gekko japonicus, assembly GCF_001447785.1. Classification (NCBI taxonomy): domain Eukaryota; kingdom Metazoa; phylum Chordata; class Lepidosauria; order Squamata; family Gekkonidae; genus Gekko; species Gekko japonicus. The sequence goes on along the minus strand of NW_015166419.1, from coordinate 703,398 downwards.
GTCATTCTTAAAAACAGTAAAAGATCAGTAGCTGAATTATTGTAGTATAATTTTTTAATGTTTTAATGTTTGATGTTTGCCACCTTGGGAACGTTATTTGGGTGGAAAGGCTGTCTAGAAATGGTTAAAATAAATAAATAAATAAACAGTCTCTGTTTTCTGATACCAACTTCCATGTCATTGGTTGCTGTTGATAGGAGACACGTAAGTTGTCTACACTGCTTTAGAGACCTGCTTGAGGTGGCTTATCATTATGAAGAGGACAGGACTGTACATATAGATTGAACTGTATTGTTTCGTTTTGACCCAAAAATAGCTGTATGAGTACAGCAGAAGGAGGCAGGTGTAGAGTTGCCAACTACAACTTGGGAAATTTCACAGTGGTGCCTCTGGGAGAACAGAGTTTGGGGAGGGAGGAAGCTCAGCAGGGATGTGATGTCCCTCTACCAGGCCTCAGATGGGGCCGGAGCACCCCAGTACGGTGCTCTGGCAGTGAGGCACGGGGGGGCAGGCACATGTCGAAGCCCCGCCCCCTGCTTCCAGCCACCCTCTGCTTCCCGCCTCATTCAATCATAGGAGGAGGCAGAAGCAGTAAGGTGAGTAGGCTTCCTCCCCCACCCCACCCGTCCCTTCCTGCTTTCTCTCTCCCCCCCTCCCTGCCTGCCTCGGGCCACTCCACGTGGCCTGGGCAAGCCCTCCCAGCCTTGTCATCCATCTTCCCGGAGCCACGTGCTCCAGGAAAGATATCCCCCCTCCCAGTCCCTGCCTGCCTTGGGCTGCTCCGTGCAGCCCAGGCAAAGACCCACCCCCGTCCTAAGCTTTCCCGGAGCCATGCGCTCCGGGAAAGATCTCTCTCCCCCCGTCCTCCATCTTCCCGGAGGCGTGCAGAGCCGCACACCCCGGAGAATATCTCCCCCCGTCTCTGCCTGCCTCAGCCGCTCCACATGGCCCAGGCAGAAACCCCCCCCATCTTCACGGAGGCGTGCGGAGCCGCACACCCCGGAGAACATCTCCCCCCCGTCCCTGCCTGCTTTGGCTGCTCCACGTGGCCCAGGCAAGGAACCCGCCCCCTGTCCTCCATCTCGTCTGGGGCAGTGATGCTCTGCATTCTTGGTGCTTGGGGGGGCAAGAGTGGGTGGGCTTCTGGAGTTCTGGCCCCACTCATGAACCTCCTGATGGCACATGGTATCTTTGGCCACTGTGGGACACAGAGTGTTGGACTGGATGGGCCACTGGCCTGATCCAGCATTGGCTTTCTTATGTTCTCTTATGTTCCTATGTCTGGGGCAGTGATGCTCTGTCTTCTTGGTGCTTGGAGGGCAAGAGTGGGAGGGCTCCTGAAGTTCTGGCCCTGCTGGTGGACCTTCTGATGGCCCCTGGGTTTTGTCCAGTGTTCCCTCTAAGTGCAGCTAGCTAACAGTTTTTTTTAATTATTTATAAGTTTATTTAAAGTTTTATCAACGTATAACGTACAAAGATACAAAAATCAACATCAAAGGTACAAATATTACAGTGTAGTGATTAATATAACATACAGATGAAACTTAACAGCTCGTAAAATGCATGCCTATGACCTTTTTAATAAAAACTTTATCTGAAGTTCAACAACTGTATCATAAGAACAACAGTTTTGATGATGGTAAAAAGTTAATCCTACATGAACTTGCTAACATCAGAGTATAAATTATCTACCAATCATTTCATGAAGTCAAATAGCAAAAATAGCAAAGAAGACATCACTTCCGGTGATGTCAGGGGTGTGTGGCCTCCTGACACACTTCCGGTGATGTCAGGGGGTGTGGCATATGCTAATGAGCGCCTGCAGCTCTTTTTCTACGAAAAGACCCCTGCCCTCTACCATCTCTCCTAGATTCTATGGTATACCACAGAGTCTGCCCTCTGAACCTGGCATTTCTTCTAAGGGAACTGATCTCGGTAGTCTGGAGATCAGTTGTAATTCTGGGAGAACTCCAGGCTCCACATGAGGCATGAGACAATAGTGTTCTGAAGTGGTAGGGTGAAGGGTATTATTTGGAATGCTCCTCTATGGGATATGCTCCTTGCAACAGGTACCTTGCTGGACTAGAACCTTGAGGCGCTATGGGTTTTTTTACTTGCGGGGGGGGGGGCAATTAAAGAAAACTGGCCTTTTCTCTTCCCGTTCTCCTTGGGGTGATCGCCCTCTGCAGAAGCCAGCGCCGGCTCTTCTCCAAAACTTAACAGAAGAGGGAGACGCCTTCTTCTTCCTCCTCCTCCACATGAGCCCTCCGGCTTCTGTTTGGCAGCTGGGGAAGGTAAGCTGTTTGGTAAGCTGTTTGGTCTGTTTTGGTCTGAACTGGCAGAGACTGAGCAAGAGAGAGATCTTGGAGTTGTAGTGGATAACTCACTGAAAATGTCGAGACAGTGTGTGACTGCAATAAAGAAGGCCAATGCTATGCTGGGGATTATTAGGAAGGGTATTGAAAACAGATCAGCCAATATAATAATGCCCCTATATAAATCAATGGCCTGAAGTTCTGGCCCTGCTGGTGGACCTTCTGATGGCCCCTGGGTTTTGTCCAGTGTTCCCTCTAAGTGCAGCTAGCTAACAGTTTTTTTTAATTATTTATAAGTTTATTTAAAGTTTTATCAACGTATAACGTACAAAGATACAAAAATCAACATCAAAGGTACAAATATTACAGTGTAGTGATTAATATAACATACAGATGAAACTTAACAGCTCGTAAAATGCATGCCTATGACCTTTTTAATAAAAACTTTATCTGAAGTTCAACAACTGTATCATAAGAACAACAGTTTTGATGATGGTAAAAAGTTAATCCTACATGAACTTGCTAACATCAGAGTATAAATTATCTACCAATCATTTCATGAAGTCAAATAGCAAAAATAGCAAAGAAGACATCACTTCCGGTGATGTCAGGGGTGTGTGGCCTCCTGACACACTTCCGGTGATGTCAGGGGGTGTGGCATATGCTAATGAGCGCCTGCAGCTCTTTTTCTACGAAAAGACCCCTGCCCTCTACCATCTCTCCTAGATTCTATGGTATACCACAGAGTCTGCCCTCTGAACCTGGCATTTCTTCTAAGGGAACTGATCTCGGTAGTCTGGAGATCAGTTGTAATTCTGGGAGAACTCCAGGCTCCACATGAGGCATGAGACAATAGTGTTCTGAAGTGGTAGGGTGAAGGGTATTATTTGGAATGCTCCTCTATGGGATATGCTCCTTGCAACAGGTACCTTGCTGGACTAGAACCTTGAGGCGCTATGGGTTTTTTTACTTGCGGGGGGGGGGGCAATTAAAGAAAACTGGCCTTTTCTCTTCCCGTTCTCCTTGGGGTGATCGCCCTCTGCAGAAGCCAGCGCCGGCTCTTCTCCAAAACTTAACAGAAGAGGGAGACGCCTTCTTCTTCCTCCTCCTCCACATGAGCCCTCCGGCTTCTGTTTGGCAGCTGGGGAAGGTAAGCTGTTTGGTCGGGGTGCCCCCAACGCTTGTGAGTTTTAAGGTGCCGGTCAGGGGGAGGGGTGTTTCACCCCACATCTGTTTTGCTTTTTGGAACTTTCCGGGTTGGATGTTGTTTGTTGGGGTTCCTTGTGCTGGGGGCACTGCAGTCCTTGCAACAGGGACCTAGCTGGACTAGAACCTTGAGGTGCTGTGGGTTTTTTTACTTGCAGGGAGGCGGGGGGCAATTAAAGATATGATCTCCACGTACAGTCCATTCTACTGTTTCATCATCACTCTGCTGCCACTTGATTCTGTTGCATTTCCTGACCAGGCCTGTTCCTGTTGGTTATAAGTAATGGCTTTAGGGTGGTTTTAGACACAAGGCTTGAACTGGTTTAAAATAGCCATGGAAAATCTTCATTGATTAGAATGTACATTCAAAGCTTCTCTTCGACATTCTGCCTCACATGAAGGACATCCACGCTGGGTGCCAAAGTAGTGCAGGAGAGACTGAAATATAGTTTTTGCATCATGTTGAGGAACACAGACCTTTTTACCTAAATCAAAATGTCAAAATGACACTTTCTTAAACTATATTAATGGCACAGAGGGAGGGCGTGGCAAAGGACAGGAACTGCAGGCAGGTACAGACTGGGTATTGCTAGAAGGTTTAGGGGTGGGAAAGGGGGTTGGCCATAAGAACTTAATTTCTAACAGGGGACAGACCAAGTTTCAGGTGTACACAAGAGCCCTGTTCCTTAGTTGTGTGGGTATGATTGCTGTTGCCCAGCAGTGAGACAAAGGCACACGGTACTTGCTCAGAGAGATATTTCCCCATGGACTCAAACTGCCCCTGTTTGCCTGGGACAGCTGTACTTGTTACCTGTAAAATCAGACACCCTATTTTGCAGCTTTGTAATGAAGGCTTGTTAAACTATGAAACTGAAGCTCAAATACTTTGGCCACGCAATGAGAAGGGAGCACTCACTGAAGAAGACCCTGATGCTGGGAAAGATTGAAGGTCAAAGAAGACGGGGACGGCAAAGGATGAGATGGTTAGACAGTGTCATAGATGCAACGAACATGAAATTGAGCAAACTTCAGAGGACAGCAGAAGACAGGAAGGCCTGGTGGGATCTGGTCCATGGGGTCGCGAAGAGTCAGACGCGACTGTGCGACTGAACAACAACAACCACTACCAGTCATTTCTGACTAGGATGATGGTGGATGCATCTCCTCTCTTGCACCCATGCTCATAAATGTGCACACATGGATTTATTTATTTGTTTGGTTATTCAACTTTTATCCCGCCCTTCCGCCGAAGCTGCTCAGAGCGGCTCACAGCATTAATAAAACCAACATAGATAAAACATTAGTCCATAAAACAACTTACATAACTACAGTAAATATAAGTAAAAGCGGTTCGGTAAATCATTACAACTAGACCGCAACCACATTGTTAACTACTTATACAGGGTACATGTCTTAGCAGGTCGGCAGGCTTGGCTGGCATACCATCGCTCTCACTGGTATGCCCGACGGAAAAGCTTCGTCTTCACGGCCCTGCGGAATTGCTGGAGATCTCGCAGGGCCTGAATCTCACTAGGGAGCTCATTCCAATATGCTGGTGCAGCTAGCGAAAATGCTCTAGACCTAGTTGTTGTCAACCTGGCCTCTTTAGGGCCAGGAAGGGTCAGGCAATGTTGTGTCCCAGATCTCAGTGCTATCTGGGGGACATACAGGGAAAGGTAGTCCCTCAGGTAGACAGGTCCCTGACCATATAGGGCTTTAAAGGTCAAAACCAGCACCTTGAAGCGAATCCAGAAAGCTATTGGCAGCCAGTGCAACGCCTTTAGCACAGGCTGGATGTGCTCCCGTATCGGAAGGCCCATCAACAGCCTGTCCGCCGCATTTTGCACCAGCTGCGCTTCCGAAGTTGCCCCAAGGGCAGCCTCATGTAGAGAGCATTACAGTAACCCAACCTCGAGGTGACCATAGCATGGATCACTGACACCAGATCTTTGCGCTCGAGGAAGGGAACCAACTGCCTGATCAGCCGAAGATGGTAGAAGGCTGACTTGACCGTGGCTGCTACCTGGGCCTCAATTGTTAAGGAGGCATCCAGGAGCACTCCCAAACTCTGGACCCGCGACGCTGGCACCAACGGCACCCCATCAAAGGCCGGCAATGGGATTCCCACCCCGGAACCGCTCCGATTCAGGCATAGGACCTCCATCTTTGTCGGATTCCATTTCAATCGGCTCAGTCTCAGCTGTCCTGCCACATCCTGAAGCACCTGGTCCAGGTCTTTCGGGGTAGAGCCCGACTGGCCACCCAACAACAGATAGAGCTGGGTGTCATCCGCATATTGGTGACAATATGCCGCATATTGTCACCAATATCCGCATATTGGTGCCTCCGGGCAATCTGGGCAAGGGGGCGCATATAGATGTTAAATAACAACGGTGAGAGTACCGCCCCTTGTGGCACCCCACAAACTAGTGGTTGCCATCGGGATAGTTTCTCCCCAAGAGCCACCCTTTGTCCCCGACCCTGGAGAAAGGGGACAAGCCACTGTAAACCAAGTCCCCGAATCCCCATGTCGGCGAGGCAGTGTGCCATCTGCTGTTTCACACACTGGCACTGCAGTCCTAAAGCAGAGCTGCACATTTCTATTTCCAGTGAAGTCAATGAGGTTAGAAGCAGACAACTTTGCTTAGGACTACCCTGTAAATGTTTTTTTTTGGGGGGGGTTGCAATATTTATTTTTTGCATCATGCAACACCCTCTCAGCTTTTTGCTCATCCAATGACAAGGCTATTACAGAACTAGAGAATTAATAGCATGACTATACCATAGAACCATGGAGTGAAATCTGAATCGATGAGCCGTTGAGAACTGGTTTGGACCATGAATTTTTGGCACTAGAAATACAGGTCTTAGAGCACATGCCCATGTTTTAATCTGTGAATTGTTGGTAGGGTCTGCTTTTCTTATTCCATACTAAATGTTTCAAAGGTAGACTCTGGGGTGCATCTCTCCACATGGCCTTGATCCAAACTAGGGAACTTTGCACCTGAAAATTAAATATTAAAAAAATCACTACTTGTTCCCAGCGTGGAGCTCCTCAGTGGCAGAAGCTGTGTTTTGCATACAGGTATCTTTTAGGTTTTCGGTTATCTGGTATTGTGACAAACCTGTCTTTGATGAAGACTCTGGGAAGCAGATAATAGTGTGCCTCCGGGGCCAACGGTCTGACTCAGCCAAAGGCAGCACCATGTGAGCAGGAGGATCCCAGCACACACTGTCCAACATCTCCCAGAGGGAAGCAGAGACTTGTGTGCCCAAACGCCTGCATGAAGACTCTCTGCCTGAGCCTTTTCAGCATTATTTCATATTGGAGACAACTTTTCTCTTCTTGCGGCAAGCCATCTTTATGCATTTTGCAGTGGGTTACCCTTTGCTGATTTAAATGCAGAATGAGCACCAGTTCTTTTGGTTAAAGATGTGCTAGAGCAATGATTCCCCAATGTGGCAACTGTGGGTGCATTTTCTGGCACCTGCTTGCAGCTTTGTCCCACCTGCTCCCACCTGCCACCCCACCACTTTTAAACGATTTGGACTGTTGTCACCGTCAAACCACTCCCTCTCCTCCCTCCCCACCCTGAACGCAAATGGTTTCATTTTTGATTGATTTTTTTAAAAAGGCACTAAAATATCGATATACCATTGTAATGATAAGTTAAGCAAGTTCTCTAAATTACCAGCCTCCATTTTTAAGAAAGGAAGCCTCTGGCCCCTTCTGTTGTGAAGGACTCAGGCCTCTTTTTGTAGAAAAACCCCAGCAGGGACTCATTAGCATAATTGGCCACACCCAACAGCAGAAACATATTAGCATATTAGGATCCAGCCACACCCCTGACAGCATAGCTCATTAGCATATTAGGCCACACCCCATGTTACCAGAAGTGTGCTCATCCAACCACGCCCACCTTTTGCTTCTTATTCTGTTTACCTTGTTTGTTGTCAAAACCCAGGGCTTTTTTTTGTAGCAGGAACTCCTTTGCATGTTAGGCCACACACCCCTAATGTAGCCAATCCTAATGAGTTTCTGCTGTTGGGTGTGGCCTGTTATGCTAATGAGTCCCTGCTGGGCATGGCCAACTCAGGAGCCAGCTGGAACTCCGTTCCTGTGCGTTCCTGCCCAAAAATAGCCCTGGTGAAGGTATACCTTTTACCTTACAAGCGTTGAGTGATGCCATCTCCCTTCCCATTTTTGTTCCAGAACTGAGCAGGAGCACGGGGGGAGGGGGGAGGTTGCCCACCATAGTTTCTTGGTTTGTCTTGGCTGATTGACACAAGGTTTAACTAAGGACCATGCATCTCACAGCCATTTCTTCCCATATGTTTTAAACCAGAGTGGGTTTTTAAAAAGGAGGAAATCCTCTCCAGACGATGTATTCCCCCCCCCATTCTTTTAACTGCTTTTTGTAACCCAATATAAAATCTAGCTTCATAATCCTGCCATACATATTAGTTGACCCAGCTGGGGTCAGAAAGCCAGTGGCAGGTTTATATTGGCTATTGCTACATAAGAGTTTGCAATTGAATTTCTTCCTCATCTTTTTCACATTTTTACCCCGCCAGGGAGTCTGCCTCAGCAGAAGGAGCCTGTGACAATGGCCCCAGGTAACCAGAGGTGAGCTTTTAGTGTTCACGTAAGCTGCTCTGTCTGTCTGGTGTTGGGGATTTTTTGCACTGAGCCACATAAAGCAGGATCTGGCCCAGTTCCATTGCCTTTGGGATAGCAGAAAGGCCAAGAGAGCAGCTTTTGCAAGGAGTGTCATGGGATCGATAATAACCACACACACCTGATTGCAGTTTTCTCCCGGGAAGATAAATGGGAAATTGCCTCTTCTCCAGAGGAAGCATCATGCAGAGACTCAATCACACACCCCTTCGCTCTCTCACGGCCATCTACGGCACCACTCAGCTACTGCAGTCTTGCGCTCCTCTAGGCAAAATCCACATAGATGACCTTCCTCTTTCAGCACACCTCCCTTGCACACTCAGCTCACATCAGAATCATGTCTCCCAAACCTTAGATACTTGGGCATTTTCCCTCCAGTGATTAAAACTGGAAGAACCATGATCACAGAACTGATCTACATGTGCAAATAAGGTGGTACAATATAGTTGATAAATCCCTCAAATTAAAAAGAGCACTCCCTGCAACTAGAAACCTAACGCAGTAGGGAGTAGGCTGGATGAAAAGTCTGCCCTGAACAGAGTTGGTGCTCATTGAGCCATTCTCTTTCAGCCTCTGCCTCTGGTAGAAGGATGACAACCGTATGACATATCTCTCCAGCTGGCCCATAGCGACAGTGGGGCATTTGGGGGCTCTGCCCCTTCAAACGTGAGGCACACCCCACAACAGCTGCTGCCGCTCTCCTCCTTCCTCGCCCCGCCCTCCCATCCTGTGATATTAAAAGGGCCCTCCAGCTGATCGGCAGGAGAGCCCTTTATATCTTGCAGCTGCCCCTCTCCCTCCCCTCCGCCAAGATTTAAAGGGCCCTCCAGCTGATCAGTGGGCCCTTTAAATCCTGCAGGAGGTGAGAGAGAGTGGCGGCCGCTGTCCACATGCCTTCCCTGAACTCCAAGTAGTGATCTCGCTGCTTGAAAAACAGCATTTAAAGGGTTTCTTTTAAGTGATGTTTTTCTAGCCCGAGCTGCCCGCGCCTGAAATCCAAGCAGCGAAGTCACCACTTGGAGTGCAGGGAAGGTGTGCGGCCGCCCCTCCCTCCTACGTCTCCCCTGCTGCCCCACAAAAATTTTCCCATGCCCCACCAATCCAACATTTCCGACTACAAGGCCGCTCTCCAGGGTGCAACAAATCTACCTTAGGCCAACCCAGACAGCTAGCCCTATCCCACCTGCTCTAAGTGGCAGCAGCTCTTGCATACCTACAGTCGTGGGAAGGGGCATGGGGCCAAAATGGGGGTTTGCTGAGGATGGGGGTCCTTTCCAAGGATTCCTCCAGCACCACACACCGCTCCTGCCCCCTTCAGCTTGGCACAGGGAAGGACCTTAATTGGCTGCTGCCACTCTGTTTCTGGGACTTGAAAGGGGACGGATGGCCCAAATCACCATCTCCACCACCGCCAACCCAGGCAATGACCTCTTCAGTCAGGGCATGTCCTATGGTCCAATAGGAGGCATGAATGAGGGAGGAAGGTGGTGACAGGGGGAATGATATCACACCACTTGGATCCTAGAGCGGCACACCAATATGGTGAAATCATTCTTGAGTTTATGCCAGAAGTGGCATCATGCCATTGTCGCAACAACCCTTCCCCCTGCACTCTGCCAAGTGGTGGTGGGGACCACAGGCAAAGGATGAGAGGTCTCCCACCACAATAGAAGACTTATCAGGCCTCTTTTAAGTGATGTTTTTCTAGCCCGAGCTGCCCGCGCCTGAAATCCAAGCAGCGAAGTCACCACTTGGAGTGCAGGGAAGGTGTGCGGCCGCCCCTCCCTCCTACGTCTCCCCTGCTGCCCCACAAAATTTCCCCATGCCCCACCAATCCAACATTTCTGGCTACAAGGCCGCTCTCCAGGGTGCAACAAATGTACCTTAGGCCAAGCCAGACAGCTAGCTCTATCCCACCTGCTCTGAGTGGCAGCAGCTCTTTGATACCTACAGTCATGGGAAGGGGGCATGGGGCCAAAATGGGGTTTGCTGTGGACGGGGGTCCTTTCCAAGGATTCCTCCAGCACCACACACCGCTCCTGCCCCCTTCAGCTTGGCACAGGGAAGGACCTTAATTGGCTGCTGCCACTCTGTTTCTGGGACTTGAAAGGGGACGGATGGCCCAAATCACCATCTCCACCACCGCCAACCCAGGCAATGACCTCTTCAGTCAGGGCATGTCCTATGGTCCAATAGGAGGCATGAATGAGGGAGGAAGGTGGTGACAGGGGGAATGATATCACACCACTTGGATCCTAGAGCGGCACACCAATATGGTGAAATCATTCTTGAGTTTATGCTAGAAGTGGCATCACGCCATTGTCGAAACAACTCTTCCCCCCCCTTCCCCCTGCACTCTGCCAAGTGGTGGTGGGGACCACAGGCAAAGGATGAGAGGTCTCCCACCACAATAGAAGACTTATCAGGCCTAGTAAAGGACCCAGGCAGAGTGAACAGAAAAACTAATTCATTTATCAAACACACTACAATAGCTAAGTAAGTAAGAGAACTGTTATATGGAGCAGAAATAATGCAAGCTACACTACACCCACACTGGGCAGGACAGAACTCACACAGAAAAGAAAGTCCCCTAACACAGCTGTCTTGCTTGATTCTGAACTCTATTTTCTCACATGATCCTTTGCAGGTTAGACTCGCCCCTGCCTCAGGCTAGGGATCAGTTCCCTCTTAAAGCAGCAACATTGCCTCCCAGTGCGCTAGGGAGTGCTGACACACAAACCTTTAGATGGCAGCTCAGGAATTTTAGCTTCAGCTCACAAAGTAAACTGAGAAGGCCTTTTCCCCTCCATTGGAAACAATGGAAGATGAGGGCACCTCCTTCTGGGGCCCATAGAATTGGACCCCCTGGTCCAATCTTTTTGAAAATTGGGTGTGTGTGTGTGTGAGGAGAAGCACCAGCAGCTATGCTGCAAATTTGGTGCCCCTACCTCAAAAAACAGCCCCCCAGAGCCCCATAAATCCCCATACCGATTCTACTTTTCATTATAGCCTATGAGGACCATCGACTACAATGGTTCCCATAGGCTATAATGGAGCTAGAAAAAATAGATTGAGTCACAGGGGAAAAGTGGGATATAAATATTTGAATAAATAAGTAGTTTCGGCAGGCTGATAGCATTTAAGCAACTTCCTGTTTGTTAGATTAGGCATGGTTCTGACAGTGATTATTCCACCTTTGTTATATTTGACCTGTAATGTGTCATATTTCACTTTAAAAAAACCCCAAAGTAAACTGCAAAAGCCCCCCCCCCGGTATGTTTTCTAAGACTCAGTACAGGCTGATGGTCTTGCAGAAGGTGAAATCATCCCAAAGAATAAGCGCCTCCAGAACTTATTGTACTTTTGAAACACGTTATAAACTAATGATATTAGGACTGTCAGACAATACTAACCTGCTGTATGCAATGTTAATTCCACAGTTATCTTGTAGATAGTAATAGCATTCTGTTCTTGTTGTTAAACTTATTGTTGTATATTGTTACATTCCCTGGGAAAAAAATATTTGCATTTGAAACTTTCATGACTTATTTCAACGTCTCTAGCTTAAGTGCTAAGCATGCATAAAAAGGAGGAAGTGCCTTATGGGGGGAAGCGACCTTGTAAGGTCAGACGATGGTTTAAAGATACAAGCTAAGAATGGACGTCTCATTGTCTGGGACCTGTTGACAGGAAGCTGATGACTGCAAATTTACCCCATGAGATGGACAAAATTGCTTAAGAAGCGAAACTTGTACTGTGTTATGAAGAAATGTTAATATAGAAAGTCTGGACTAAGCAAACTTACAAAGGGAGGGTGGTCTTAGAAAATGCTGAGATAGGTATGGGGAGGAGTGGGGAAAACATGTCAGGTCTTTAAGCGTTTGGATTAGTTGAACACCCTGGCTGCCGGACCAGTGGCAGTTCAGTGGGAGGGACTTTGTTATTTTCTATATGACGGGGTCAGGTATAAAGTGGGTATTTCTGAAGAACTGGGTGCGCCTGCCTTGTTGCTATGCACCCTCTCATGAGAGTATATCAGTAAAATTCTTCTGCTTCATTGAATGGGCTGGCTCCAGTATTTTTGGTAAGATAACTTAAACGTTTACCAAATTCTATGGTAATACCATAGCTCCCCACACAACATCACTTCCGGGTGATGTCATCACATCGGGGACATTGCGTGACATCCCTGCCCACCCCCGGAAAGCCCCCCAAAGTCTGGAGGAACAAGGAGACTCGGCAACCCTAGCTTACTATCTCAAGGGTCTTCCTCCATAATGGTGATCGGCTCCTGCTTTTTCTTCCATTTCCTCCACTCCACTCTGGAGGGTTGGAAGGTGCCTGGGAAATGTAGCCTGCAAAAAGATTGGCAGCAAAGTCTGAGGCCTGTGTGTGAGGGAAAGGCTGTTTTGAGGCCTCCACTCCTCAAATTAGAGTTGCCAGCACAAGGCTGGCAGTCAGCGGGAGAATTACCTCAGGGGGAGGTGGGACCTCACCAGCAATATAACCACTGAGGTTTGCCCAAAAGCTAGAGCATTCCCAGTGGTGCAGTGACATCACTTCTGGTCATGCCACAAGTGACGTCAGTGTGTTGGGATATTAGTTGTCGTCACTCCCTATCTCTCTCTTATTTTTCTCCTGCTACCCAACTGAGTGGCAGTGGAAAGGGCCCACTGGTGTTGGGAGATCCCCCACTCCCAGCAGTAACTTGACAACCTTAACTCAGCCTTAGGCCTATGATTGTGACACCTGCTCCTGCTGAGACCTTTACCTGGGAGACACAAAAGATTAAACCTGCATGCAAAACAGGAGCTCTACCACTGAGCCACAAAAGCACAATATGTAGTGCAGGGATGTCAAACATAAGGCCCGTGGGTCGGAATCGACCCATCCAGGGCTGTCACGTGGCCTGTGAGCAACTGTTTACCAGTTGCTGTCCTTTATAAAGTTTATATCTCCGGTTCCTGGCTTTATGTTTTATGGCACACATGGTCCAGCCCAACAAAGTGACATTTATGTCAGATCTGGCCCTCATAACAGATGAGTTTGACATCTCTGGTGTAGTGTAAAAGCCTGGGAATTCTGTACAGTTCCGTCCTGTATTCTAGGCCTCTCTGATCACTGTTGTTCAGTCTATTTTACAGGACAAAGAGAAAGGTAAGTATCTAGCAGTCTCCTCTGATGGGTCTAGCGTCAGGAAATAGTTTTGGCCAAGAGCCCATCCAGGCTGGAAGAAGTGATCTTCTAGCCTAGTTGGTTGGAAGGAGCAAATGGGGTGTGTCTCTGAAAAGGAAGGGCAGCTTTAGACTGGGAAGGGAGTTTCCATACAGTGTGAATTTTCCATGTGGCCTTCTTCCCCACTGCAAATGCAGAGACATTCACACTGGCTGTCTTCACAAATTACAGTGCATGCACATACAATGAGAGCCACATACAATGAGAGCCAGTTTGGTGTAGTGGTTAAGTGCGCGGACTCTAATCTGGGAGAACCGGGTTTGATTCCCCACTCCTCCACTTGCACCTGGCTGGATGACCTTGGGCAAGCCATAACTCTGGCACAGCTGTTCTTGAAAAAGAGCAGTTTCTGTCAAGAGTTCTCTCAGCCCCACCTACCTCACAGGGTGTCTGTTGTGGGGAGGGGAAGGGAAAGGAGTTTGTAAGCCGCTCTGAGACTCCTTTGGGTAGTGAAGGGCGGGGTATAAATCTAATCTCTTCTCTTCTTCTTCTTCTTCTTCTTCTTCAATCTCTGTACAGTGTACACTTTATTTTTAAAATACGTGTGTTCACTAATTCTCATGTTACATTCAGCACATGTACAGCTGAACATGAATATAAACACCACGACCACCACCCCATTTATCTAGGTAATAGTCCCTGGTTTAATTTCTAAAGTAAATGTGTGCTGGCTCTTTTTTACAAACAGATGTACACATGGCACAACATCTGAGCAGGGCTGGTGCTTTCTGATGGCACAGTGGGGGAAATGGCAGCTGCAAAGGGGCTGATGGCAGGGAAAGGGTGCCAAAGGTGGGCTGGACCTTTGCTATGCACACTTTCCCATCCAGAGGGCATGACTCGGAATGCATTCTTTCCTAAAAGACCGGAATAAAACAGGATTGGGAAGGAGCATATGAGGACAATTAGAGCAAGATATCATATGAATATTAATTTGTTTTTTAAAAAAGAGTGCCCCAGTTTGGAAACAGCCAGAGACAGATGCAAATAGCCATTTCTGTGAGTTTGCGGAAGCACCTTAGGGGTGCAGAATATCTTTCAGATGACCCAATGTGACATAGTAGAGGTGCTGCCTGAGTCTCAACCCATGCTCTACCTGAGGAATTGTGAATAAAGTAAATATTACAAAAATGTAAGTCTCCACTGCTCTCTCCTCCAAAGGGAATCAGTACGAGTGAACACTATTGCTAGAATTTCTCACCCCTTGGAGAAACAGGGCACGTGTCACACTGTGAAGTGTGCTGACCATTCAAAAACTCTATTAAGATATCACCTTGTATTAATGTTAGAGAGAATTGTTATAAAATGATGTATAGGTGGTACATGACTCCGAAAAAAATTGCAAATATGAACCAGAATATGTCAAACAAATGTTGGAAATGCAAGAGTCACGAGGGCTCATTTTACCATATGTGGTGGACTTGCGAGAAAGCTGTAGACTTTTGGACAAAAGTCCACAAAGAAATGCAAAAAATATTGAAATGCTCTTTCAAAAAGGCACCAGAAATTCTGCTTTTGGGATTGAAAATGGAAGAAATCAATACGACTAAAAAGACTTTATTCTGGTACTTAATTACAACAGCGAGAATGATTTATGCACAATTTTGGAAAACAGAGAAAGTGCCAGAAATCGAAGACTGGATACAAAAAGTTCTGTTCATGGCAGAAATGGATAAAATTACGAAAAAGTTGAATAACAAAGAAGACGACGTGTTTTTTCAAGAATGGAGTGACTTTAAAATATATCTGGAAAAGAACTGGGATGTGAAACAAAACTTAATATGTTTAGATCAATATTAAGTCAAATGATGTTATCTTGAGATTGTAATGATAAGAAAATGATATAATTGATGATGTAAAGTAATGTGGAGTAGGGGGGGAAGCATTGCGGGAAGCCACTGGAGGGAGGGGAGGAAATGGGAATGGGGTAGACAATGGAAAGGATGAAATGGTTTAATTTTAAATGTTGAATTCCTAAGAAAAATAAAATTTGTTTACCAAAAAAACAAAAACACACACACACCATCATTGCCAGGCAGAATTGCAGAATACCTTGCCTGGTATGCCAATCTGAACTGGTGCCAGTGTGCCGAGTTAACTGACAAAGGCAAAAACTGACAGAGGCTGGACTATGTTCTGTTTAAAGACCTTACATCTTATTTATTTTGAAGACCCAAGTTCTCCTGCACAGAATGGAGGGTGCTGTCTACCAGGATGGAATCCCGCCGGCTTTTTCTCCCCATCTCACTTTATAATCCCTATCCCATGTGGCGTTGGTCCAGCAGGTCCCATGATCTCCAGCACAGGCTTTTTAAAGTTGTCATTGGGGAACACCCCCCCCCTTTCTCACCGGCAGAACAAATGGTTGGATACAACCCACTGTCTGCTTTTGCTCTTCCACTCCGGAAGATGACTTATACCTCCCTGCACCTTCTCAGTCAAAATGGAAAAAGTCTCTTTCAGATAAACTATTGGATATTCTCCTTGCAGCTTAATAATAACCCAAAGCTAAATCTGAAATTAAACAAAGGATTTGAGACACAACTTCAACACAATTTTTCTGCTGCAAAATACCATCACTTCAGGAACAAGAGACTGCTGTTGTCAAACTATTTAGATAATTTATTGATTCTCAAACACAGGATAGCTTTCACTCTGGCCAGTCTCAAGGTTTATTTATGTATTTACCAAATTTATATCCTGCCTTTCTGCTTTTACAAAGGCCACCAAGGCCCAATGTTCTTCCATTTGCTTTATTAGAAGAGAGATATTGTAGTGTGTCACTTCAGCAGCACTGATGTCCTTCCACCGCTGGGGAAACTGAAACAGTTGGACATGTGCTGTTGCATTGCCCCTTCTATAATGATCTTCGATACATATTTATTACACCTATCCTCGAAAAAAATTCTCAGATCAGAGGAATGGTATACCTCCTTTCTTCTTGCAGAGGTTGAATCTGAAACCTTGGAAAGAGTTGTCAGATTCTGTGCAGCTGCTAGAGTCTACCATAGGCTTCCCAAGTCCCCCCGGGGGGCAGGGAAACCCCCGCCCCAGAGGCCCGTTCCCCGCCGCTGGTGGATTAGGCCCCGGGGGGAACCCCACCTGGCATGTGCGTCACCACGAAGTGACGTTATGACGCCGAGCACGCTGGGGGCGGGGCCATGGTCATCCAAGGGAAAACTCTATGGTTTTCCCTCGGATGGTCGTGGCCCCACCCCCAGCGTGCCCAGTGTCATAACGTCACTTCCTGGTGATGTGCGTGCGGCGCGCGTGCGCGCTCCAGCCGCAGACGGGGAGCCCCCCGGTAAGTAGATTTTTCGACTTGGCAACCCTAGTCTACCAAGGTTCAGTGTTGATTCAGTGGCATGTATTTGCTTTTAAATATATATTGTAATGGATGATTGTACATATGTTCTTGTAGCCACTCTGGTCATGTGTGTTCTATTCTGATGTAAAAAAATTATTGTTTGTTGTTTACCGATACCTTCCCTTCTGAATCCCAGGTGAGTTTCTTTTCTGTGGTTTGCTGGCTGGCTCGGGGGTGCTTTCTGCTCTAATCCTTTACAGCAGCACAAACAATCAGTTCGTTCTGCCAAAAGTACATGAGTCACTCTGCATTAGCTTCAGTCAGAACCAGAGCTGGAAGCTAATCTGAGCAATCTGAATCCAGCCACCCATCCCCTTCCTTAGTGCGTGTCCAGAATACCCACACTGGGAGAGAATAAAAGGGAAATAAAGCCAAAGTATCATTTGGGGGGGGATCCAAAGAATCCTTAATCCTGCAAGTTGTTTTGCTTTTGGCTTTTGATTGACAAGTATTAATAGGCATTTTGCAAAACAACAACAACCATTTTGCAAAACTTACAGTTTTCATGAGGGTTCAAATTCAGGGTTTTTTCCCCTTCCTTAATTCTTTACACAACTTGAATGTGCGAAATATTAAGTGAATTTCATCTAGTGAAATTGCCTACTCTCCTACTGCATTTGGTAGCACCACTCCAGGATCTCGGGCGGAAAAATGTCTTCTCCAGTATCTGCCTCCTGGGCTCTTTCAACTGGGACTGCACCTACAACCTTCTGTGTACAAGGCAAATGCTGTACCACTGAGCACTAGTGCTTTTCAGTCTATTTATATCTAGTATTTTTTCAGTTCTGCCCTTCCATCATAGATAGCCAGTGTTGTGTAGTGGTTAGAGTATTTGACTACGATCTAGGAGACCCAGGTTCAAATCCTCACTTGGCTATGGATGCTTGCTAGGTGACCTTGGGCCAGTCACATACTTGCAGCCTAAGGCTAAAACAGAGGAGGAGTGGTGTAAGCCACTGTTGTAAGAATGCACCTGTAGCACTTGTCAGTCTAAACTAACCCTGTATAGTGTTACCTGCACCTCTAGATTCGTATTGGTCTGGTGTGTGCCCCTTACCAAGGCGGGTAGAATGTTAAAGGAAAGTTAGCAGAAATGCAACACAAGGTTATTTAAACAATAAAATAGTTTATTAGCTAAAGACATGCAAGCAATACAAAACAGAATACTTACTTCAGGGGGGGGAA